>NW_021620984.1:5798097-5814964 GCF_004785775.1 Grammomys surdaster
AGAGAGAGAGAGAGAGAGAGAGAGAGAGAGAGAGAGAGAGAGAGAGAATGCAGTCATAGAACACTGGCAGAAATGGAGATAGATTAGATAGGGGAAAAGAAGGAATTGAATTGACAGGTAAATTATGAGCACTTATATATATACCACTTGGCAGCATGGGATTGCCCTCGGTGTGTTAATGTAAGCAGTAGAATGTCCAACAGACAGTTTCAATCCAATTAAAGTGATCTGTTGTGACTGTATTTGACTGGAGGCAGTGGAAGAAAGATGGCTCAAACATCTTTCCAAGATTATCGTCTTTCAGAATCCAAAACTTGAGAGGGAAAAAAATGATTATGACGTGACTTATTTTACACACTCCCCAATACATAATTGAGCCATAAATCAAGCTGTTTCTGTAAAGATTTTAAGTATCATTGACTGGATTTCTTTAATATTGTAATGGAAACCTGAGACTCACAATTTGTATTTCTGGTAGGCATACGAGGGCCTTTAATTAGTACATCCGTTCTTTTTCTTGTTGAATATTCTGAATAAGAATAAAAGCAGCAAAATTAGGTAGCGTATGGAAAAGGAAGTCCTGGCTCCGCTAGCCTTCCCAGGGATGCTCTCCAGGCCTTATATTTCTGGCTGGGACTCAGGAATGGGAGGCAGTTCTCTTCCTGGCATGGATTGCGTGGCAGTTGTCTCTGTACCGTGAAGCCTCGCTGACTCTACCAAAGGTAATCTCCCCAGTGAGACAGTGCTCTGCTCTCACAGGTTGTACATCGGTGTTTACTGCACTGGTCTTCAATTCCACACATCCGTTTTACGTACAGCATATATTTTACTTACCGTGTATATGTAAATTGTCAATGGATATATTTAAATTTGTGAAATGGATGTTCAACCATGTTCCAATGAGTATATGGGCAGCACAAATTGGACTTGGTGAGGTCTGTTTGTTTGTTTGTTTGTTTGTTTGTTTTCTGTTTTTGTTTGGTTTGGGAGAGGGCCCCAGGGTGGGAGGGTGGACCTGGGAGGACTGAGGAATGAATGTGACCAGGGTATATTGTATATAATTTCCAAATCATTAATAAATATATTATGTTCCCCTCGGGTGTATAAAGAAACCATTTCCTGGTTCCAAGTGAGGTCAGAAGAGAGAGGGGGAGAGGATGGTCAGGAGACATGTATACTAGAGTTGATAATAACCCAGCCTACCATGCTGGTTGATCCCCGTGGCCTCAGTAGAGGACACAGGTAAAGAATATCAGCTCTGCAGTTACACATTCTTTTTTCTAACCCTGTGGGTGGGTTCTTTTACCCTTGTATCCTGACTTCCCCCATGTTTATAGATATACCCATCTTACAGATGAAGTAAGCTCAGTCATGTAGCTTCATGCCTGGTAGAACATACCAGCCTGTACTCAGCATCAGTTTAGACTAGTTTCAGCCTCAATGTTGATAACTTTTGCAGTGGTCCACAAGGATGCTGTGGTAGCTACCGTAGCAACTAAAGAATGCTGTGGTAAGTAGTCCTCACAGAGGTGGGGTCATCTAAGCACAGCACAAGCAATGGATCCGGATAGTGATAGGGAGAGCGGTGTCTCTGCGTGTGAGAATGTTAGCTAGAGCTGTGGACTTTTGGAGATCACGGCTTCCAAATTCCAGTGGTTAAAATAACCAAACTTCTGTGCGAGAGAGCTTCTGTAATTGGTGACTGGTAGCTGATCTATTCAATGGTGAATTCCATGGGACATGAGGAGCTGGGGCCATGGCAAGTGGAATGGCTTAAGACCCTCTAGAGCTGGAATCACACAGAACTGGAGCAGATAGTTGGAGCTTAGTACGGGATTGGCTGAGGTTTGAGGGAGGAGTTATAGGATCATCAAGAGTCAAAGCTTCCTTTGGTGACAGTTGTGAGACATCAAGGGGCCAACAAGAAGATATGAGGCATCTCCAAGGTCTGTGGAGAGTTGCTTAAAAGTTCTAGGAAAGAGTTTCAAGGATGAAGGGAGAACTTTTTTTTTTACCTAGGACACTTGGTTATTGGGCTGTGCTTGGAGTGTGGCCTAGAACACACATCTCAAACTTTGATCCAGTTAGGTATTACTGAAAACCTTACAGTCTATTGACAGAGTGCCAAGCAGCTCAGTTCAACGCTAAGCACTATTTGAAAGAGACCTGGAAGTATTGTCTCGGACAGTAATCATCAGGACGTATACAAATCAAGGGCAGTTACCCTCAGCATTATCTGAAAGCACTGGAACCGGAATACCTTCTCTTTGTCCAATTCACATCCCATTTCTATCCTTGTTGGCAAGTAGGATCCTCAGATGAAAATGACTGGTGTGTGTATTTTCAGAGACCTCAAAAGCAGAGAAGCTATGGATGATGGCCCACTCTGTAAGATCATCATGAGAGAGAGAGGGCGGGTGGGGGGGAGGGAGACTATTAAAGGTTAGATTCCTAGGAGACTCTGCTAAGGAGGAATTGAGCACAGCCAGGCAGCCCTTAAAAGAGACACAGTCCAAGGGCAAGGAATCTATTTATTCCTGATTGCCTCAATCTAGACACCAAAACTGTACAAGAAAAGAAAGATGACTAATGGAATTTAATGAGTTTCTATTTCAACAATGCCTAAACCGGCTTCTTTAACTTAGTTCATCAAGAATGAAGATATTAATTGAGAAAAACTCAAATAACATGAAAATTAACTGGAGTCAAAATGATGACAGCCTGTGTATGCCTGTGTATGCGTGTGTGTCTTGAGTATGTGTGTGTGTCTGTGTATGTGAGTGTGTGCCTGTGTTTGCCTGTGTATCTGTTTTTGCATGTGTATGTGTGTGTGTCTGAGTATGTGTGTGTATCTGACTATGTGTGTATGCCTGAGTATGTGTGTATCTGTATCTGAGGAAGCATGTGTGTGTATATGAGGGTGTATATACACACATCTTATGTACTGCAACTATGTATGTTTGAAATCATCAAACTCCCCTTGGTAACTTTAGAGAGGTAGATTTTCTAGCCTTTTCTACTGAGCAGAACCTTTAGACAAAGGTTTCAAGCTGCTTCCAAGCTGGATAACTCCACAATGGCTAGATGTGGTCCTGGGTAATAGAATATCTACTAGATATTCTACAAAAGAAGCCAGAATCTTACTGTGTTTCCTTAATAGCTGTTGAAAGGAATCTTATCTCTTCCTTTCTGCTGTGATTCCAGTAGCTGCTAATCTTTACTCTTCCATCAAGAAAGTCTCTGTCTAAATTTGATAAATTCAGTTATTGCTGAAGACAGATCCCATGGTAGGTTTCTATAAAACTGAGATGCAGTGACATTGTCATGGCATTAGCTGGACTCATGGATCCTTTAAGCCGGTGACAATGCACTTCTCTTGATCTGGTTTCCTCACTTGTTTTCAGAATTGTTGTTCCTCAATCTGAGTGCTGATCTGTAGTCCTGGTACTCTGGTAGCTCAGTCATTGTCATGTGACAATGAGTCCCAATATCACAGCCTTAAAGGCTCAACTCTTCCCTGACCATGATCACTTGGTTAGTGATCAGAGTTGTGGATCTCTGGCCATAAGGAACCATTGTGAGTAGGAAGTTGTGATACATGCTAACTCTGTGTGGTAGTGATTGCTTTGGTTTCTGCTCATAGCACATGCTCTATGTGCAAGAAGAAATATTTTCCATGAAACTAGCTCTGAAGAAGTCTAAATCAGGCCTCATATTATATTTGTGTATATATCTGGCTTTTAAAAAATTATTATTTTTTAGTTGTCCCTTCAAATTACTCATTTTTCATGGCTTCAGGGTAAAGACTAAAATAGTCATGTATTCAACTCATCCTTGCCCCAGTAGGAAATCCTTTTTTTAGCCTTTTAAAATCCCTCTTTTCTTCTTGCATTAGCCGGGAGGTTTGGTGCCTTTGAAATTGTCTTTAAGGGAAAGCAGAGTCTAGTAAGATGACTGTCCCTGTGCTCTTTCAGAATGGGTAGAGTAAGGAAAGCAGTGCCCAGTGACTTTGAGGAGCTACTTCCCAGCACTGAATATAAATTTTCTTAAAAAAAAAAAGAAATTTTAATTGACGCTATTGTACAGTCTCACATTTGGAATCTTGCTTGGAAACTCAAATATGTCGAAATTGAGGATAAAATAGTAGTTGGGAGATGGAGGTCAAAGGATTCAAAGTTTAAAACCATGTAAGATGAAAACCAGTGTATAGCTCTCATATCTACCACGAGGACTGCAGCTTAAAATACTGTATTCCACTCAGGATTTTTTTTTCTGAGTTGATTTTAGCTGCTTTTGCCACGCCCCCACATACAGTGGCTATAAGAGATGATTGACAGGTTCATTAGCTCCACTGTTGTCTACCATCTTCATGATGCGTAAACCGTAAACATACATACAATAAAGTACATCTGCATATGCATGCACATGAATTTGTATGTATTAAAGGATCCATCTCAGCTGTAAAATGTGTAACTCACTGGTTACATGCTATAAATTGGACAGTGGACTCTTTAGGAACAAGTCTTTGCCATCACAGCCCACCCTATTGATTCTTCTCCTAGTGCCTCTGCAAGCTGCATCAGGGGGCCTCCCAGTTCAAACGAGAGCAGAAGAGATGGAGTCAGCCTTGTCACTGCTGATTGGTGTCTTACATGGGTAAATTATCTCCTTATCAGGTGTCGCTTCACTCTCTGACAACATAGCGTCAAGAACATTCGTTAAGAATGCTTAGAGAGTGTATTTTTATACTCACAAGATATTTTTTGGGGATGAACTATCAAGCTTTTGAAGGACAGGAGCTGATTTCAGAAGTCCCTCTTTTCATTCCCAGCATTATGGTAGTATTCCTATCTTTGTCTCTTTCTATAAAATGATGAATTTTTGTATGATGACTAAAAACTCTGTATAAAATGTTTCTGTAGAGTTTTTAGCACAAAGGACCAGTAGCTTTCCCTTTGTAATACATAACCCTTGGTTTTTTTTTTTTTTTTTTTTTTTTTTTTTAGAGTCCCACTGTGTACATACATTGGAGGTCACCAGCAAGCCACCCTTGGGTTGGACTGCTAGGTAGAGTCTGACCCTGATCTCATATTAACTTGGAGACTTCTGGCTCCATGGTTTAGATTATGTAAATATGTTTTTAATGATGTTGATGATGGATTAAACACTCAAGTATCTTTGTTTCATCTTCTGTTTCCTTGTCAGAAAATACGCTGCACGGGAACATCCCCGTGGAGTAGCATTTAAGCTACCTTGACTTTACATTAACGTTGCTTTAATATCAGCTCCAACCCTACCTCCTTTTCCCCCTCTCTTTTCGGTAAACAAATATAGTGCCTGTGTTGAGGCGAGGATTTGGGGGGAGCTTCAGGAAAATCATTCCTCACATTTTAAAGGTTGTTTGTAATAACTTTGCTTATGCTATAAAAATGTTAATAGCTTCTGAAGAATAAAAACCCCATAATAATTGCCCATCTATAAGCAGAGTCTTACGGTTTTAGCTGCAATCTATGGTCCCGAGTGGAGAAAGAGTAACATAATACCTCCTATTTATGCATGGTTTATGAACTGATTTTCACTAGGGGCTTTGTATTTATAAAAATGCATCTCGCTTCATATGCATTTTAACCATTTAATATTTGATTTGCCAAGGGGGCACAATTTTGTTTTTGAAGATGCACCAATATGATCTTAGACTATGGGTGTCTGCACTATTCAGTGTGTCCTAAAAGAGTTCTGAAAGATGATTTTGTAAGATCAGACCCTAATTATAGGTCCTTGGGCATTTTAGTAATTCATAAAGCTCAATTTCCATGTCTCTTGCTAACATAAGTCATACACGAGTAACAAAGAAATTCCTTAATGAATTGGTTGAATATAGTGTATGTAACATTGAAGAATGTTTCCAATTCTAAAATTTGGAAGGATGGTGTTTAAAAGCACTGTAGTTAGTTATCTCAACAGGTGGTAGCTGGTAATTGATAATTATATTTAAAGTATGTGCATTCATTGTGGTTGGTAGTAATATAGCATTTTTATCCCCAGATCTCAAAGCATGTGTGAATAAATATGCATTATTTCCCTATTTTAAATAGCCAGAGACTCACTGAACGTTAATTAGATATAAGCAGACAGAGATATAAGCAACATGTCCCCTTGCTTGCTTGGAGCTACTAAAAAAGTCTTCCCAGAAACTGGGATAAAGAACACAATGTACCTGCTCTTAAAATAACTGCATTCAGAGGCTTGGTTCCAGCTCCAAGTGAAGCCCTTGTACACAGTGACCTTGCACACATCTTCCCTTCAAGGTCTTATGCCGGCATCCCAAAGAAGCCCAGTACACAATCATTCTGAATCCTCATCTTCTACCTCCAGCTGTTCGGCGGGTGAACCAAGGATAGCCAGATGACAGCATCCTTTCCACCTTCCATAGGACTTCCAAACCTTAATGATCCCTTTAATTGGGGAAATATTTACTGGCTACCCACCATATGGCAAGGGCTTTTTTAGATGCTTACAACAGAGCAAAGATGAGACAGTCAGACCTGTAATGGAATTGGCACTCCTGGATGAAAAGATTATGTGTGCTTGCTTCCACCTGCCCACAGCCTGAGCCTACTGATCTGCACCCGTCTGCACAAGGAAGATGTCTCACCTTGTTTGGGGAACACTTCCCCATCCTGCGTCTCTCCATCAGATATGGAAATGGTTCTGTGATCTGCTTTCTATCGTTTGTACCAATCCTAAATTTTATTTCTGTCAAGAAACAGTAGGTATATTAAACATGGCTATTCATGCTCTATAAAAAACAACCCCCTTCTACAGCCTGTGCTGCCTTGATTGCAAGACACACAATGGCAAATTTACTGGCAAACAATTGGGTACAAGTCTCCATGCTAAAGACTCAGAGCAATGAGTGTCCCTCCTGGGTCAGGGACTGTCTGATATCCACAGTCACCTAGTCCAAGCCAGTTCTGTGCTGCAGGAATGGGAGAGCCCCTTGCTAGAGACCCTGGGTTACAGGCTTCGAAGAGCCTTTGGAGAGCCTCTGGTTTTCATGCTAGACATCTTTCTTTCCAGCAGATTCCAGAAACATCTGAGTTTGATTTTTCCAATCTCTGTCTTTCTCTTTGTTCTTCTCAGTATCAGCTTCTATTCACTAAATGTTTGACTCTCTAGATTGCTCCCCAGAATGGCAAGCACTCTGATCAAGCACTTAGAAAGGTTCTGGTGTGAGAATAGAAATGCAACAGATAAGCTTTCCATCCTACAGAGATAATCCTGGGGTGGAGAGGAAAGGGAGTAGTTATCTTTATACCTACAACCCCTTCTAACTAACGAGTTTGCCTATTTTAAAATCTGGATCAGTACAACCTCAGTGTTGTTGTTCTTAGCTATAGTTCATTAACTGTGGTATCATTGTGTCCATTTGCTTGGGTTGATAACTCCTGGGCAGCTGCTTGCATTTGACACAGGGGACAGAACCCTGGCAAGCAGTAGCAGGAGGTTCTGTCCAAAGGGTGATGTCCAGGCAGAAATGTCCCTGCTTTTCACTGCACAAGGACCTCTCAGCTGTTTCAAGAGTGAAACTGCCATCCTAGAATAGCAGTGACAGAGAGCTGAGGGGTGCCAGCAACCCTTGCTCTTTGTCCTAGGGCTGGCCCTGCAACAGCTGGTGTTCTTACCCATCGCAGGCCTCCCATGCACTGGCTCAGGCTCCAGCAAAGTTCCAAAGAGTTGTTGAATGCTATGCAACCTCCTCCAACCATTTCTAAAAGATCTGGGGGGTGGGAAGGAGAGAAAATAATAGCTGGAAACTACCCTGGATTAAATTGGCCAGCATCCTCTCTGTTTTGCATAGTTTTGTGTGTACATGTAATATGCATTTCAAATAGTTCAATTCAACTCTCTCATTCACTGAAAGTGCAATTAAACACTCCCAATTCAGAATTTCTCATTCCTTGAACCACAGGTAAATCCAGCAGTTTTGTTTGGTCTTATTTGAGATGTCTAAAGAAATTAATTGTTGGTAGCTTGCATATAAATGTTCATTCCAAGATAGGCTTTGTAGCCTCGCTGGCCTTTGGGCGTGAAAGGATTTCACATTTCGTCCTTATTCAGCACTGTGACTTTCCTCCACTGCTGGTCTTGGAAAGAGTGCAAACTAGGGTAGACCCTTCATTGCAGACTAAGCACAATTAAAGAGAAGAGGGAAGAGTACCCTAGAACCTGTCACTAGCGTGGTTAGATCAGATTTATAGGAGCCTTCGCAAATGGTCTATTGTACACCTTTTACCTATGCCAACAAGATGGTTGGTTGTCCATTATAGACCCCATTATCTCTGAAGTATGGGGAAGGATGGGATTTCAGAGGAGGTGTACCTCCATGTGTCACCTTAACATCTCCTTCAAGTAAGCCAGCTAAGTCAGAACACCCAGAAATTGCTATCAGTGACTCAAATCCTTCGTTACCTTTCCTATTACACAGCTTAGGGATTGGGAAGGTGCTAGGCATTGTGGGAGATTCCTTCATAGTTGCCACTAGAGTTCTCAGCAGAAGGACTCGTACCACCTGCGTGGAAGCCTTGCTGTGTGTGCATTCTCCTGGTGGCATTGCTTGTCACAGGGCAGGCCGCTTGCTCGCCAGTCAGATGATACTTCTGTTCATTACAGGTTAATTTGACCCAGGATGTTCACTGCCATGTATGTTCTAATTTCAGTGGGAAAAAAAGTGTATTACAAATCCCTACATGACCACCTTAAAAACAAACTTTTCTTTTTTGTTTTTTTGTTTTTTTTGTTTTTGGTTTTTGTTTTTTTTTCGAAACAGAGTTTCTCTGTGTAACCCTGGCTGTCCTGAAACTCACTCTGTAGACCAGGCTGGCCTCGAACTCAGAAATCTGTCTGTCTAGTCCTCCCAAGTGCTGGGATTAAAGGTGTGCACTGCCGTTGCCTGGCAAAAACAAACTTCTGAAATGCAAACTGTTTGTAAGTTGTGGACTGCCTGGAGTTAATACTTTTTTTTTTTTTTTTTTGGCAGTCCAGTATACTTGGAAAGTTTTGTGCTTCTTATGGAAAAGGCCCCCCTGGAAATTGTGTAAAATTTGTCAGTTTGGGTTCTTTCCCTAACAGATATTTTGCTTGTTCTCTGACCATATACTTGACAGTAGCTAGGTCACTTATACAGATTATTTCTAAGCAGATACTTTAACTATCTTCCCATTTTAGTGAAATGTTTTTTGGGTAAATCCTTTACCACGGGACAATATTCTAGGTGACAAGCAGCCTTCATCCCCCCCCCCCTTATGCAATGTGTTACTTAAGAAGGAACCATTGTCTCTCCTTCAGGAAGGAACACAGGCATGCAAGGGCTGCTAGAATCCCCTCAGACTCTCTGGAGTGCAGTCACAGGCTTTCGATTCAGCTATCTGAAATGATTTAGTCCTGATGAAGCTGCTTCCCCGACTTTTCAGCCTCCTGCAGTCTTCAGGCCCTCCGATTGTGTTTGTAGTATATTTCTTCCAATTTGGGTGTTAGGGTGTGGTTCTTGGTTCCCTTATGAGCCTGTGTAGCCTCAGAAGCTAACCGTATATCAGTGATTCTCAACCTTTCTAATGCTGTGACCCTTTAATATAGTTTCTCATGTTGTTGTGACCCCAACCATAAAGTTGTCTTATTGCTACTTCATAACTGTGATCTTTGCTACTGTTATGAATTGTAATATAAATATTTGATATCCAGGATATCTGATATACCATCACTGTGAAAGGGGTCTCCACCTACAGGCAGAGAACCACTGCCTCACCTTCAAGTTCACCATGAAGGCTCCATCCTGGAGACCATCCTTTCTATTCTCCAAATCGTTGGACTTCCCATTTTAGCATCTCCAACCTCTGGCTTAAGAACCTTTAAAGCATCCAAGATTCTGACCCACAAAGGGCTGGTCCCCAAGAGCAGGAAGCCCTTGTTCTAGAAGAAACAAACCTGCCCTGCAGGGCACATCTCTCCTTATCAATAGTATAGTCCCACTGCTACAGTTGTTTGGATGGAATATAAGCTGGCAAACCATTCATTCTTTTTATGATCAGGCCTATGTATGTTCCAATGGGAACTCTTCCATGCAAAAGTTAGACCTATAGATGGAATGCAGATTTTTTTTCCCCAGAAGAAAGAGGGTATGAGACATGGATAAATTGTCACACAGTGTCAAGTCTATACTTGGGGAAAATGAGGAAGAGAAACCAACCCCCTGGAAGATTGGGTGGGCAACCCTGGCTGGAGGTCACACTAGCCTGGGCAGCCTCTAAAAGATGCATAGAAAAAAGGTCCATGAAAAGTATTTGTGGTGGCTTGAATATGAATGGCCCCATAGACTCATATATTTGAATACTTGGTCTCCAGTTATCTGAACTGTTTGGGAAAGTTTAGAAAGTGTGGCCTTGTTGGGAGGGGTATGCCCTGGGGGTGAGTTTGAGTTTAAAGCACACCCCATTCCCAGTTAGATCTCTCTTCCTTGTAGTACTGTCTCAAGATGTATGCTCTCAACTACTGCCCCAGGGCCATACTTGTCTGCTGCTGTGCCCTGCCGTGGTAGTCATGGACTCTAACCCTCTGAAACTGTGAGCCTCACTCACTTTCATTTATGAGTTGCCTTAATCATGGCATTTTACCAGAGCCAAGGAAAAGTAACTAAGACAGTATTCTCTACCAGGAGGTAGGGACCACGTTGAGTAAATGGAGAAGCAGTCAGGGAACAGTATAGAAGACATTGAAGACATTTCAGTAGCTGATTCACGGTATCTCTTTGTTACTACCCTGCCCGTTGCATGTTAGTACCAAAGCATCTCAGTGGCCTCATTTTAGAGATCCCAGGAATACCCATCATACTGGTTGGTGTAGCTTACACCTGTGCCTATTATAGCCTGAAAGCCCTTGGGTCACAGTAATGATTCCAAATTGAAAACATATGGACTTTTATAAAGATAACTAGTAATAGGCTAAAATATGCCTGATGTCTGTGATCTCAAAGACCTCAAAATACATGCGGCTAGGCGTACTGTTTATATGATAGAGACCTTAAGGAACTTTTAGCAAAAATGTGCCTTCCTAGGTGGTGGTTCTTCAAAGAGACGGTATTGTGCATATTACCAGTAACAGTGACATGTATAAATTCTCAAAGCTTTGGTTCCTGAGAGCAAAACAACTGGCTTCTGTGTGAATCAGAGTCTAGGGTAGTAGTGAAAGAAAGTTACTTGCAACTTCAGAGAAATGGAGGTTATTATGGAGTATAGATATCTGCACACATGCCCACAGCATCTTTCATGTGCACACAGCGTTGATCAGGAGCAAACGTGTGGAACCCAGTGAAGTTCACACACGTAGTGTCAGGAGGAAGAATGAAGGTTTGTGTGTCTGGGGTTTCTTTTGTTCCACCTGTGTAATGTACTCTTATGTCTTGTTGTGAAGTTACATCCTTATGTGGAGATGAAACACTGAGCGAATTGTTGCAAATAGGGAGACAGTAAAGAGCAAAGGAGAAAACAGTCAGACTGGACCTTGAGCTGGTCTTGAACTTCATGTCGACCATAATGGTTCTGTCAGACAATGTATCATGAGAGAAGAGGAAAATGGATTGTGAAAACAGAGGCAGGCAGGGCTCTACCTAGAGGCTGAGCAGCAGAAGGCCAGAGCTAACTGGTAGAACTTCAGGTAGGGTGCAATGCACCATTTAAGTTATTACTGTTAGACACCTACTATGTTCAGATAACACCATCAGCACTGAGAAGTCCCTATCCTTTTGGTGTTTTACTTGTGTTTGGTTTTAGGCTTACTTATTTTAATTTATGTAAATGAGTGATTCCACGTGATTGTGTATATGTATGCCGTGTCTCTTCCTGGTGCCTAAGAAGACCAGAGGACATTGGGTCCCCGGGAACTCGAGTTACAGGTGATTGTAAGGTATCATCAGGTTGCTGGGAACCCAACCCAGGTCTTCTGCAAGAATTACTCTTAACTACAGAGCTGTCTTTCAAACCTCAAGTGTATTTTTTAATTAAAAAAATTAATTTGTTTATGTATGCATGTGTGTGTGTCTGCCACAACATCTGTGGAGGTCAGAGGACAACTTGGTTCTCTCTGAGATGTGAGTCTTCCTTTCGGATGGAGCTTAGGTTTTCAGGGGTGGTGGCAAGAGCCTTTACCCACAGAGACTCAGGTGCTTCCCTTCTAGAGGACCTTTCTCTCAAGATCAAAGAAAAGTAATGAGTAGCTTGAAGCAGGCAAGTGCAGCAATCAAATTTGCATTCCCTTGACTCCATTGTACAAATCATTCCGAGGGAGGGACTGTGAGTAGGTGCTGCGATTACAATGGCAGATCCCTTCTAATTTCCCCTAGCCAATTACTCTCCTTTCAAAGCTTTATACACTCCTTTCTTCAAGAACAAAAGTTTACGGAGATTGCGGCTTTTGTTTGGCTAACCAAACAATTGCACAATTACCTAAAGCTTTACATTTTATAACAAGACATCCCATTTCTGAAATTCAGGCTTTTGGAAGAGCACGTTCAAGGAATGTTCCTTAATGGTGGACTTCCTGCAAATCTGCCTGCAGTTACCCTCATTACTCCCAAATTCTTGTGGCTGATAAGAAATGACAAACTATAGTATGTTTGGTTAAATAGACCATCTGCCCATTTGTAATACGGCATTAATTCTCATAAACTGTCCCTGCAGCTACGTTGAGTGCCTGATCTCTCCTTCTGATATGTTCCTCTATAGCCAGTCATATGATTTTTCTCTTTCATATGATTTTTATAAGGGGCCATACACATGCTTTTGTAAATCTTAAATTATTTAATGTGAAATGTATATGTGAAATGTTTATGCACTAAATAATTTACACGTGAAGACAATTTAGTGAGGTCCTTCTGGTCTGTAAAGTCTGAATCTTGTTTCTAATGAAGTAAACATAGAGTTCAAAGGAGCTTGGATTTATGACAGATTATCATAGGCTTTGAAGAAGGAAGTTTCGTTTGTCTTAAGTAAAGTACAGATAAGGCTGTTGAGCTCAGCATGGATTGGGTATGTAATGTTAAACTCAGAGATTCAACAGCGTTCTGTAACCCAGACTCACTCAGGAGCCAAGGGTTTTTTGTTTGTTTTCTTTTGTTTTGTTTGATTTGGTTTTCATTTATAAAGAGTGATATGGTGAACATACCATTTGACACAAATAACAAAGTCTGAGGCTGCACCTGGGGCAGGGTGGGGGACAATCCCTGGGGCCTTTCTTCCATAAAACCTATGAATATTTGGACTTAGGAAAAAAATGTGTAAGTATACGTTTCTTTCACCCAATAAGTTTTCTTCCTTCTGTTTTTGTAGGCTTCTCCTTTCTAGGTTTCCCCCCCCCCCCCTAGCTATAAGAGATTGAGAACTTCTAACAGAATTCCAAAGAAATTCTGGAAAAATTTCAAGTCTGGACTATGGCATTTAGACCTAGAGATGACAAATGCGTCTGGAAACATTGCTCTCCATGAGAGGAATATATGGATTTTGTTTGTTTGTTTTCTATACAATAATAAAACTGGTTTAGTTAATGGGTCTACGTTTAAATAAGGCAAGGGAATGGTTAAACTCTTTAGGAGTAACGAAACAGTCAACAGTATCTACAATTATTCATAACACCCACTCCTTCTTCCTCAAGTCTTGCCACTCTATCCTCAGGATCAGAGTCTGCTGTCAGATGGACCCCTGACTTCTACCACCATTAAAATAGCTTCCCCAAGGTTTCCCACGAAATGAATACCAGAGAAGGGATTTCAAAACCTCGAGCAAGTCAAGTGCATTGCTTCTGTCAGAAGTCCCTGCCTGCTCTTTTTGCTGACCAGAATGTTTTGCCCTGAATTGTTCCCAGCTTGGGTCCTTGTTGTATTTTAGATGTTCCCCCAGCCCACCAGCTATCTCTCCTTGCCCTTCCTTCTCCTTTTTATTTCCTTCTCACTCTGAAATGCACCTTGTGGTCACCCGTGTTTACCGGGATCCCTCCTGATCTTAGGGGAGGGGCTTTCTGTTCTTTGCTGAATGTCTTAAGACCTAGGATTGTGCCAGCACCCTGGAAGTCAGTGTTAAAAGGACAGATGAGCACATGCATGTTTCCATTACTGTTGGGGTGTGACCATAAGGACCTGGCCAGTGTCATAAAAAGGATGAGGCACGGTTTCACTCCTAACTTTATTGGAATTTTAGATACTGGTGATGGCTGTATGGTGAAATAACTGTAAAGTTTTACAATAGTGCAAGCACAAGTACCCTTTCTCCCCATCACACACCCACATGGGTCCTAGTGACTTCACAGTGACATCAAGTCTTTCTGTATTAGAAGCAACTCAGAGAAGACGGGCAGAGAAAAAGGATGGAGAGAATTCTTGACCATGTATTCTGGATAGGTGTCACCTTCTGTCTATAGGTACATAGAAGACGATAGTATATGTTCTAAAGAGATATTAATACATGTGTAGTTCAAAATCTGGCCCAGAGCCTCCTATATCACAATTACTGTTCCACATAGTGTTCAATCTATTGGCTTCTTTTCATTATCAGTAAATTATCTTTTATTTCTAAAATTTGGCAGAAGGCTTATTATAATATCATATAATACCTCATATGGTGCAAAAATACTGCCATTTTCATACAAAAATATTGTTTCCTCTCCTTTCTATCCTGCAAGAAAAATGTATTTATTATTTCTTTATCTTGTTGAAAATCAGATGGAAGAGATTCCAAGTAAAATAGAGGCAGAAACAGAGAAGAAGTAAAATAGGATTGCTGACACTTAGAATAAAACCAAAAGGAAGGAAAATTACATCTAATTCCTGTTGCTTATAGTAGAACAGTATATACCAAAACATAAAAAGGCTTAAATGGAAAAATTATTATACCTATCTTTTAAAAAAAATTAGCTTGATGAATAGTTAGCTTGTTATTTTCGAAAAGTAAAAACAAGGTAATTAATTTTAGATCATAGGTACAATTCAGATATCTGAAATTAAATTTCTGAGGAAAATAGAGGAAGAAATTTCACAAAACAGCATTAATTAAAATGACTGGGGAAGACAATACTGTGGAAATAGTTGTGGGGTGATGAAACTGAAGAAATGCACAATAGCCATCCATGCTTTCCTGGTGACCTTGGCGTAAAAGTGTCTGAAAATTAATTCTTCACTATCCATATTCATCAAGACCATAATCAGCCATGGCCACCAGAAACTTACTTCTGAAGAAAAATGACCTCCTGTCCAGGCTACTGTCAGTGCCTCTGAGTCTGCAACTAGAAGCAGGCTCGTGCACTCGGGCCTGCCTATCATGGCTGCCAACCGAAATGCCAACTGTAACCATAAATGTAGGAGGGAGACATCCTTGGGAGAGACACAGATGCATGCTGTCCACATTCTTTAAATATTTTCTCCAGCTATAGTCATAACCTCTGTCTTCTCGGGATTAATCCTTTTTCTGGTTGGCTTTGATCTCCGTCCCCAGTCAGGCCTCTCAGATGCTGAATAAATTGTGGAACTGTGGTGTCAGGCTTAGAGATAAAAGGAGAGATACAGACCACATGTCATCAGCATACTGAGTGTGTGCCAAAGGGCCTCAGCTTTGCTGCAGGTTCTCCGGTGTGAACTTTGAGCAGGTGGGGTATTTGCCATCAGATCCCAGCAATTCTCCCTGGAAAGGCCTAGCAGTGCAGAGAAGGGTGGGGTCTGGAGGATGTTGGTCCTTTAGAGCTGGGAGGGAGCCTCATGGATCTCATCCACGCGAAGAGCCTCTTGGGGTAAACGCCTCAGGAATGCATCTCCAGGGTGTGCTAGCTTACCTCTGTTATCTGATTATTCTACTGTAGTCACTTTGAAACCAGACCCGTGTATGACCTCAGAAATCTGGCCCCTCAACCCTCTGAGCCAGGTGCTGTTGTTGCTGCCTCTTTTACACTGTTATTCTAATGGCTTCATTTTATATTTTTGGCTTTGAAGCCACCAACTGCCAACCTCAAGATCACCCTCCTCATATCTTTTAAGCCTTGGGCATCTGGTTTGAAGATTTTTCTTTCACAGGGTTCCCCCAGCCTGCTGCCAGTGTTCTTGTTGATTTCCTATGCAGTGCAGAGAGCTCATCCTCTGGAGGCTTGGCAATTTTAGAAAGAAGAGCTAGCTTCATTCTGGTTGACTACTGGCTTCCCAGCGCTTAGCTCACACCAGGCATTTGGTAGAAGTGCACCGATCAATACTTCATCCTTTGATCTCGATTTTGTCTCTATCTCTGATAATGTTTTCTTCTAATTTATTAAGAAATGTGAGGCCATCATATATGTACTCTATCCATGTCTCCCTTCCTTGTCAAAAAAGAGGAAGATCTTTATCTGTTCTGTTCAGGGCTATCCAGTCACGGGTTTCCCTTCGTGGGATTCCCTTTGCTTCCTGCGGCTCCTCGAGTTGTTCTCTTCATCCCTGTATCTATGGTTGCTTCCTTTCTCCTTTCTTTTTGCAGGAGGTTATAAGACACTGAAGCCTTTATGAGATCCTCTTGAAATTACTTCAACCTTGCCTCCACTGTAACCACTGTCTCTCTCTGCCGGTTCCTTCCTTGACCAGTGTTCTAGAAAGAGTAGTTTATGTTTCCTTGCTATGCATGCAATGAACTCATTCTGCTGCTATATTGCATTCTCTTCTACAGCTCCACTGAGAAGACAGACTTTCAGTGGTTCTCCGTGATAACAACTGTAGATGTTTTCATTGATGTCTTCTTCTTCTTCTTCTCCTTCTCCTTCTCCTTCTCCTTCTCCTTCTCCTTCTCCTTCTCCTTCTCCTTCTCCTTCT
>NW_021620984.1:5814974-5849259 GCF_004785775.1 Grammomys surdaster
CTTCTCCTTCTCCTTCTCCTTCTCCTTCTCCTTCTCCTTCTCCTTCTTCTTCTTCCTCCTCCTCCTCTTCCTCCTCTTCCTCCTCCTCCTCTTCTTTTCTTCCTCTTCTTCTCCCTCTTCTTCTTCCTCTTCCTTCTCCCTTTTTTCTTCTTTGTCCTTCTCTTCTTATTCCTCTTCTTCTTCCTCTTCCTCCTCCTCCTTCTTTGTTTTTTAAGAGAAGAAGTTTTTCTATATAGCTCTGGCAGTCCTGCATCTCCCTTTACTGACCAGGCTGGCCTTGAACTCACAGAGATCAGCCTGTCTCTGCCTCCCTAATCCTGAGATTACAGATGTACCTTACTACCATCTGGATTTCCAATAACTTATTAATACTAAACTCAGTGGCCACTATCTAGTACAGTGCTAATGTAATTTTTCCACTACTGAACTTACGTCTTGTTGCCAGTTTATGTACCTAAATGTTGCTTTTTCTCACATAACTGTTTTCTCTCAATCTGATTTTGATTCTCCTACTCCTTTCTTTTCTTTTGTTTTCTTCTTCACTTTGCTGGTTGGTTTTTGAAGCACTGAGGGTCAAATTCAGGCTGGCATACAATTTAAGCAAGTGCCCTCCCCCCACACTTCATTCCCTTGTCCCACTAATTCAGAAGAGATGAAACTGCTGTCAAATCATCCAGCAAGTCCCCACTGCCAACGCACAGCAGTCACAAGCCTCACCATGACACTCTGCTCAAGGACAAAGCAGTCCTATGATGGTGTCTTGTCAGAGCCTGTTTTGTGGCAACAGGTAACCCTCTCAGTTCCTGTAAGAGTACTTGATGATGTTGACATGGTGATGAAGTCACCTCCTGACACTTCTCAGGGAAGATGCTGCAGTTGGGTGATGGCTGACATCAGTGGAAGAACTGAAGATGCAACCCTGTTGAGTGCAAAGCATTATTTTTCTTTGATGGAAGTTCTGGAACTGAGATAAGGCAATCAAAGGCTTTGAGGCCCTTAAGTCTGTGTCTCCACCTCCTTTGTGTGTTTGAAGGATGGGGTCATTCTATTCTTTCTGGTACAACGCAAAAACAAGATTGTCCAGAAAAATCAAAATGTAATTAAAATTGGTTTTCCTTGCCTAACCTAATCAAAATACATTATCTTGATGGGTGGGATTGTTTGAACCAGCTGTACGTGTTGGAACCGTTTACAGATACTCATTAAAATGATTTTATTGGGACACAGGAAGCCTGCAAATTACTGTCCTTCACATCCAAAGACATTAGTTCCCAGGGTGGGCAGTAGTGTTTCGTTCCCGTTCTGTGATTGTAAAATATGCAAGTTTAGTCAGTCGGCCTGGCTCCTCAGCCATTGGACAAATGAGAATATGAAGACAAGACCCTGGTTGTCTGGATTCTTAGATACAGAAGCCCCTCCCTCTAGTGGTCCAAGAATATTTCTTTGCCTATCATGGATTTGTGTGGTTCCCATGGCTGGCTAACATACAAAGAAAAAACAAGTTTTGTGCTGCCCAATACATTAACTATTTTGGAACTCTTTTTCAACTTCCCATTTTTCTAAGAGGTTGCAAATATCAACCCTTGCTCCTCACAGAAATATATATATACATGTAGATCAAACCCTATTGAACTTTATTAACTATGCCTGGTTATTTACGTTCTAATTAGACTGATGAGGGTCTTGTATTTCATCATATTAACTTTCTAACATTTTCTTTTATTTCAACGTGTACAGTCTGTAGTCAGTGAATGCTTTCATCCCTTGAAATGATGGTGTCCCCCCCACCCCCCGCCCCTGCTCAGGGAATGGAGCAATGGCTTCTGAGGCATTTTTTTTAAAGCCATCAATTCCTATGCTCTGCTGTTACTTCCTTAATGAACAGAGGTCAATTGCTGTGGGGATAGCTGCAGTCTGTGGTCTGCTGAAATGGATCTCTTTTTGCCCTGGACGGGGTCACTGGATGACTTTACTTAATCTGTGCCCTTTATTCCTTGAGATCCGTCTCAAGGCTCCAGATGCAATTGCTTCCAAGAGCAGCGTCTTTAGAGGGTAGGCCTCAGCAACTTTGTTCTGCCTGCTGAGACGGAAGATCCTCCAGTCTCATTCAGAAAAGGCAAGAGGAAAGGAATTCATCTGATCTCCATTGCTTTGTTGTTGTTTGCTTGTGTCTCGTATCGCTTTTCAGGTGGCCCCAAGAGTACATCACACATTCCTATTGAGGCTGTAAATTCTGTTTTGATTTTCCATTCCTTTTCAGCCGTCACCGCTTCCCTTTAAATTCTGTCACAGGCTCCTAAATGAAGCAGCAACACCGGCCCAATTTAGTTCTGTTTAGCAACTGCGGCGAGTTTTGAACTGTGGCAATCCAGATGTCGCAACAGCCTCTTTAGGTTAATGTGATGGTTGTAATCTATTGGAACCACACCTCCCAGGATGCGGCAACTTTACATAGGCACAGGACTGAAAATCTACTCTAGGGCCAGGTACACGTGAGAGAAAGGTTTCAGATGTTACTGTGTGTGAACACAGCAGTTGGCTTTAAGAAGCCAAATGGTTTTGTTCTGTGCGTGTAAATGGAGCCGTCTGTAGAGGTGGCTGTGTCTGTAGGCGGATGTGTGAGAGTGCGCATGCGTGAGGAGAGGGTGGCTGGAGGCCAGGGGTCAACCTTGGGGTCGAGACAGGATCTGCCACTGAGATCTGGATGCACCAATAGGCTAGGCTGAGTGGCCAGCGAGGTACAAATTCACACATCACATTCAGCCTTTTAATATGGGTTCTAGGAATAGAACGCAGGACCCCATGCTTGCTTAACCAGTACTCTACCCAGTCAGTGAGCTGCCATTCTATCCTTTGAGCTGGATCTGTCTGTCTGTCTTCTTCTTTTTTTGTTTCAAATCAGTACTCAGTATACTAGTAACTCGCCTCAGTGATATGTTTTTATAGATTTGTAGTAGTTGATAGAGCTAAGAATTTTACGACGACAACTTCTAATTTTATTCAGTACCGACGTAACATTTTTATAGGAGGGTGCTCCTCTGAGTCTCTGGGTCAGTGACTCCTTCCTTTGTCTGTACTTCCTGGTTCCAGATGGCGCAGGCAATACCGCAGGAGCTACGCTGTTAGAAAGTGAATAGGCAGATGTGGAAGGGTCTAGAGCAGAAGAGAGCACCTGAAAAGTTTCGTGGAACGTGTCTTCTGACACCACGCACAGTATTCCAATAGCCAGTGGTGATCTATTCATTGTGACCCAGGTCATCAGTGGAATTTGCCACCCAATTGTAATCCCAAGGCCAAGGATGGAAAAGAGTCGGAAGAGAAAAGGTAGAAACAAGAGAGAGTAGGGAAACGTAAAACAATCCTTACAGGATCAGAGTCATGTAATGATAGTCACAGTTCCTAAGGTTAATCCTAGACAGGGGGCTGGAGAGTTGACTCCGTGGATAAGAGCTGGTGTTGCTTTTTCTGAGACTTCGCCTTGGATTCCCAGAACCTACATAATGGCTCACAACAGTCTGTAACTCCAGGCCTAGAGGATCAGATGCCCTCTACTGGCTTTGGTAGGCATTGCATGTTGATGCACAGACATACCTGCTGGTAAAACGCCTCCACACATTAAAACAAACAAACAAAAACAAACAAACAATGCTACCCTCTACATTAATTGAAAAGAGTAACATTAAGACATTAAAATAAAATAGGCAGTATAAGCCTAGCTTATCTCCAGTGTCTTGTCTCTATGCAGGAGGTAGACATGGATTCATTGTCTACCATACAAAAATGGTTGGGGAGCAAAGATAGGAAGTAGGTAAGCGGAACGTGTGGTCTGAGAAAGTCACAAGAGCATAAAGAAGGGGGCTGAAACCAACAATTCTTGGCCTCTAAGATGTAGCAATGGAATCATATCATGTCAGAATTGTCGCGTTTGTGTATGGCAACGTATATGGATTTACCAATGAGTCAGATTTAGTAGAACTCTGAGAAAGACTTGTGCAAATACTCATTGTGTTTAGCAGGAAGTGTGGCAACTTGAATCTACAGAAGAGGACCATTTACGGCCCATTTGCAATGCCTTCTCTGTTTTGGATGTTAAGCAGAAAGCTTAATTTTCTAGGAAGGACACCGCCAGTAAATAAGTAAACTAAAACAAGCTATACTCAGACAGTGATTAAGTGCTGAATTCAACAGAAAACCGTGAGATAAAACAGTGACTAGAGAGGTCGATTCAGGTGATACTGTGACTGACGGCTGCAGGTGATGGTGGTGATGGACTCCCTGAAGCAGAAGGAGTAAGAAGGAGACAGGCATGTCAGAAACCGTCAGAAAAGAACAGACACTGGAAACACGTAGATTTCCCAATTTTAGAGTCACCATTGTTGAAGTGTAGGAAAGTATTAGTGCAACTTCAGTCTGGGGAGGTAAGGAGAAGCCAGCGAGATGAACTTGGAAAGGGAAGACAGGGATATTTTGTTATGTTTTGGTTCAATAAGAGATATTTTGGTGAGAAATTGACACATGGGGGTGAACACAAAAACCTGGGCTTTACAAAAGTGCCATATGAAAATAGCAATCAGATTTAGAGCTGTTTATCTTGGGAACAGTAGGTTGAGGCGTGTGTGAGGAGAACTGTGGTAAGTGTCTGAGGATGTGAGATGTGTTCTGTTGGAATAACTGCCAGGCCATAGCTCTAGAAAGAGTAACCACATCTCTGATGCAAGCCATGGTGAGGCGAGCTGACTCTGCTGAGGAGGAAGAACTTTGACCTCCATTCAAAGATGGAATAGCCAACTTCCTAGAGCGGTGGTTTCTAGTTATAAAAGCCACTAGGCAAGACTGTACAACCATTTGATTCAAAAATTTTTGAAGGCAGTGTCTGTGCTTAATGTATGTGTTATCATTCTGGTGTGGTATCCAGCAGCGGATGCTTGCCAATATTTTCTAAAAATTGTGGATGAATAAAATAATACAAGTTTGACTAGTGGTTGGTCACTCCAGTGAATTATAAGAACACACCCACATCTAGGAAGTGAGGATCTTATGATCATAAGTGGAATTATGTTCAATCTTAAAAGGTAATTTATTTCGAAAAATAAAGAATTGTTTACTTTGTTAATTTGTTCAAATTGTAGCCAAGACATTGTAGCTTTCAGAACACAGAGTTTCCAGGATAACTTCTCTGGTGCTTCCCAAGTCAGAAAAGACAACAACACGGTCACAGTTTGATAACATAGAAACTATCATTTAGGTTTTAGGAGATTTTTAGATAATTTAACTTTCAAGTAAAAGTTGGGGCATTTTTTCCATCATTTAAAATTTTTAGTGACTATACAAAGATTAGGTTTCAATGTAGTATTTTTTTATACACTATCTAGCTCCCCTTATAATACTATGTATAAACATTTAAAGGTAGGACCTGCATATGAAAGTGAGCATGCAATATTTGTCTTTCTGAGTTTAAGTTAACTAACATAATATATTTTGCAGGGCCATCCCTTTTCTTTCAGATTACATTTTTCTTTATTGCTAAATAAAATTTTGTCCTGTGTATGTACCATTTACAGAAATGAAGGTTTTTAAAATTGACCTGAAATTTATAATTTATGACTGCTTTTGGGCTTTTAACCAAACATATGTGAAATGAATTCCATTTCTTTCTTCATTATATTTGGTTAAAATTTACTTTCAAACCATTGGTTTCCTTTTAAAAATATAGTTTCAGTGGCCTTAGCTTTAATATTAAAGAGAAAATAACTCTTAGGCTGTTTTCATAATTCAGAGTACTGAAAATGTTAACTATTGACTATCAATCAAAGACCTTTTTCCAGTACACCCTTTAATTGAAAGTGATTCTTTTAATAAGCAGTGCCAATATTCTGATCTCCACCATGATGTGATGACATGTGGTAATATTTTTATTTAATGTCTGAACCTGGTAAGTTTGAAATGTAAGTAGGTAGTTAGGTACACTCGGTATCTGAAATGAGCTAGCATATGTCAAGCTTTGACTTAGAGAACTGGCTGGAATTCAACCAGGAAAATTAAAACTTAAAGTCAGGTCTAATGACTGAGGCCTTGTAATCCCAATTACTCAGGAGACTGGGGTACAACAGTCACAAAGTCAGGCCTACGTAGCCTGAGCAAGTTGCTGAGAACTTGTTCAAAATTTAGGGGAAAGGATGAATTAATTAACTAGTTAATAAACTAATTAAAGTTGCTGAGGACATACAGCTCAACAGTCAAGTACATACATGTCATGCATGAGTCCCAGGTTCATTCTCTAGTACCAGGAAGGAGAATAAAGGACATACACTTTCAAATAGCCTCGACAGAGAACGGATCACAAAGGTGACCACAGGCAACAAATATTTAACAATTTATTACGTGCCAGGGAGAGTTGGAAGTGGCCCAAGGCACTTAGCATAGGCTTAGAGAACAGAACAGAACAACAAATCCTTACCCTTGAAGCAACCAAAAGCCCTAAAGATTTGCAAGGGAATCTGTTAAAGCCATGTACAAGAGCCAACCATGGTGGTAGACGCCTATAATCACAGCGCTTGGGAGGTGGAGACAAGAGGAAACTCAATGTTTGCCAGTGTCTGCTACACCCCTGCTGACGCTGTGTAAGAAAAAGAACCGACCGAACAATTATCCCCATACCGGTATCGTGACTAGAGTGGCGAGTTCATAGAATATACTTTCATAAACATCATTGGCTTTACAAAGTTCCTCAAAACACATGATTAAAAATAAGTGTAGTCACAGCGATGAAATGATAGGACTTAAAAGTGCTGTTTGCACCGGCCAGGCAAACTTTAAGAGCCCTGTGAGTGAATATTCGTTTTTTTCAGAGGTGCATTGTCAGGCTTGTGTTGAAGATTTACTCGGTCCCTGTAAGGACAGTTTCTTTTCTGCTGACTGAAAAGGGCATCCTCAGAAACCCGTATGTAGCACCCAGACGCCAAACACGTGGCAGTTCATAGAGGAGGCTTCCAGCTTCAGCTCTCCCCCCCCCCCCGGGGGGGGGGGGGGGGGTGGGGGGGGGGGGGGTGTTGTGAGGGAGGTGTAATAATCTGTTATGCAAACAAGGAGTTTGCTCACATTCGATTTTCTTAAATCTTGAAAGGTCTCTGCAAAGGCAGAGGAATTTTCCGGGAGAGTGAGGAGAGAGTAGCATCCTTCCTTCACACCCGGCTGAGCCTCTTGGGAGGTTTGGTGGTGGTGGTTCACGTGACAGGATTAAGTAACTCCATTTTGAGCTCTGGGCTTCCAGGTTCTCCGTTTGAGGAGCTGCATGTGGCTCTCTCTCATTCACAAAGTTGTACCGTAGAGCTGTCTTCATTGTTAGAATGGAGACATGTGAGGAGACGGGAAAGCAACTGTGCTTTCGGGTGGCAGGTGCGGCTGCTTTACCAGCACAGAGACCGCTATTTCCAGCTCCGAGTGTGAGATGTAAAAGAAACGTTTGATAGTGATCACTGGAGTTCTATTTTTTCCCCTAAGGCATAAGTTTTATCTTTATCCCTTTTTTTTTTCCCTCTGTGCTGGGGATCCAAGTTTTTAATCTTCTTTAATGGGAGAAATCTGTTTTAGGTTTATGATATATTCTGACAATTTGCATCTTACTAAAGATACTCCCTGCAACTTTGAGCTAGTCTCTGCCCATTATAATTCCTGGTCACTGTGAATGAGATCTGTATCGAGTCCAATGACTAATTCTATTCATTTCAGAACATTGATTTGAACATCTACATTTGAATTAAAATGTGGTGGCTGCCGATAGTGTCACGCCCAGGCAACATGTCAATTGTTCTTAATTATTTAAATATAGATACAACTTGTTTTTACCGTGCTCCCGATAAGTCAAACAAATATAAAATAGAAAGCATTTAAGACCTCTCAAATCTCTCCATCAGATGTATACTGTTGCTAAAGGAGAAATTGCTTTCAGAAGGTTTGGAAGGGGGATGGATTTAAACAACGACATGGTTTAGCGTGCAGTTAGCAAATCAACATACTTAAAATACATGAATACTAAAATAAAGGCTGCAATAAACTACTGACTTTCTACTTATCGAGCAGCTGACTTTTAAATAAGAAAAATTTTTTTTCCTTAAAATTTCCTTTCGAGACCTTCAGAGTTTCTTCTATTGTTATCTTTCCAGATTGGGGCTATAGGGAGGCTCATCCCGTACATACAATTCATTTGCATATTTAAATAGGCATAATTACTACAGAAAGGCTCTGGGACACGTTTGGACTCTGTATTTTAGTGGAGAATTTTATACATAACACAGTACCTAGCTAATAAAGGAAGAAAAGTAGCATTTATTCAATGTCTAGTAAATGTCTGTGTGTCTCCTTTAACTGCACCGTGGTTTTCCTTGTAATCTGGAACAATAGCTGCCCTTTGTTTGGCAAACCAGGAAACCCTGGTCCCTGCAGGTTAAATGTCTGCCTGAAGTCAGGGAGTTGGTGGAGCAAGGGTCTGGACCAGATCTCTCTGTATCAGGAGCCTTGGCTGCGTTTCCTCATCTGTACTGACTAGACACATGGGAAAGAAACTTATTTCTTCTTTCAATCAAGCCTTTGATCTCTCTCTGTCATACTTTATTTTAGAGTTTAATACAGTCCTGTGGCTCTCCAGAAACACTACCCTCTTGCTGATCCATCCATCTCAGTGAGAATTGCACAGAGAGGTTGATGGGATTATTTGAAATCTCCTTGGCTTCAAGCTAAATAAAACACTTTAATATAGAAGGCATAATTCTGATATCTTAGGCAAAGAAATGTTTTCTTAGCTTAAAAAAAATGGAAGTTGACCCTCTAACTGTTTTCCTAAGTGGCCCCCCCTGCTTGCCCCTTTCCAAATCTCTTACTTCTGGGATAAGAGAAGATATTTGGTAAAATGAAGCAAACTTGTTTGTAAGATTAATTGCCATCATCCAATTTGTTTTGTTTAAACAAAGTTTATAGTTTCAAAGGGGACTGAAGATGTGACATTTGCCTCTCTATTGAGATACTAGATGTCACAAACCCCACAAATGGCTTTTAGAAAGATAGTTTATAATAAAAAGTACACTTTTCTGAAATAAAACACTTTTTATTAAGAAAACAGTTCATTTGGCCAACTTTCAAATGACACAGAAGAGTTGAGACCATAACTCTGTGGCACAGTGCTTGCCTGGTACACATAAAGCCGTGGGTTCAATTCCCAGCATCGGAAGAAATGAATAAAGATCAAACTTATCTAAGGGACATGTAGGGTTGCTTTCAGTCGGCCTACATTTCTTCTGTGGACAGGCGTGTCATCACTCTTCTTTGAACACTATATTCTTTTTAGTTTACAGCCTCCATATGAAGAAGGGAGTTTTAATCGGAAGGCAGATATCCTTTTCTTGATGCCAAAACGTGTCCTGTTTGGTAAAGCGTAAGTTCTCCTAAGGGAAAACCTCCAAATCAGATACTCTGTGCACAAGTTTACATGTGTGTGTTGAAACAAAGGGTTGTGCTGAATTCACATGCTCAGGGTGGATCCAGAAGACAACGAGCTGGAGATGGAAGCCTCCTAATGCCTGCGTACGACCTGACGACCTCCTGAGCCCCGGAGCCTTCATGCCTTCCTCCCCCCATTCTCTTTCTGTTTTTAAGGCCTTCATTTTGGGTAGTTACCGAAGCTTTAAAACAGGATCAGAACAAGAAATTCTCATTTAAAATTTTCTAAAAGAGGATAAGATATTTCCTAAGAGTATCAGTCGTTTTAAAAGGACGAATTGTAAAGTCATTTTTCCGATGTTTAGCACTGTTCAAGTATGTGCACCTAGAGGAGAGGTTCAGATATGTCTCATCCTTCCAGGGCTTTCTAAGCAGCAGAAAGCTGCGGTTAACTGAGCAGAATTTTCCTTATTTAGGTAGATGTTAAAGAGAAAGTGCTAATCCTTTTGAAGTGCAAATTTTTTCCATTTAAACATATTATTAGCTGGAGAAATTCGGACACATGGGAAAAAAAACCCTCTATTGCTTTACTCGTAATCTATCATTTCCATTAACGTATAAACTTTAGTTAGCATATGATTTTATGTTTGTGGTCTCAGTTTCAGATAGCTAGAGATGTCTAGCTAGAACAATCCAGTCAGTGAAGACAATGTAACGAGTGTCTCCGTGCCCATTACTCTGGTGAACTACTAGCCAGGCTACTCGGTGCTCTGGGTTTTGATGATGTTTACACATTATGTGTATATATGTAAACATGACCAGGCATGTCATTTGTCTCTAAGGCAGTTCAACCTGTGTTCATATAACAAAGGACCAAAGCTGCAAGAACATCAGAAAGTAACAGATTTGAATACAATAGAAAGGAACGAATATGTACTATAAACTGCAGGGCTTAGATAGTAATTTAAAAATTAGACCTTAATTTTTGTGTCACCTTGCAAAGATGACAACCCTATGGGACTACACTGGCTTCTCCTTTCCTTGTGTTAGATGAACCCATATGCCTTGTATTGGGAGGGAATCTCCTAAGACGGTGTGAGCACACAGGACCGCTGCAAGTAGCCCCCAAAGCACAAATCTCATAAATATTTTCAGACATTTAACTGAGTAAATCACTAGCCTGTGTTTAGGAAGAGAGCTGGCGGGCAGTGGAAGAGTCGTGGATGTAACGAAAATGAGCCAGGGCTCACTCAAGGGCCTGGTCCAGCTTCGGTTCTTTCAGCTAGCTGGAGCGGAAAACAAATCAAGACTGAATCACTTCCTGGGAGGATGCTATGCTTCTCCTTAGAGAGTCTGGGGCTCCAAAATGAGAGGCTTTCCAAGGCAGTGTTGTCAGCAAGTGCTGCACATCAGCAGGTCTGGATCAGAGGGAGGGATCCGAGTGGAGCCTGGTGACTGAATGGCAGAGATGGCAGTGCAGAGCTCTGGGAAGGGTGGTGGCCGACAGCCAGGGGACTTTCCCTTCCAGGTTACGGAGACTTATGGAGCCCATGGGACTCAGGCTTCTGTAACTATGGGACAAGTTGAATCTAGACCGTTTGAGTCATCTAGACGGCCATTTTGAAAATCCACATTCTTTCTTGATATCAATTTTGCCCCTGTAGGATAAGGCTAAAATACTGAAGAATTCTAATCTGAAAGCATTGAACACAGTCAGCCCAGTATGACAGCAGGCCTTGGTTTTCACACCCCTTTGTGTATTTCTGCTTCATCCAGTTCCCACATTCATCCCACTCAAAGACTGGCTTGTCTTTGTTCTTTTAGCGCCCACTAGCTACCCAAGCTGGAACTTTCACCTAAATGTAGGTGGCAGGTGTGGGGAACATAGCAGAGAAACCAAAGTCCTTCCTTTTAAGGCTTTCTGGAGGTTATTCTGATAATCTTAAATTATTTCAACTCCAAAGTTATAAGAATAAAATGCACAAGATAATTGTCTTTTTTCCCCTTTGGCCAGAGCTATAAAGAAGAATGGATCAAATTAGAATATATTATGGGCTCCATCCATTTCGACTTGTCTTGAGCGTGGGACTATTTCCACATAACGTGTGAGCGGCAGATGATATATTCCCGGGGAAAATTAATAACTTGAAAAGTTTCTTCTAGAATAACAAAACTGCCAGATCTTCTGTCGCAGCCACCAATTTCAACACAAATGACAGTTAAGGACCTCTGAGTCTACAGTACTGCTTTACCCTGCAGGTGGGACTTCAGTAGAAAGGTCTTCTCTACTCGATGTAGGGCAACTCCACATGGTTAGTCTCTTACCCACGAAGAATCCACAAACCAGGCTGTAGGAAACAAATCCATTCTTCATGGTTTCCCCTCCTTTACCTGCTTTCCTCTTGTAGTGTGGCCTTTTGAACTCTTACGCTCCTGTCTTAAGAGGGAGGGTGGCTCTGCAGTCATGAGTTTTATTTCAGGTGTTTATCTAGAAATTTTAATGAATTTTGATATTTTTTTGTTTCGACCCAGAAAAGATTGAGCTGTGTTGGAACCTTTCCATTTATATAATAGTCTCAAATAATGTTAAATTAAGTGGAAATAGTCGTGAACCAAATCCTGTTGGATTATTATTTTTAACCTCCTCTCTTCTTTCTTTCAAACAGTGCTTTAAAAATAACTATTTTTTTTAAAAAAAGTTACCCCTGAGTGCCATTTTCTTCTCTCAGCTTCACAGAGAGCTCCCTTGGTGTGGAATTGGTGTCTGAATACATTGAAGGGTTCCTAGTTGTTTGTAGCGACCATAGGACATAATGGTTTTACATTTGGCAGCAAATCTCCAACTAGAGCAAGCTTTCTACAGAGTCCCTTGAAGGACTTCCTAAGGACAGCTCATTTACTATACCAGGATGGGGCTCAAGAATTTTCAAGTCTAGGGTTTAGGGGTATAAACGAGTCTAGGAAGTGTTCTACTTACAAGAAAGATGACCTGAATTTGATTCCAGGAACCGACATGAAAGGGGTGTGTGTGCATGCATGTGTGTGTGTGTGTGCATCTGTGTGTATGTGTGTGAGATTGTGCGGATGAGTTTGTAATCCCCGAAGGACTGGAGAGATACAGACAGACAGATCCCTGGGGATTGCAGGCTGACTACCCTAGGCTGCTTGGTGAGTTCAAGGCCAGTGAGAGATGGTGGGTGATGCTGGAGGATGGCCCCTTAAGGTTGTTCTCTGACCACTACCTGCATGCACATACAAGCGCATGTGCACTGTTCACAAATATGCATCAGCATACGAAGAAAATGCATAGAAGAGTACTTTTCTACTAAGTGTCTCCAGGCAGTTTTGAGAACTACTGCTTAGTGTGTTCACATGGACCATGTACATATATGTGAGAGTGTGTTCTGTACACGTATGTAGTCATCTCAGTGCCCTCATACAGTTGTAGCTGGCTCTGTGATTTTTGCTCCCATCATACCCCTGTGAATACCCAAAACTGAGCATGCTCAAATCCATACATAAGACAATATAGTATCTTCAACCTGCTTATACATTAAATTATTCTTAAATTATATAATCTGTACCATATATAATATATCGACATATGATATATATTTAGTGTAGATAGATCTATAATATCTTACCTATATATTATATGTTGATATAGTAGCTAGTGTAATGTCAGGGCTATACAAACTGTTTCTTTGCTCTATTGTATAGGAGATGATGAAAAGTAGCTTCTATCCACCCTCGCCAGCAATCACCGACGTGCATGGAGCCTTCTAGGGCTGCTTATATATTTTTCCTAGGTTCCGTTGTGGTGCAATCCAAGGCAACCTCTGAATCACAGCTGTCCCCCAGACCTTAGAGGACACTGTGGTTAATGGCTCTGTAGAAAAGGCCATGCCAGTAATAGCCTTAAAGTGACTCATCTGTTGGAAAACAGCAAGGTAATGGAATTGAGTTCAGAGGACACAGCATTCGAGGTGACAGGATGTGAGAATCCAGAGGGTGAGGGGTACTTTGCATCCATACACTACCCAAGGACACATTCCTGTGGCATTTATGTAAAACTCCAACTGTGTATCCATGAAGGACACAGACAACAGCCAAACAGCAAAAGGAGCCACTGGGTTACCTGGGGTGTCATCTTGGTTTTTTTTAGCCCAGTGACATAGATATAGCTGTCCTCCTTTCCCAATGAGAAATTTTGTCAGGAAAACAAAAATCAAAACAAAACAAAAACCTCATAGAACTGTCCAACGTCATAAAACTGTTTCATGCTAGAGTTGACATTCAAGCCTGTTCAAATGGTCCCCAACTGTCATCTCTGACATGATGCTACACCACTGGGGAAGGAACACGTGCTTGCTGTTTATATTATGACGTCCCTCCCCCTCACCAGTAAACCTTTCTTACCCTCCTATGTTAACAATATATTAATGTATCATGAATAGAAGATAGTCTTGCAATTCAGGAGCATATGGTGCAAACGATAAAGCAAGCATATGTCTGTTGCGATGACTCAGGTAAAGATACTTGCTGTTAAACCTGATGGCCTGGCTTTAAAACCCTTGATTTCTGTTGCTATGAAAGGAAAAGAAAAACTACTGCAGATTGCCCTCTGACCACTGTGCTCACATTGTGGTTGGGACATACAAGCCTTGCTCTCTGTCTCTCTGTCTCTCTCTCTCACACACACACACACAGACACACACAGACACACACACATACACACACGGAGTCAGGGTTGGGAGACCCAGAGAGGAAGAGGGAGAAGGAAAGGGAGGGAAGGGGAGGGAAGGAAGGAGGGAGGGAGGGAGGGGGAGAGAGAGAGAGAGAGAGAGAGAGAGAGAGAGAGAGAGAGAGAGAGAGAGGAAGAGAGAGGAAGAGAGACAGAGACAGAGAGAAAGGATATCTGTTTTTAAAGAATCAAAGGGTGTTTTGTGGACATCGGTATTGTGTACAATAAGTAGCTTACAAAGTACGTAAAGACTGTAGAATGGTATATATTGTGTACTGTATATATTTTGTCTTTCAATGCACTGATGGATTTGCATATATTTTAATATACATAAAAATCCCACTGCGTGTGTTTTCTTGAGTTCTGAGCTGGTAAATTTATTTTTCTTTCCTAAATAAACCTCACCAAACCATTCACATGAAATAGTTTACATGATTTCTAATGATCTCATTAGAGAATTAATAACTTATGTCCAAAAATATTGTCATGGAGAAAAGCAGATTCAGTCTCTTGCCTCTTAAACTGTGCAGGAGGAGACATGTCACTGTGGATGCCCTGAAGAATTGTTTCATCTTTCATTTACACTCAAAATAGCCACACACTTGTAATTGCTTAGTGTCTGCAGGAGAGGCATTCTCTCCTTCAAACAAACAAACAAACAAATAAAAATACAGTCAATAAAAAAAGAAAGTTGCTTAGGGCAGATTTGCGAATCAAAGCAAAAGGTATTCTTGCTACATAGGAGTCAGAAGATGTTTTCGCTGCTGTGTTTCAGTTTGTAACTATGCAAGTGTTAAATCTGAGTTTTAACAGCCATCTTAGCAAATGCTTTTTGTAAAAGTCCATGCAATGGCTGATTCTTATCTGCTGTCAGGATTTGGAGGAGCTTTCTGACAGAGGAAGGCCCTTCCCACCTTCTCAACCAGCATTTGTTACACAATCAGTCTCCAAAACACAAAGCTTTGGGTCTTTGGAGATGGCTCAGGAAAGTCAGTATTTAAAAGACTTTCATCTGTTCTGAAAAGTCCATTTGGGGCTCATCCTGCCTTTACGATTGTTGCTTTTATGCTTGGTTCTAAAGAGTGACAAAATTCTTTTAAATCGTAAAGTAATGACGTGGTAGATATCTTTGTTGAAAGACTTTGGTAATTTTTCTCATTTTGGTAAGCACCCAACCTACAAAATCAAAATGGTAAAGACACATCCTATAGGAGAATACATCTAAGTAATGGAGGAGAGTCCATCCTGGATGGGTATGTCTGGAAATCCTGCTGGAAGCTAAAGGCAGCCTATCTGACTTGGCACTTTACAGAAACTTCATGGGACCACCTTTAACCTCAGAAGCTGTCTTTAGGGATGGCTAAGAAAGTTACCTTCCAGCTCTCTTCTTCCCCTGTGTGGAGGAGCAAGGGTGTGACGGTAAAGGCAGGCCCGTAGAGCCAGTGGGTTACTTACTGTAGCAAACAACACTGTGGTCCACTGAAGAATGTCAGACATTGTGGGGCTTATGGAATTTTGAGAGAGTCTGCATTCCATCTTCCTTTTACGATTTTGTTTGTTTTTGACAATTTACTCTCAATTCCAGAGTGACTGCACAAAACAGTGTTTCTGCATCGTTTTTCAAATAAATGAGTTTTGCATGTGGATTCCTCTTAACGTTTAGCTTCACTAACAAGCAGTTAAATTCTTATTATGTATTACAGAGAGATAAAACACTTGATCTGAAATATTGATAACACTAAGATGTTGATCATTAATAGGTTATAATGATTATCTTGGTGCCAATAAATAACAAGGGACTAGGGATAATTCATGAGTTTTTTAAGGTAGTCTCTTACTCAGTAAATAGTACATGGTAAAGTTCTGGTCACTAAAATGGATATTTCATATCAAAAGCTAGCAGTTTGTCATTCTAAAATGTTTCTTTGATTTTAAATAAAGCCTTCCACAACTGTAGCACAGAAGTAAGTGAGCATTGTCCTTCAGAGAGTAGTCCCCAGGGAGGTTAGGACTGTGCCCCTGTTGTGAGGGCCATGGTCTTCTCTGTGGCAGCCAGATGATGGACATGTAGGAGTTGGATACAGTTAATCTCATTACCCAATATTTGACCCTCAGTTTTTCCGTTTGTACACATTCTTCATGGGTCTTTACTCTCAAATTCTAGGTGTTTAAACTAGCAAAGTCACTATTGAAGAGTAACTGCTTTTAGCCAGGATGATTAGGAAACTACCAGAAAATAATAGGAGCTTCAAAGACTGCTTACCAAGATTTGTTCCAAGGAAGGTCCCAAAAGAAGCACTGTCCAAATCAGGGAAAGACTAACCACTCTGCCAGCGTCCCTCTACTTCCCTTTGAAAGATGCCAGCACGTTGGTTTCAACATGGGATTATCTTGGGTTCTATTACATAGTACACAGCGGGCACCATCCCATCTCCTGTTATGACTCTGTCTCTCACACTTCCTGGACCTCATGGGTTGTTTTAACCTGCACTTCACCTGGCAAGCGCAAAGGCCATTTGAACCCTCTCCCCTGATTTTGAGGATTTCCCAAAGTGTACTAACTGCTTAATCTTCACCCAAGACTGCTGTTTTGTAATCCAGGAATCACTGGTAAGAGGGCAGGGAGGCCTCAGTTGCTTTCAGCTGACTGGTGTGATGGCTAATGAAAAGTTTCACCCTTTAGAGCAATCAGGGGACATGTGATAAACCCATGGCTCTGTGGCATTGGTAATGACTACATGACACAACTAAATGAAATTTTAAAGGTTTAATTAGGAAGTTATATTTAAATTGTCACAAACTATTCACTCAGATGTCCTCAAACTTAATTTGCTATGAATTCTGTGGAGGCCTCATAGTAGTGAGGGAAAGGTCTTAACAGACAGTTCAGCCATGCCCCTGCTTGTCCAGGTTTGGGGATTGTTCATCCCTTTATGTTTCTGTGAATGCCTGCTAGTATCTGTATTGATCCATAGCCGTGTTTCTGTAAAGAACCAGCATGCTGGGGAGCCAGGTGCTATTGTATCAGCATGTCACAGCCCAGGTCTGGATGGGGTTTTAGACCTGTGCAGAGGCGAAAAGGACAGGAAGGAAAGTAGAGGGAGAAATTGAAGCAAAGCGAATTATTTTTACAAAACAGTGGCACAAAAGCCCCAAGACAGCGGACCAGGGGAAACAGAAGCCTAGAAGCCTAGACGCCAGTCTCCAAGGCTGTTGAATGCTTAAAGGGTCGAACTGGTGAATGCTTATGGCAGAGAGGGGCTAGAGGAAATGTCACATGGGGTGACAGGGAATGTGATCCTTGCAGTGTGACACCACCACCCCCAGTGCACATACAGTTGTCAGATGCACTCGGAGTTCTGGCTCCCGCTGCTGCCATGGAAAGAACTGGGGACTAGAACAGGAGGGAACCTGAGCATTCTCTAAATAGCTCCCTTTCCAAAAGAAAACAAATAAATGAAACTAATTTAAGTAATTATCTTAGTTAAATGTAAATAAGCAAGTAGGTAGAAGGACAAAAGCCAATGGACTTCTATGACAGCCCAAGCCGAACACCCAAATCACTGCTTTTAAGAAAGGTCTATGTAGCACATGGTTAATTAAATTCACCTGGGTATAACTTGGACCCATAAAGGATAGAGATTCTGTAATAAGTTTTGTGTGTGTGTGTGTGTGTGTGTGTGTGTGTAAGACAGTAAGACAGAGACTCTCAATGTAGTCCTGGCTGTCCTGGTCAGCCTCTGCCTCCAGAGGGCTGGGGCTAAAGGCATGTGCCACCATACCTGGCTGAGATTCTGCAACCAGAGTATACTTAATGCTTCCTTTTCTTGGCACTTCGAAATTTCATCGCAGCATATTACAGCTGTGAAACCTCGCTGAAAATTCCGTTACCCTGACCTTTAACCTGCGTGCAGATTCTAGCGCTGATTGACAGGTCCTTGAGAGTAAGCACCACACAGACTCTGGCAATTAGGTAGTGCTTTGTGTCCTATCTCTGTCTACTGTCCTGAATTCTTACAGAGCCCATGTTCTCTTAGCTCCGCTGTTTTAGAACTATGGTCAGATGGTGGAAATTCTTCCTCCTCCAACAGTTTTCTTGAGGGTTCTTCTTGCTTGTTATACCTGGTCACATTTCCTTAGCACTGGGCTCTGTCTCTATAAGCAGTTTCTTGCTTGTTATACCTGATCATGTTTCCTTAGGACCAGGCTCCGTTTCTATGAGCAGGTAGTTATCACCTTACAGCTGGGGTTGTCCTTCTTTCTGGAAAGTTCAATGTCTAACCACCCCCCTTCGGCTGGGAAGACCTTCCCTTGAAATCTAGTCTTTAGGGCATCCATTGATTTAGAAAGACCCTGGTTCAGGGTCAGAAGAGCTGCAGAGGATGAAAGCAATCCTTGCAAATGAGGCCTTTCCACCCCTTTGTAATGCCTAGGTGAGGCAGGGGTGTAATGTCCCGCATGCACAGGTGCGTCCAGTGGTGCATTTCAATTCTTGTCACAAAAGAAGGGGACGTGTCCTTGAAAAACGTGCTGCCTACTTTTCGCCAGAGTTAAGGAGGACACGGAGAGAGGAGAACAGTGGGGATTTGGAGATGTTTTGATTTCTCTGCTATGTGTGATACCTTTGTCTTTGGACCTCAATCCTATAAGCACTAGCAATATTTTTGCAGGGCGTCCCATCTTCAATAAATTGTATAACAGTAATTAATTCTCACAGCATCCATTTGACTAAAGCATTATTATCCCTGTATTATAGAGAAGAAAACTGATTTGCCAAACCCCACAAAGAAAGCCAATGTCGGAGTAAGGATTATCGCTCAGGAGGGTCTAAAAGTCTAATCTCTAAGATGCGTTTTCCCCCCTCTCTCTCTCTCTTTAATTTTTTTTTTCTGTCAGAACAAATGCAGTAGGGATTTGCCAGGTAAGTTTTCTAAGGGCGTGAACATGGAAGGTGGCTCTGCCCCTCACTGAGTCTTTGTGACCATTTTGTCAGCGTAAGCTGATTACTTGTGATTCATTTTTTCACGGTTCTCTTAGAGATATAACAACACAAGATGAATTATTCACTGATAAACATAGCCACCAGTTTGGGTCTGCTCTTTCCTCATAAATCCAGTCAAGGTTCAAGGAATAAAGTTTGATATTTATTCATATCCCTCCCACCCCTTAAGAAAAGGTGCCATGGAGTTCATACAGGCCTGCAACTATCAGAGAACAAGGGTGACCTTGAACTTCTGATCCTCCTGCCTCCGCTCCCCAGTGTTTGTCGTTGTACACTCGTAATGGGTTGTGCCATAGAAGGTCATACTCAGGGTTTAGTCCTTGCAAGTCAGGCATTCTACTAAATGAGCCGAATTGCCAGCCTTGTATGGGCTTATTTTTGCAAATAGTGAGTGAAGTATAATCTTTTCCAAAATAGTAACTCACTTAAATGAAGGTCATTAATCTCAACTCTTAACACTGTAACTCAGCCAAGATTGGGGAAATAAGCCAAAGAAATCTTCCCAACAGTCTAAAAGTAGAATTGCCCCATACTATATAAACCAAAGCTGCATATTGTCAGTCTTCATTGCTCATGAGCAAACGTCACATAATTAATGAGAAATAAATAAATTGAGAGAAGAGTGAATTTGCTAGGGACCAGCACACAGTAGCCCAAAGCTGATTCTTTAAGAGTGGAGGTTTAAAAGTAGAAAAAATTTTTTTAAACACACACTAACATATCCATAAAATGAACCCAGGTGTGAAGCTGCACACCTGTAGTCCCAGCACTCAGGAACCTGAGTCAAGAGGAAACCATGTTTGAGATCAGCAACATGGAAGGAAAAAGTAGGCTACGCTCTATAAAGTAACCTTGTCATTAAAAAAAAGCAAAAAAACATAAAGCAAACAAACAAACAAAAAACCCCACAAAACCCAACAATGACAAAACACACAGCAACAAAAACAAAAATACAAACTATCTTGTCAATCTTAAACTATGACTCTTCTGTAGGTGAAAATCAATTCAGTATTGAGGGAGTTCTTTTTTTAAAAAAAATCATTTTTTAAAAAAATTATTTTTTTCTCAAATTGTAGTTCATTCACACAGGGGTTATAAACACAGAAAGGCAGGATGTGAGGAAGGGGATGACACTGGAGCATGGGTGTTCAGGGGGAATACAGATATCTTTCAGAACTGGGTATTGGCTGGGTGAATGTTCAGGGGACAGGTCACTATGACTCTGCCTATGACTCACTTGTCCTTATCTAAGTTGGTATTATCTGCCAAGGCTACCTATTTACAAGGTCTATGACTACTCAGGCTGGTAAATTTCCACAAAAGCTGCCTGTTTACATTAGCTTATAGCCATCTGTTTCAATGTTTTTCCACTGAGACCCAAGACTTGGTGTTAGTATACATGTATGATAGGCTTATTGCTGATTTTAGGCCTATGGCTGATTTTAGGCCTTCAGTGTGTAATCAGGGATGCCCCTGACATCTCCTCCCTTCTCTAGGTATAGAAGGCCTGTGGCGATTCTAATCTTGTGAAAGCGGGGATAGAGGCCTGACCTCCTGTAACTGAGGGAGTTCTTAATGCCAATATAATATTAAAATTAATAAAAGGGTCTCTGTTTGTGACAATAGGTGTGAGCTCATTTTGTTAGGTGAATATTTATTGAACAGGATAGAGAGGTTCTCAGAGAGACTCTAAGAAGGAGAAAGGATGGGAATAAGAACACTGTGACTGAGTTGTTCCCGTTCCTAGAGAGCCAGGAGCAAGGTGACAGAGCCCTGCTGTGATTCCTCTATGATCTCAACAGATTTTTAAACTGGTGAGTGATAGTTCTGGCTTGAATTTGTGAAAGATGAGGAGACTAAAGAGAAGAGACAGTGGGGACAGGCAGGGAGACAAGGGTTCGGTAATCTCTGATGAAGACAGGACCGCCTTCCAGACATAATGAGTAGGTAACCAGCACTTACCACGTGTGCTAGGCCAGACACTGGGTGCAGGGCATCTCCAGCAGCCCTATGCTACAGGAGCCACCCTCCTCCTCATCATGCGGCTAAGTCACACAGAGCACAGCGTTTGGACTTCACTGCCCAGGAATGACATAGCCAGGTCAAAATCTAAGTTTACTCGGAGTTGACATTGCTGGACTTGTGATAACAGCTAACGTTTCTCATCCCACACTCAAACGTGACAGATAGGACACATGAAGGACAGAGAATTCACTTAGGGGAAGTACGCCCTAAGAAGTCTGATAGGGGTGAACTCTTTTCCTGGCCGAATTCTTTCTTATTCTTGTGAGTTAATCGCCAACATTGATGTGGGTACAAGTCTCAGCTTTGGTTTTTTCGTTTGTTTGTTTTTTTGACTTTTTTTTTATTCTACCTACGTATTCTCTTAAACATCTTCCAGTAAGTTGTTACGGATTGTACCACGTTTCAATAGTACATGTTGCTTATAAGGGGAAGAAATGTGTATGTTCTGTTAGAAGGCAGGTGCAAAACAATTAAAGAGAAATCAGGACAAAAACAGTTGGAGAGCCTGGCTTACCCTATTCAGACTGGAGGAACAGGCCACATTCAACACCAGGCAATTTAAGGTTCCGAATACCCTGCTGTCCTCTGACAAAGGGACTGTGTCAATTGAGAAATGTGAAGGAATGCCAATTCGGAAATTTGAGCTTTACAAAAATATTTCGGTTTAAGTTTAATTAAAGAGCTTTGTATTGTAAAGATTAAAGCAGGAACACAGGTATCTTTCTAGGAAGTATGTTTCTCCCGTTAGTGCTTTAAATAAGAGCGGCATCTTCTCAAGTGTACATTCAGGAGTTATTCCTCCCAGCCATGGGCTTGTTAGAGCAAGAGCAAGCATCAAGAAGAGTGAGAAAGCCACACACCGGGAACCGGCCTCGCTAGAGGCCAGAGCAAGTGAGAAGGGCAATCTGAAGGTAAGAACAGCGGAAAAACAGCAGCAACAAATACATAAGCCACTAAAAGAAGGTTCCTATAGTATAAGAAGAAGCTCCTGCAGAGAGATGGCTCAGAAAGTGTTTGATATGATGGGTGTGTAATTTACCTGAGCCTGGCTTTGGGGTGGTGCTGCTGTTGTGATTGTTACTTAATTGTAGTCTCTTGGCTGTCTTTAGTGACTGTCTTATGAATGTATCTGGGACCAAGCACTGTATTCCAGAGCAGGGGAGGAGATAATCTGAGAACACAAGAATCCTTGCTGGTGGTCACCAGTAGAGGATGGAGACAGTGTTTGACACAATAACCAACCAGGTGCTCCAGATGGGTCTGGCACTCCCAGGGTGGGTCAAAGGCCAAGTGCACAGAGGGCCTGTTTGGATAAAGAAGATATTTTGGGCAGGGTGCTGGCATTTGCTGAAGTCTTCCAGCCCTATCCTACTTGAGTTAGATAAAACAAGTCTTCTGAACAGTGGTCCTCTACTTAGAAGCAAAGCAGATGTTTTGTTATCTTGATATACGATGTTTACAAAATGACCCCTTTTACCTTTTACATAGCAAGCAAGCTACATAGAAGTTCATAGAAGATAAAGGTTTTTTTTTCCTTAGACTTTAAGCCAAGTGTTCCCATCTTTATTTGTTGGTTTCAGTATTTTCCTTTAAACCGAGTATCCATGACTTGGTTAGTTTCATTGTCATTTTGTATCGTGGTAATGCATTTTTCTCCAGACCCAGTGTGAGGACTGATGTTACCCCTCCTGCGTCTCCAGCAAGAAAAGCCAAAAAGAAGCAGATAGAGGGGAAGGGGGGGACAAGTGGCTGAGCCATGAGAGTAAAGTAGAATCATGTCAGTTCTCGTGAAACTTGTATTTTACTTCAGTTGTTAAATAGGAAAGGGGCTGAGGTATAGCTCGGTGGCAGTGTAGGCATGGCATTGGATGGTCTCCTGAACACCAGAGAAGGGGAGGGGGAGGGGGAGGGAGAGGTGGGGAGGTGGGGAGAAGAGGAGGTGGAGGAGAAAGATGAGGGGAGGGGAGAGTAAAGGAAAAGGGAGGAGAAAGACAAGAAGGAGGAGGAGGAGAAAGAGGCAGCAATATATAAAAGAACAAGATAACCCGTGAAGGCCTTACATACTCTTTTTTTTTTTTTTTAAGCTGTAGTGTGCTTTGGATACTACTTAAGTGTACTGATGAAGTGATGAAGCAGGGTCTTTCTGAGACATGGATTTCACAGAGCTCCAAGTAACAGGGACCTATGAAGGGCACAGGGCATCTTTCCAGGGCAAACTCAAAACCCTAGATTGAGAGGTGTTACTGTACTCCTGGGTCATCGGACACATCCTTTTTCATTTAGCACAGGATGTCTCAGTTTCTGGTCTCTGCAGTCAACACCAGATGTCTCTTATTGACCTTTGAGCAAGCGACGAGGGTAAGACCGGACTAAACTTATATAGTTATCAGGGAACCAAAAGTGACCTCATGTTTCCAAGAGCAGAGTGTTCAGAACATTTGGCCCTCTGGCCCTCTTCTGAGATGAACATTTGTGCTAAGTGTGTTGAAAAACAGAGACAGCCTCAGTCAGTCCTTGGCTGAGAATGCTGCCCCTCCCCCACCCCACCCCTGCTAAAAGGGACCTGCAATGTATCACTCCTTTAAATGCCGAGAATCAGTAAATATTACTATAAATGAATTTTTTGAATAAAATCATCAAAGGTATTTTCCCACCCAAAGTGAATTAATCACTGCCATATTTCTAAACACGGCTGCCCAATTGTTTGAAATAAATGTACAGCATTTAACTTGGTTATTTGCCTGGAGGAAATAATGTTTCAATGAAAATTGTCAGTTAAGTTTTCTTAGGCTATCTGATTTTCCATTGTTTATCTTATGCCTATTATCTTTCAAAGTGACATATTTAGTATATTTAGTCTGTGTATATATAGACTTTTCCGCTTGGCATATTTCGATATTCCTCCGATATGCATAAAGTCTCCGAAATTAAATGAATGGAGCTTTGTGTAATTTACAACTCTACCTTGTTAGACAGAAAGAGCCATGTTAATTTTATTTTCACTATTACGGAGACTCATGTGTTGGAGGAAGAAGCATTCCCAGAAGTCTCCTTGCTCTCTTGTGCCTGTGTCTGACCACAATGTCTTGCCAAGTAAATGATTATTTACTGTGTAGGGATTATTACCATGTTGCTTTTCTGCGGAGCCAGGTCCTGTTACTTTGGGACAGTTTAAAAGGAAAACATTAAGGATGTAGTGAGAGATTGAGAAATCCTGCACCATGGTCAGAGGAAGGGGGAGTTAGGTGGAATTAGTTCATGTTGAATATTCACAGCAAGATTAGATAGCAAAGCTAACCAAATCCACAGATTTTCCTGTGGTGAAAATATCTCATTTCAGAGAAACCTTATGTTAGGCAAGTATGTTCTTGGAGGTAGAGTTGGGTTTTTTTTTATGTTGGGTTTTTTTTTGCATTTTTTTTTATTGTTTTCTTTTCCATCTGTCGCAGGGAAATTGGGTATTTTCAAGCATTCTTTAATATGACAACTGTTAAAAAGCAAAATTATATACTACATTTTGGGATGTGGGTTGCTCGAAGGTAGACGGAATAATAAGCTTCCTGTTCATAAAAAGGAATGTTGTTATTATTGTTTATTTTTATAGCTACTCTTTGCTTATAATAGGATAGACCTTTCTGGCGGAGTTGTTTGTCTCCTGGGGACAAATGAGTTACTTAAGAAGTGTGACACTGCCTTACGAAGAGATGACAAAATAAAAGAGTACATCCTCTGGAACGTATCCCTCTGCAGAAAGCAAAAGTGTTCTTGTTGCCAATAAAATGACTATTTTTTTTCTTTATTGTACCATGTGGCCCATCTCTGTCAATAAATGCTACTCAGCAGGGAATTTTAACTTTTAGGCACCTGAGGAAAATCTCAAAAGCCTTCAATTTAAACACTAGGGCAATTTCGCATGGATAATGTTCACAACTTAGGGGGTAGGCCAGCAATAGGCCTGAAGGACCCCTCTCTGCTCAGGCTCTGTCATGGCGATGCTGGTTTGCTTGGCTTTGATCTGGTTGCTCTTTTATGCCAGGTGGGATTTTTCTATGTAAACTGGAGAACAGTTGAATCTCACTAGCTGGGTGACCTGTGCATACAGCCCTCTCTGAGTTTCTCCTTACTCCGGTAAAAATGAGAACAATAGCAAGACCCCTGGGGCTGACGTGTGCATAGCCCATCATGCGTCCTCACGTCATCTTTTGCTGTCTTGGTCGTGAAAGTGACTGTATCAGGGGATGTTGCTGGAGAGTCTACTGTTCCGGGTTTAACTCTACCAGTGGTTTATTATTTGACCTTTCTTGGTACCATAAGAAGTCCTTAGTGTGCAAAAACAAAAAAAGAAAAAGAAAAAGAAAAAAATGAAGGCACTGGGATAATCTCTGTCTCTTGTGACATTTCAGGATTTGGTTAATTCAATGAAACAAGCTGGTGCAGGGCGGTTGGCTTTCATCAGTAGAGAAGGAAACCATTTGGGTTCTGTGTGCAACCTGGTGCTAGAATGAGGTTGGGGAATCACAGGAGATTAAAAGCAAACCTCTCTGTCAAGTGCTGAGTGTTCTGTGGGTGTGTATTCATAAGTGCCAGAGAGGAAAAGGCTATGGGAAGTCCTGACAGCTTATCGGGTCAGGCAGGGGCCAGTGTTCCGATCTTATATGAGATGAGAGAGTGAGGAAAATCTTTCACCCATGCTTGGCTATCCTGAGAAACCTCCGTCAGTGACTGAAACTGCAGCCTCACTCCCTGTAATGATCTACAGTCTTCTCATCTACCTCAGCTCTTTTATCAAAGCTACATAGTTATTTTTTCCCTCCTTTCTGTACAGGCTTTTAAAATATTTCTGTTGAACATGGCAGATTTAGTACACTTCTATGGGTGTGGCTATATGTGTACGTACATAGCCATTGCTTATTATATTATTTGGAATGATTGTTAGTGCCGTCTTTGACATAAAATATAGATCGCTCGTCATGAGCTGAAGTACAATGGAACGCATTATGTGTATGTTTTATTTTGACAAGCCTGCCTATCTTCCTGTGGGTACTGTTTTGTTACACAAGATGAATAGATAAGCCATGCAACCCATTCCAATACCTAGCTATGCGATAACTCCATCACCCCAGAGGCTGAGGCAAGGGAATCCCAAGCTCAAATCAAGCCTGGGTGGCACAGGGAGACACTGCCTTAAAAAGCAAAATGCAACAACATCCAAAAATAAAAGCCAGTGAGGTTATAAAGGGAGGGGCTCCAAGAAGCATAATTATTAAATGCATAAAATAAGGATCTGGAATAGCATCTCTATGGTCTCTGTCTCCTTTTCTTCTTACAAACTGCAGTTCTCAGAGTCGAGTTCTGTCTGTTGTGGAGAACTCAAAGCAGCGATCCCCCCCTCCACTTGCCTTATAAGACTTTCCTGGGACCTCCTCTTCAGCCAGAGAGCTCCAGTTGCCTGCAGTATCCCTGGGGACGACATTCACGAGAGGTTCTGTCAGGCCCTAGGGGCTTCACATCTGTTTTTATCTTCTATCAAAGGTTCACCAGGGTTGTGTGAACAGTTCTGACACTGCACACTGCGGAGACTTCAGGTTCTTCCCTCTCAGAAACACCCCCGCCCCCATCACCTTCCCAGATAAGGAAGAGGCTCACACAAAGGACAAACCAGTTGCAGGAGCCAGTGTGGGTATGCAGAACCCTACCTTCAGGCCTGGTAGCGGACTTCAGGCCAATCAGAGGTCTAGACTGCTTCTCATTTAGGGCTTGTCCTTGTTTGTAGACCTCACCCCTATGCTTTCAAATTAGGTTTTCTTTTTGCTTCTGAGATAGGGATTGAACCCAGGGTCTTACATGAACTCTACCATGAGGATCCCTCAGGCCATATATATATAAATTTTATGAAGTTTTTTTTAAAGCTATGAGTTGTGTTACTGTGGCTGTGAGGTCTGGACTCTCTCCTTGTGTTCACTGACCCCTTAGTCACCAGGGTTTCCTTGGATGAGAGAGAGGATACTGAGGGTTTTTTTTTTCTTTTTTACACAGAGTGGAATTCTCATCCACAAAATTTAGAATACTTTCTATTTTTATGGTGGGGGTGGGAATTGAGGGAAAATGTGTCCTTACCAAACGTGAAGTCAAGTCTTTGAAAAAAATCCCCCATCTTTTCCTCACCTTTGTGTTGGATGTCATGAGCCTCATTTCATTCAGCAAGTAGACCAGGCTTCAAGTCTTATGGCAGAAAACATGGAACCCTGGAGATGAAGAGATGGGGCAGTGGGTAGAAGCCCGAGCCAAGCAAATCCATAGAACCTACCCAGAATGGTCCCTACAGGGAGATAGGAGGAAGGTGGGGCAGTTGCCCGAAGCTCACAGGCCAGTTAGCCTGGAATATGCAACAGAAAAGCTCTGAGAAGACAATCTTAAGCAAGATGGAAGGTGAAGATTGAAGCCTGAGTTGACCTCTGACTACCTCATCTGTGCATAGTGGTGTGCGGGTACTCTGGCTAACACACAAGAATGTGTACATGTTCTCTCTCTCTCTCTCTCTCTCTCTCTCTCTCTCTCTCTCTCTCTCTCTCCCTCCCTCCCTCCCTCCCTCCCTCCCTCCCTCCCTCCCTCCCTCCTTCCTTCCATCCCTCCCTCCTTCCCTCCCTCCCTTTCTCACACACACAGTCCCTCTCCTCCCTCCTCTTTCTCCGACCCTCCCCCAACCCTCCCCCATCCCCCTCTTCTCCTCTCTTCCTGTCCCCCTCTCTCCCTCTCCCTGCCCCACCACATACACACACACACACACACACACACACACACACACACACACACACACACCTTGGTACAGATTTTAACTAGAGTGTAAACCACGTGGTTTGCACTTGCTGCTCAAATTCTTTGGAAATCATCTATCAAAAAGGGTGTCCTCAGTCCTTTGTAACCTTTGGAAAAGGATGGGAAAGTTCTCCTGATGGGAGAGAAATCTCAGTGGCACCTGCCGCAATCCTAGAAGGGACAGAGTTTGCAAACCGCTGGACAGGAAGCCTCTGTATGTCTAAGGTGTGAAATGAGGACCATGCAGGGCTGAGGACTGTCCGCTGCTCTTCCATCTTGGGTAATTTCTGCTATAAACTCTTCCTAGCCATCTTTAATGAAGTAAAAAAGCTCATCGAGTAGGAGATTAGTGTCTATTCTCCTTCACAGCTTTAAGAAATAAAGCTGCCTTTTCTCTGTCTTTAATAGGCGCCATCCTGAGAAAACTGGGACAGAGTAAAGTGATGTCTCCTTATGGTTAAGCAAGATGGTTTTGATAGAGTTTCGTCCAATTTAGAAATATTTAATACTATATAAGCACACATTTTGCTGACATTAACCTATTTAATTATCACTTTTATAACCTATACATTCAAGGAAGATCCCATAGACTGGACATAAACAAAAACTTAAGACCTTTCACTTTTTTGAAAATGTATTTATACACTGCCTCTATATTTGAGTGAATATAGCCCCACACTGAATCAATCAACACAATTCTACTATGAGAGTGTACTTTTTTTTTACTTTGAATATTTTTCTGCACATAGAGAATCATATATTTAATTATAGCTCTGGCATGCCAAGGACCTAACAGGATACAATAACCCTTGCTATTTAATAATTAGTTCTAACTCAGTGTTAATTAGTATGCAATAAACAACTTTTGTTGTTGCTATCATTTAAAATATCTATGAGGGAAATATGTTTTTTAAAAGACAACATCTCTAAGTTGTAGTTTGTTAGTGTATTGTTGTTTGTGGTGGTAAGGAGTGAAGCCAGGAAGGTTTGCTTGTTAGGCCAGTGTTCTGTCAGGAGCTATGCACATACCCACCCTTTGTTTTTTGAGACAGGGTCTCTTATCCAAAGCCCAGGTTGACTTCACACTTGTAACTCCCCCTGTTGAGACCTTACAGAGGGATTATAAAGACTGCTGGTTTTGCAGGATTGCAAAGGTACATTTTCACACCTGGCTCATAAAAAATAGTCTTGAATATTCAAACAATAGCTTTGGATGAGAAGTCAAGACTCTTAGATTATGGTCAGTTGTCTTCCCATGTTTATGGAGCCCTAAGCCTATGAGGAGACTTGAGTGTCTTCAGGGTCACTGCCAAGTTATTTCAAGAACAGTAGTGACAGTTTGTGATTTCATATTGAGGGTTTTTTTTTTTTTTTGGTTTGTGTGGGTGTGTTAAATTCTCCACTATAGTATTTTCCTTTTGTCTTCATATGTTGCTTACAGAAACAAACGTAAAAATTTCAATAGCCCTCTCTCCAGAGGTCTGTCTTATCTTCAATAATAGTTTCAGTTCTGATAAGAATGCAAAGATGATAATTGAAAAGTACGAATCTGTCATGAGTAAGTGAAAGTAAGGTAGAGTGCCAGTATTTGTATGTGCGTATGCGTGTGCGTGCTTGTGCATGTGTGTGCATGTATAAAACCTAAAATTGGAACAGAAAACTAGGGAAGAAATCAGATGAAATTAATAATCTCATATCTCCTTCCCCATGCTGGTCTCACTACTACAGTTCATGAACTATTATTTTAATAAAGAATGAAATAGAACTGTCATTGCCATAGTCTGGTGGCATGTCGTTGCCGTAGTCTGGTGGCAGTTTTTAACAATGAAAGTTCTGGCCAATATTGGGATCCACAAAAAGCTGAACATTTCCTATTTTGAATGTTTTGGAAATCTTTGCACATTAGAAAATCGACCTAGCCTGAAAGAGGAATAACATTCTTTTCAAACAAACAAATAAATTCTTCCATTTTAGGATCTAGCATGTAGCCCAGTTGACAGTGAGTTCTCTGAGCCCGCAGTCCAGTCTTAAGCCTTAGCACCTTATAAAGTATGCATGGTAGTGCAAAGCCTGTGTTCGAAGCATGCACAAGTAGAAGCAGGAGAATCCCAGGGTCATCCTTAGCTACTTTGTGAGATGAGGTTAGCCTGGGGCCTATAAGACCACGTCTCAGAACAAAGCAACCAACCAACAGAAAGTACAATGATAAATAGAAAAGTTCACTTTTAATTTTACAACAATTAAAGCTATAATTATGTAAATGTAGCTAAGACACATCTATTGTATAATACCTTTCTTCATATTAAGTTGAAGGAATTTAAGATCATGGTCATAAGGACCCTTGGCTTCTCAGACCAGTGTGCATCTTGCTTTACACAGCTCTTTGTCACTATGGTTCCTCCAGGGACCCCAGCCAGACATTCTTTCTGGTCTCAAGTGAGATAGCCTCAAAACAAGAAAGGTATAAACAGACTTTGGGGGTCATTTTAAAGTTGGTTAAAATGCTTTTATCAGGTAAGTGTTCGACACAATTTCCAGAATATAGACACATTTCTTAAAGAGTCCTGTTTGTTTCGGAAGGAGAGTGCTGGAACTCATCCTTAGGATTTCCTCATAACTCCAGACTTTTAACCAATTAGCTTATTGACCCGGGCAGGGTCTCACTACATCATCTGGGCAAGCATTGAACTCCCAACCCTGCCTCAGCCTCCCGAGTGGGTGCTGGGATGACAGGTGAACAGCATCTTGCTCTACGTAGGAGATTTTGAAATCAGAAATCTCATTAGCTGATTTGGGTTCTCCAACACTTGCAAGGATGGAGAAAAACAAATGAATGCTTTGGTATGCGGTGAAATGAAAAGCCAGCTGAGATTTGCTTCAAAAGGAAAGAAAGAAAGAAAGAAAGAAAGGAAGAGAGAAAGAAAGAAAGAAAGACAAGCCAATGAGGCTGGATAGGGTAGAAACTTGTGGGTGGAGGTGATATACATATGGGGTTATTGTCTGTGTGTGTGTGGGAGGGGTACTTTAGAATACCCATTTTTTTCCACAATATAAAGAGTACTAAAGAATAAATAAGTGTGGAAAGAATTAACGCAGACATTCATGTGGTTCATGCTTTTGGTAGTTTATAAGACCATGGAGCCATGGACCTGATACATCCTCTGTGTATCATTTATTGCATCATAGATTTTGTGTCTTAAAAAAAATAAAATGTGTGTCCATTATATGGTTCTTCACCTTTTGAGAACAATTTAAAAAAAAATCCTCTTTACAAAACTGGAGTTTTCAAGAAATGAGAGAGTTTAATTAAAGTTAAGGTTAGAGCTTTATTTCGGGTTACAAAATCCTGCCTCTCTCTCCCTGGGTTGGTATCACTTTCAGGTAGAAATGAATGAATGGTGTGCGAGCCCAGCCAACTTGCCAGCTTTCCTTCTACTCTGGGATTTATAGGCTGTAGGATTCTGTTTGTAGATTTCACAGATGACCCCAGAGAGAGCCATATTAACAGGTGTTAATCTTCCATAAATAGCTTATTATAATTTTCATTTTTTTACAGATCTGGCTTATACATAAAATGCCATTGGTATCTGGGTGGTCAGGTATTTTAAATGCACTTTCCAGCCAAGATTGGTCAGTATTACAGTCTCAGGTAATGCTGAAGTGTATTAAATGCTTTGAGCTAAAATGGATGCGAAATACTGAGTCCATGTTTATTACTACAGAGGAAGTCTGACACTCCAATGCACCTTTATTATTTTCCAAACCCTGAACTAAATCGACTAACAGCTCTTAGGAAGCTGTGGGGGAGGCATGTCAAACACGAGGTGTATCATGCAACCAGACTGATGTCGGGTTGGAAAAGTCAGTAGTTGGGAAAGGGAGAAAGAGTGACCTTGTACTCTCCACATTGTTTTTACACTGAGTAGAACAGATGAAATTGTGAATTATTCAGAGCACCGAACGCTTATAATTGTTAGCGGTGGTGGCAGCGGTAGGGGAGACAGCCTGGACCGGTTTAGTTCAAATGTCTGATTCTATTAAACATCAAAGGACTCTTTTCTTAAAACCATCTTTGGGAATTGCGGTGCTGTGGACCCCGTGAAGAATCCTTTCCTCAGTTTGATACCTTTTTGGGAATCTGGGTCAAAGAGGCACAAGTTAATATTTAGCATAGCTTTTTTTTTTTTTTTCCAAATGCAGAGTCAAGGAACAAAGACATTCTAGTAGGAAGGTGATCCGCTGTTTCAGCAGGTAATTGTCTAGGGTTAGTTCTCTGTGTGACAGAATATTACCTCTGAACTCCGAGGGGGTGGACAGTTTATGTAAATGATCTTATCGCTCATTAATAGCAGGTTGGTTGAGATTAGACTGGAGAGAAAGCCTTGTGCAGGTGCCTATTAGTTGCATTTCAAAAGGAACTTTGTGAGTTAATAGCTATAGCATTTTTAGCAGCTATACAGGAAAATCAGCCTGCTTTGGCCAGGTCTTTTTGCATGTGTTTGTTGTGCATATACTCGGGATAAAATCCAGATCCTCAATTTATTTTCTTCTCTTGGCCTGCTCTTTGCCAAACTTTTATGTACTTTTCCAGAACTCATGAAAGCAGCTTTGATAGAAAAGTCTTTTTTATATAGATTTATATTATTTTAACTTCAGCTGGGATGCTGCTTTACCACTTGCAGTAATTTTTCTAAAGTTCCTGTTATTTTTCGTTTTTCTCCCCAAAGTGAAAAATATTTATATTTCTCTTTTCTAAAAAAAAAAAATCATAATATTGATGGCATTTTGAGATTTCCATGACATATCTAAAGAACTATGTGGTGCCTGTGTATAGAATTAAAATTTAACATCAGAATTACTTTTAAATGTCAAGACTTTGAAGAAAGACATTTTAATAATATTTACTGCATAATATAAAATGTCATTTTTCCCTATTTTAAGGCTTTTCATAAAGATTGACTTATAATGTCAAAAATCATTTTACTTATGGAGTAAATGGCTAAAGACACCAATGCTGTGCCTCAGTAACTCCCAAAACACTCTCATTTAGTTTGGTCCCAAGTCTCATTTCTCTGCCATTAATAATCAGATGAGCACACAGCCCCTTTGTTCTGGGTACTTTTCTATGTTTAGAATTAGAGTGTTCACGGTGCAAATTCATCTTTCGAGCCCAAATCCTTCTCTCTGTGGAGTATTTCATATTAGCAGGGTTAGAGCAGGCTCTGGATGGTGATGTTTTGCGGAGTGTAAATGAGACGTTCCCTTCACAGAGATCATGATCAACATGTCATATGCCTCAGAATCCCCGTCCCTTACTCTCGGGCTCTAACGTGTGTCCTCCGCAATCACATGTTGTATCCACTGATCATATTTATCTTCCCAAGAGTGCCGCGAGGTGACTACCTGCTCTTCACAGAGGACACTTTCTAACCCCAAGGCAGCAAACACACAGAAAGATAGCAGAAGCTTTCACAAGTGTCTTGAATTGTATATTTTATTTTTATAATTAGGAGAAGGATGGAAGGGACAGCTTGTTCTGTGTCCTTGTGCTCTGATTTCAGGTTTTGCCCCTTACCTGAAGCCAGTCACAGCACTATCAGTCAACTGAACTACTGTGGATTTAAGTATTAAAATTTATTTTTAACGAAGGAAACCATTTCCAGGCAGCATGTGGTTGTGGGTTACACTATTGTATAGAATGCAAATCTTCTAAATGTTAATGTCATGTTAGGCCAAAGTTAGGAAAGGGTAGAAGATGGAGATCAAGATGCACGCATAGAATTGTGACAAGGTTTGTCACATGGAGGAGCCCAACCTCTGTGCTCAGGAGACAATGATATTTTAAGAGATAAACAAGTGTTAGGCTAGGTGCATGTGTGTCTCTGTGTGTGACATTCAATAACAACTTTTCAGAGATAAAATTAATCATCAAGAGTTAAAACTGGTTGTTGACAGTTGGTAACCATTTTGTAGCAGGTGTCCCTCTAAGGGGCACTTCTGTGGCTTTCCTGGCTTCTGCTCTCTGCATAGTCTCCTGGTATGGGTGCCATTCTGGCTACATTAAATACTACACCTGATTAACTTGGATTAACAGTGTGCTTTAGCTTTATGTGTCTGGGGTTCTTGAGTCTCCTAGAAGCAGGTTGGGTTTTTTTCATTGTTGTTGTTTTTTGCTTTGTTTGTTTTTTTGCTTTTTCATTTTAAGTAGGCATTGTCAATGATGTAGGCAAGAAACCTTGAGTTAGCCATACGCAATCACAATCCAG
>NW_021620984.1:5849659-5860607 GCF_004785775.1 Grammomys surdaster
TCCCCCCCCCACCCCTCCCATCCCCTCCTCTCCTTCCCTCCCCTCTCCCCTCTTCTGTCCCCTCCCCTCCCTTCCCCTCTTCTCTTCTCCTCTTTCTCCTCTCTCTTCTCTCCTCTCTCTCCCCCCTCTTCGCCACCCCTACCAACTCTTTCTCATAAGTGTAAAAGGTTGTGGGTCACGATGTGGCACCCAGGCCTGACTTCTGACAAGCCCTGGAAGCTGTGCTTAGCCCCAGTTGTTGACAGTTCTCAGAGCATGAGGCACATAGTACTTTTTGCTCAGCTTGGCTCACTCATGGTAAATCCCGGGCAAGTTTGCTAATTCATTTGGCTAAAGAAAAGCTCTCAGCCTGAGTTGCCCCACAGACTCAGCCTCTCTGCTTTGAGCTCTCTACTTTTTTCTACTTTGCATGCAGTAGTTGCGTTGTTGGAACATAAATGAATCACATTAGTCCCATCTAAAGCTGGGCAGACACTTCACTGATGTTTGAGTGAACTTGGAGCTTTGAGTCAGTGTGACTTGGGCACGGCCTGGCCCTGTCCTCTCCTTACCCCACCACAGGTTTCTGCATTCTCCATTAGCCTCACAGCCTATCTGCTGATATCTGTAGTACATTAAGCTGTTGTTCAGACAATTCCCTTTTCATGTGTTTTTCTCTTGAAATACTCCTCCAGATCTCCCTATCTCTGTCTTCATTTTCATTCCCAACAAATGCATCTGTTTATAAGTTCAAATATTACTTGCTAAGAATTTTTTTTCCTGACCATTGAAGGAAAAATATTCCTTCCCCTAAAATCTCTTTATTTTTTTAATCCCTCCTATTTTCCTCAAAGTACCTACCTTCTTAAAGACATAAGCTCTACTATTTATGTGTATATGTATGTTTTGTCATGTAAGTTTCATGGATTTTGCATGTCTCATCCGTTGCTTCAGGCTGAACATGTACAAATTGTTTCTTGTCTCTGCTCTGGTATGTCCTGTCATGTCTCCTATGAGGGAGTTATATAAGTAACTTTTATTCAACAGATGCAATTGTCTCAGAGGCTTACTGCTGAATAAGTTCACCCTTTCTAGGTCTTTCTGAACTCTGCCTAGTTCAACTTAACTGTTTTGGCTCAAACTCCTCTTCAAGCTAACCTATTCAATCTGGTTTTCCTCAAATCTTCACTGAATTGCTCTGCTTGGCCCCAAACTAACTCTGGAAATTTGTTCTAATCTTCTGACTCCTTCTTTTTCTCTGGGTTCAGCTGCCTCTACTGACCTGCACTGCACAAACTACACTGACTCCCAACTGACTGAACTCTCAATTCACTCAGCTGAACTTACTGGTGAACTGACTGGCTCTGTCTCCTTGTGCTGCTCTCAAATAGCTTTTCTCCTGAGAATTGGGCTTATCCTATGTCTGAGTCAGTCTTTGAAATCTTCCTCTGATTCGTCACTTTGTCTGCCCCTCAATTAGACGTCACTCCAATCATGGCTGCTTCCTTCTACAAACTAATTTTATCTTAAACGTGTGTACTTAGGTCATGTCTGTACTCCAGTCAGACCCTATAGACCTTGAAGGACTTTGAATATGATTCCTTGTCAGCGTAGCCATGTCGCTGCATTAAAATTCCTCTAGAAGGTGGTTATCTACTCCATATAAGCACAAATGTTAGAGCTGTCTTGAACAACACAGCCACATAATGAACAGCCATATTTTGATTTAAATAATACAAATGGCTTCTGACTCCCAAAGATTCAGCTTACTTTTTTTTTGCCTATATGAGAGCAGAAAGGCAAGCTGAGGAAAACCAGATTGAATTTTGAATCTTGCTCTCTTGTTGGGCCTGATACTGGAAAACGACATGAAGCCACAGCTTTCAGTTAGTCATATGAGAGGGGACAAGCCAGCTGGGAGTGGACCTTGTGTTCAGCAGTCATGTCAGTGGGCTGTATAGAATTCATTTCCAGCTTATGGCCTTCCCAGTGTGTGATGGGTTTATGAGGTCATAGGTCAATGCGCATGTGTATATTTTAACAAAATTTTATTGAGGGAAACGTTGATTGAAATGGAAAGTTTTAGTTTAGGAAAAGTAATGTCGTATAGAAACTCCCTCCTCCCCCTCTTTATTTACCAATCAGAAATAACTTGGGGGCAAGGTCACATAACATCACTCAGGTCTATGTGCAGACTCTCTGCGATCGTATATGTGGCTATCAGGTTTTGGGGGCCCACACTTAGCATTACAATACATAGCAACAGAGCAAACCGTAACAGAGGTTTAGTTTCACATAATATTAGAGTGGTAAGAAATCAGTATGTACAAAGGTAAATGAATATGGCCATTCTGATGGTCCAGGGATAATTCCCATATGCTAACTAAGTCTCTGCCAGACTCCACATATATATCACACTCGTGAGCATGTGTGTCCATGGCCACATTTGTCTCTAACTCTAGGTCACCTCACAGAGCTGCCTCAAAGGCTGTCTCCAAAGGGAAGTTAGAGGCCAGGAGACAAACCATGGAAGAACCTCATCATGTTGGAATACCACATCAGTTCAAAGAACTAAAGTAGACTAGGGTAGCAATAGATGCCAGAGGGCATAGGAAATGTGGGACAAGGCTCAGAAGTAACTGTATCTGGTGATTTGAGTAGCAATGTCCCCCCTAGATGCAAATATTTGAATGCTTAGTAATCAGGTAGTGGCATTATTTGAGAAGGATTAGAAGGTATGGCGTTGTTGGAGCAGATGTGGCCTTATTGGAGGAATTGTGTCACTGGGTGTAGGCTTTGAGGTTCCAAAAGCCTGTGTTAGGCCCAGTTTTCTCTCTCTCTGCTTTTGGATCGGATGTTGCTCAGCTACTTCCCCAGTACCATGCATGCATGTTGCCATGTTCCTTACCATGATAATAGTGGAAGCAAGCCTCCAATTAAATGCCTTTTTATATATGAATTGTGTTGGTCACAGTGTCTCTTCACAGCAATAGAACAATGCTAACACATCATAGATTTGAGTTCTATTGTATGTCAGCCCTGGTTCAGAATGAGTTAATTCTTACATTAATTTTAATTTTTACATTATTTAATCCCAAGATACTGCTTGCTGAGAAGTTATATGCCATGCCACAGGCCAAACAGCAATGAAATTGTTAGAGTCACAATGTAAGCCAGTTTGACTTTAGGACACGCAACCTACCCTTTTCTCTGTATCTTCTCCCAATACTGTGATGGATGAAAACAGGCACAGAGATAGAGAAGCAGAGTGGAGGAGGCAGAGGTGCCCACTCAGGAGACGTCCTCTTCATGGAAAGCCTTCCCTGCAAACATGCTCTGGGCCCAGATGTAGCTGTTGCTATGGACTCAGAGGAGTCGGAGAGACTTGTAATTGTATTCCGTGAGTCTCTGTTATATTATTGTTCCCTAGAATGGTTTTCTTAGTAATCTTATTAAAACTTGGACTATCCAATAAGGGCCCATAAAAAAAAGTTTGCCCCTCCAAACATTCTTTCTTCCTGCATGTCTTTTTTTTTTCCTTTTTCAGCCCATGAAAAAGCTGTTTTGGCCATACGAGTGCCTTCTGTTGTTTACGGAACAAACCACAATGCTAAAGAACAATTTGGCACTGCTATATTTCTTTTAATGAGAAAAATATGAGGCTATAAAGATTTATTGTGAGGATGGAGGAGGCTAGAAAGTGGCTATGTGTCATGATACCCACATCTCAGCTAAGAGACAAACAAACCCATCGACTTCCAAGAGTCACCTTGGGGCAAGGGAGGCAGCATCTTAGAGACTTTCTACTGTTGGAGTATTTGGGAATGTTTTCTATGTAAAATTCACCTTGTAAAAAGTGAACAATGCATATCTTGCTAATAGAATTGTTTATCCCACTGAATTAGATTTTGATCCCTTAGGAGCCATCCCAGCATTAGAAATGTTTCTCTAAAATACTGTTTTTTCCATCGGTGCAAAATGTTAGCATTCTGGAACATTTTACCTGTGTTGTTAGAAATGGATTGTGTCCACATCTGCCTCCTCTTCAAAAAGCCTTGTTCTCTGGCCCCTGAACCTTTAAGATCCCTTTGCTTCGTGGCCCTGTGGGTTCATCCATGGTTTGATCTTTTCTTTCCTCTCTACTCTCCTGAAAACAGGCTCTGAACACTCACTGTGCACTATGCTTGGGAGAACAGTGCTCCAAGGATTTGGGTGTGTTTTTTTGTTTTGTTTTGTTTTAGTTTGGTTTTTGTCCTTAAAGAATTTACCATAGTCCAGCCATAATGGTAGCCAAATCCCAGCACTGGGAGGACGAGGCAGGAGGATTGTAAATTGGAGTGGGGCTTAGGCTACATGGCAAGACCCTGTCTCAAAACAAGCAAACTGCACTCACCATGAACTTGGATATGCAGCTGCATAAACAGAGCCACTTGAAAGGTGTTAATAGAAAATGTGAAGGGTTCGTGGGGGATTTTGCTCAGTCTCCCATATGACTGGTTATGACCGATGAGAGCTGAGGGATGAAGAGGAGTTCACACAGGGTACAACTTAGGTCTGAGGTATGTGCAAGCACTGCATCATCTGGGGTCTGAGCGTCCCATTAGGAATACACATGAGTGCGCATGTGCACACACGCACATGTGCGTGCACGCGCGCGCACACACACACAAACACACACACACCACTGGTTACCCTTATTGAGTCCTGGCATGTGTCAAGCACCTCAGTGCTTCCCAACAGTGTCTCTCTGCAGCTTTATTTAACACTGTAAAGTAACCATTTAATCCCCTATTTCTTAAACCTAGCTGGACGCTATCACTGCAAGGGAATTCCGTGGTCAGGGTATGCACTTGGTCAACTACTGGGTGATGCTTTCCTACAGTGTGATATCCTAGACCTATAGGGTGGAAGAAGAGAACAGCTTTTTATCTAGTCTTAGATAGTTTGCTATTAAATAGTTTCTAGACAACGGAACTGTTGGGATGCTTTCCTATCCTAATGGCATCTTTGGGGACACTCAGCATGGGAATTCAAAGCAGGCTCCATCTAAACCAGACTTGATAAACAGTGGCAGCCATACCGAGAGCTCCGTTATCAGAGTCCAGGTGGCTTAGAAGCTGGGTGGAAGAAACATCAGCTTAAAAGCAGCCAAAGCTGGAGACCCGAGTGTGGGACCCACATGCTGTAAAGAGTGTGGAATGATGCATCTGTCTTCCCTTTTCTTAGCCTATGCTTTCTTCCTTTCTTAAAAAAAGAACTTGTCCCAGCGAGTAGAAGTTGAGGAGCAATACAACTTTGTAGCCTGCAAATGAATCCTTGTGTTTCTTTGTTTGTCTGTCTGTCTGTTTGTTTTGTATTATGGGTTTTGGTTTTGTCAGACAGGGTTCCTCTGTGTAAACAGCCCTGACTGTCCTGGAACTCTCTATAGATTCAGATGGCCTTGAACTCAGATCCTCCCGCCTCCCCCCTTCACCCTCATGTGCTGGGATGAGAACCATGAACCACCATACCCAGCAGTGAATCCTTGTGTCTTAACTTGTGGTGATGTTGGTTAGTTTTTCACACAAGCTAGAGTCCTCTGGGAAGAGAGACCTTCAATTGAGAAAACACCCCCCACAGACTTGTCTATAGGCCAGTCTGATAGAGGTATTTTCTCTATTAATGAGTGGGTACATTGTATGTGGTGGCACCGCTGGCCAGATGGGCACATGTTTTTAAAAGCAAGCCAGTTGAGCTACTGAGAGCAAGCCAGTAAGCAGCATTCCTCCGGGTTTCTGCTTCGGTTCCTGCCTTCAGTTCCTGACTTCCCTTCAAGATGGACTGGGACAGAACCTGTAAGCCAAATAAACCCCTTTCTCCCCAAGTTACTTTTGGTTATGGTATTTATCACAGTGACGGAAAGCCATGTGGGACAAGATACCTTAGAGCCTGGACAAAACAGCAAAGTGGCCAAAGTTTGCCTCAGCCACCCTAGCCTCTTCTGGATCTTTCCAACACCCTATGACCCCTGTCCTCATGCCTCCTCATTCTTCAGGAGCAGCCACAGAATCCCTTCCAAAGTTCCCCTCCCTTCGGCCCACCTCAATCAAAACTCTCTTTCCCTGAGCCCTCAATTAATTAGATCTGATTATCTAATTAAACTAATTCTCACTGAGGTATGAATGAGGCTCAATGCTCCCTAGAGACATTTGCATTTTAAAAGAGGGGCTTGTTAACCCAAAAGCCTTGACTGAGGTGATTAGTGGGATTTATTGGGAGATGTTGAGGGGCCTTTCCTAAGCTCCATGTTGCCTGTCCCCTCAAAGGCCTGGGTGAACCTCAAGATTCCCTCTTCCAGGGTCATAAACATTGGAGTCAGAAGTGGGTGTGTCCCATTCCATTTGCCTGTGACAGCTGGACTTCTGTTGTTGTGATTTTACAGGGGTTTCTCCTAGGACCATGAAACTTGATTTCTGATTACTAAGTGTTTAGAACCAGCCTGGTGACTAATGAAAGCTTTGATCACAAGTTTTTACCATTTTCTGCTCGACATTCTGTTTTGCTCTTTCAGGTGAGTTGCTCGGCTCTTTGAAAACGGGCACTATTAGCCTTGCTGGGTCTTTTGACACAACGGTTAGTGGTTAGGGGAGATTCAAGGACTCTAAGGGGTCAAGAGTCACATACTGGAGAGTTTCTCTGTGTGGCCACCCTAAAATAGTCAACAGTCACTAGCTCTTAACCTCTGGACAGCTGCAGCTCTTTTCTTGGAAAGATGACGTATTTGTGGTCCAGCCTTGAGTTGACACAGGCCAGATGTTGGCCTCAGCAAGAGGATCTGGGGAGAGGCGGCTTTGAAAGTTCTCAGGCGAAATCTGCCTGTGTCCCTCTCCGTGAAGAGCTATAAGGGCTGTTTTGTTCCTCAAAGCTAGGGAGGGAGATGTGAAGTAGGATACTGTAGCAAGATCCAAATTAAGGAAATGCTCCTGGAATCCTTCCCAAGAGTTACAGTACAACTGACCACAGCCCCACATTAACCAAGACAGCCAAATGCTACTATCGTTTCCCATCAGGCACCTAGTTCCTCTGTATAGACACCACCTAAAAATGTCTGTTCTTTTTAAAGATGTGACTCCGGCTTCCTGAAAATCAGAATACGGCCAAACATAGCTTATCTGCCCACTATCGATTATCAATTCCTTAAAGTCCCTGAACGGAACGCTTATTTTTATTATGCTTTGCATTTGCATCTTTCGGTATTTTTAAATAACTTTAATAGCTCTCTGTTCTTAAAACATTCAGAGGTGGAATGAAGTCATTGGCGACCATTTGATATGATTGCGAGGCACAGGATAAGAGAATTATTCTTTGCGAGTGCTAAATGGTTTTACATAGTTCCTTCCTGTAATATCAAATTAATTAGATTTTCTGGCACGGTAAGAAAAGGCTGATGTGTATTATTAGTGAAGAAGCTACAGTGTCTCATTCACTTGGGAATGTATCTAGAAACAAGTGGCGTATGCTCTTTCATACTTTACTATTGCAGCGAACTCTTACAGCAAAACCAGCAATATAAATACTTGATGGCTTCAAAAGGCAGAACTCATATGCCAGAGAAAAAACAAATAATATAAGGGGAAGCAGTAAAAATTGTGATTAAGCCTTTCATCCGATTATTTTTTATTTCCTATGCTACTTGAGTTTTTCTGTTTTGCTTCATGGAAGAAAATAAGGATGGCATCTGAACTAGGAAAGTGTAACTGTTTACTGTGGATGTTTTAGCTGTCGGGGCCTGAAAATTAACTGACCAGCTGGGGACAAATGAAATTGAGTTAGGCTTAAATGCTTGGGATTCATGTAAGCACATAGTCATTTCGAAAATTGCTATGAAATCATTCGTGAGCTTAATATGTTTTATACCAAAATATTTGTTTCCCTGTTGAATGCATAGAAACTCTGTTGGAGTATTTGATCAAAGTCACAATTTCTTTTTCTTGAAAAGAATGCAGAATAAATCATTAAAGGATGAAGGCAATGGGTGATTTGGATTTTTCTGCGAGTTATACATCATAAAAGAAACTTTCAAACCAGAGATGTTTATAGTCAGGGCAATCCTTGATCTACTGAAAGATTGTCTGGCAGCTAATTGGCTGTAACTACTGGAGTTTTTATCATGGGTAGGGGACATTATAGACTTTTATTCCAAGAATGAAACCTCTGTTTTGGAGCAGTTCGTTCATTCTATAATTCTTGTGTGCTTATAAAATGAACTCACTGTCTTGGATAGTGATGTCTTACTTTTTACCAACGTATTTTTTAACTATTATAAGACTGAACTAGAATACATTTTTTTCTGGCAATGCTGTGGCTCAAATACAGAATTTGTGAGTGCTCTATAAGCACTGAGGGACAGCAGCCTTCATTACTTATTTAATTTGGGGGTACTAGAGATTGACATTGAGGACCTGTATATGCTAAGGACCTGCTCATCACTGATCTATACCCCAATATCCCATTTTAAAAAGAACATATTGCTTGTGGTTTTTTTCTCTCTCAGTTTTCTGAGCTGTGTTTCCTTCATGATTTTGATAGAATAGCTCTTCAAAAAGAGAATGTACATTTCTTTTCGAATAAGGGAAATGTTGCTAGAGAAAGAACTTAGCTTCCAGCAGGCAGGGAGGGAACATTAGCTGATATTTTCCTTCTGTATGATATTTTGGAGTTAATCTCTTAACATCAAAGTTTCTTACCTCCAGTCATGCTACCGAACTGTGTGGAGAAAGCTTCTCCCATTCATGTCAGTCAGTAGAGAGCTATACATGCAAGATTCCCTTCTGTCCCTGCTTCTCTTGGTGAAGAATTTAAGTCTAGATGACTTAATTGTGACCAGGAAGCGAGCCAATCCATTCTTACCCAAGATCGGCCCTTTGACTAGTTGCGTATTTGCTAAACTGTGCGACATTTCCACATCTGCTGACAAAAAAAAAAAAAAAAAAAAAAAATGGGAAATTGGTAATTTTGTATGATTTGTTCTGGTACCCAAATAAATGCGTTAGACAATTATTAGATAATTTAGGAAACAGGATCAATTCTTTTTGTGAATTCTACTCTCTGAAGTGAAAGTGCTCTTTAAAATAGAAGGGATATTTTATTCTGGATTTACTTTCTAGAAGACGAATGAAAATGGGGGTGGGGGGCTCTGACTGCTCCTTCATTACCTCTCAGACTAAAAGCTTCCCTTTGTTTTCAAGGCCCCAGTCCATCAAGGTACCTAGCATCAAGACGCATTTCTCTGGGTTTCTTAGAACTATATACCAGCCTCAGAGCCAAGAATAGCTCCTTGTATTAGCCATCCCCTCATAATAGCTCCTTGTGGGGTTGACATTCCCTATGTTTCTCATTTAGTCTCTTTTAGGTGGCAAGGCCAGAGAGAGCAGATTGCTTCATGGTAGATACAAAGGGAGAATAGAAAGAGCCTTAGGGCACTGGCCGCAGAGAATGTCTGACTGGGCCATTTGTGAGTAACCAGGGCTCAGCACGACTGTAATGCTTCTGTCCTAGGGCAGGGACTCAACAACATCTTGAGTGACTCAGTTCCTCCCTCAGCACCTATTGTGTTTTTTTCTAGTCACACAAAGGGCTTCCTATGGCTTCCTCTCCGCTCCATGGCCCACGCAGTTCTCAGGCCTGGTCTATTGCTACCATTTTATGCAGGCCTTGCCCTTGGTACTCCATCTCTCAGCCTTTGACCAGGGGTACGTCTATCTTACCTTGATTTCAGAGAGAACCAGCCAACGTATGAGCTCACTTCACTCACTGCTTTTCCTTTTCAGTCAGACCTCATGGCCATGTGTAACCACTCATGTGTGTTTACTTACTTATGTGTTCCTCTATTTCCACTGAACTTAAAGTTATTCGAGGACAAGGTAGGCCATCCTTCAAGGCCTGGTGTATGACGCTGAGCCTGGTGCCTAGGAGGTCATCGATACAGATTTAAATAATGAGCCGTCTCAAGCAAGAAGGTAGATACATATAAGTTATATAACAAGAGTTACTATTTTATTATGCTGAGGGTTATCACACACACTATAGTGCTAAGCCTATCTCCCCAAGGCTGCTCATTTGTGAGACATATCGTAGCTCAGGATCAGATCCAGTCTCTAACAGAAGTCTCTGATTTGAGGGTCAGGATCCTGGGGGAGACTCTCCAGCTGCAGGGTAGATCAAAGTGGCATCTCTGCAGATGTGCAGAGCAGAGTATTGCTCTTGGTCTCTGCTTATACACTGTCCACCGGGTGTCATGGGCTTCTAGAACCGTGTCTGGTTATCTTGAGTGACTGATGTCATTGAGTTCTGGTTATCAGGTACAGCCTCAGGTGTAGTGGGGAGCCTGACTAAGCTATTTCTACATGTCTAAAAGGCATTTTTCATTACGATCATTACATGAATAAATATGTAAATGCAAAAGAAACTCTTCAGAAGAGCCTGCTGTGCTGACAGAAATCCCAGGCCTTCCAGGGAGCAAAAAGAGCCAGAGTAGATTTTCTCTTCAGCTACAGATATTTGAACTGTGCTTATTCTGGAAGCTGCCTCTGAGGTAGGCACAGTTTGGAAAATTCTGGGATTCTGTGTGAGTTTCTTTGTATTCAGGCAGGACCTGCATTGCCCCATGTTGGCTTGCATGCTCTAGTTAGAAGAACAGGAAACAGAAAAGAAACATTTAGTTAAAAAATGGATCTCTATTTACAAGGTTTAACGTTTTTGAGAACTTTGAGAAGGTGCAGTCATAGAATTATGTGTGTGTGTGTGTGTGTGTGTGTAAATATATGTGTGTGTATATCTATTTATAGAGGGGGAAGGAAGGCGCATTTATGTATAGTGTGTGTGTGCATTGCATGTATGTGTGTGTTTCTTTGAGTGTGTGTATGTTTGTGTGTGTCTGTGAGAGAGAGAGAGAGAGAGAGAGAGAGAGAGAGAGAGAGAGAGAGAGAGA
>NW_021620984.1:5860617-5885813 GCF_004785775.1 Grammomys surdaster
AGAGAGAGAGAGAGAGAGAGAGAGAGAGAGAGAGAGAGAGAGAGAGAAACATGATTAAAGCATGTTAGGGAGACATACGCAGGAGCAGAGGACTGGTTGCAAAGCCGAGGCTCTGGGAAGTGAAGCCAGGCCACAGCTATGTCTGGGAGCCATTGATAACTCACACCTGAAGGAATCGAGGGTGTGGAAAGCACCAAATCTAATCATCTGCACAAGTGTTTCAGTTACACTGGTTTCTCGTTATTAACGTCCACTGTGTTGAAATTTGGGGAAAGGTTGAAGCAAAGGCATCTGTACATCTGTAGGTTTTCAGTTCAAAGAGTCTTAATTGGCCACTTTCTGAAATGCTCGCGTAAGACTTGACAAAACTCTCCACAACTTGATTGAACCAATGTGGAACAAAGGAAGCCGGAGCCGGAGCCTCTGTCACTCTCATTGAAGAATATGGATTTGGAATTCATTTATTTCAGCCAATGAGATAACGGCGCCACAACCTCATTTTCTGAGGAACACAGAAGATGGTACACCACGCGGCTTCTCTTTGTTCGTGCTACAGACGCTTTGCTGTGGATCAAGGTCATAGAAATTAGGGGAAAGAATACTTTCTGTCTTTGAGCAATCTCTAAATTATAGATCTTCGGGTTAGCAGGCACCTTGGGATCATTTAGACCAAGCCGTTACTTCTAGAAAGGCAAGGTGTGATTATCCCCTGTCGTAAAAATGAGACAAGTAAATTAAATTACCTGCTGGGGTCACGTGACTGAAGAGTGACTGATGGCTGTGCATACGAAGGAAGGATGGTAGGGTAGCGGGGCCAGGTTAGGAAAAGCCAGGCCCGCCATGCTATTAGGGTGTGTTTTCCATCACGCTACAAGCAGAGTGATTATTTTCCATCTTGATGTGTAGTGTGCTCTGCAAGGTCATTTGTCAGGACAGTTTCTTTGCTTCCTACCCCACCCCAAAAAGAGGAAGGAAGCAAGGACAGAGAAGGAAAAGGAAAGGAAGGAGAGGGAAAGGAAAGAAGTGGAGGGAGGAAAAGGTGACATATTAAAATGGCCATTTTTAAAAACACTTTTAAATTGCCTTTATTTGTGTGAGGTTTCTGTAAGATCCTTTACCACAGTATTACAATGAGCTGGCTTTTTAATTATTATTTAAGATTTTTTAAACTTATTCACTTTATATCCCGCTCACTGCCCCCCCCACTATCCTACCCCCTATCCCCTCTCCTTCTCTTCTGAACAAGTGGGGCCCCCTAGGTATCCCCCAATTCTGGCACTGTGAGGCTAGGTGCTTCTTCTCCCCTTGAGGCCAGACAAGGTGGCCCAGCTAGAAGAACATATCTCAGAGAGAGACAACAGCTTTGGGGATAGCTCCTGTAAAGTGGCCATCCCAAGATATTGGGAAAGAGGACAGAAATGACTGGTTTGTCCGTTCCTATATGTTGAGGTATGAGATCTGAAGGCTCTGATCTTAACAAATACAGATATGAAGACACAGGATTCGTACTGCTGGGTCACGGGCCTAACAGTAGAACTAAGCATTTTGAAAAGTGCTGCAGAGGGCAGTGACAGGTGAGCATTAGAGAGGGTCTACTCTGTTCCTGTCTTATAGTTGCTAATGTTTTATTGAGATAACAGGTCTGAACAGCTGAGAGAATGTGTTTTACTTTCAAAGTCATAGATATTTCTAGCACGGTGCGTGTGCGTGTGCGTGTGCGTGTGCGTGTGCGTGTGCGTGTGCGTGTGCGTGTGCGTGTGCGTGTGCACGTGTGTACATTTCAAAGGAAACTGAGGACTACTTGTTGTAGATATTAAACTTTAGTAGGAAAGATAATTACATGTGTGTTTGGCTTTTTGTCATTTCTCATATTTCTATGAACTTTCTTCAAACCTCTCCCTGCAGACAGGATGTTTCCAACAGGTAGAGACATTTGGGAGCGGGAATGGGTAGGTTGCCAACCGTAGCTTATACCAGACTACCAGCCCACAGTGGGCTCCTCCAAAATGTCTTCCTTCTTTTGCTTAAAAGTTACAGTCAAACTTGGAATTTGTCTGAGCTTGCCTGCATAAAGTTGTTTGTATTTTTAAATAATGTCTGCAAACATAACACATCTCTCCCTCTATTATTAGCTTTCTCTTACCTCAGCTCGCAGCACAAGGTACAGTTGTGACAAGCAGCACGCTGCGATTTCGGAGCGAGGCTGAAGTTAATTGAGGTTAGCGAGAAAAATACTACTGTCAATTTCTAGGGTTTTTTTTTTCTTTTAATTATTTTCGACTCATGAATAATCAATTGAATGAAGAAGAAATACATGCTTAGGAGTATCTTTAAAAGTCCCACTTCTGCGAGTCTTAGAGAAAAAGAAGGGTTTCCTATGACACCGTCCAAAATATAATACACCACTGTCTTTTTATAAATGACAGATTGGTTTTATTTTTTTATTATTTATTTTTATTTTCCTCCTTTTGAAATGATGGAATAAGTCCGCTAGTGTGCAGGTGTTTGTTTGTTTGTTTATCAACCTGACACCAACTAAGATACACCTGGAATGAGGGAATCTCAACTGAGGGGCTGCCGCTATCAAAGCATCAGTTTCTCTGAAGTCTTTTCACTACTGCATGTGGATGTAGCGGGGACCAGCTCAGAGTAGGCTGTGCCACCCCTAGGCAGGTAGGTGGTCCTTAGCTGTATAAGGAGGGAGCTGAACAACCCGAGGGAGAGGAAGCCAGTAGTCAGCATCTCTCCCAGGTCTCTCCCCCAGCCCTTGCCTCAGGTTCCTGCCTTGAGTTCCTGTCTTGACCTCTCTAGATGATGGGCTGTGAGCTGTAAGCCAAATGACAACCTGGTTGGGTGATAGCATGTGTAATAAGACGGACAGACAGACAGACTGACTGACTGAGGGGGTGAAGAGGGAACGGGTAATGATAAAGAAAAGAAAACAGTCAGACCCAAAGGACTCATGATGAACCACACATTTTATTTTAAGCAATAGTTTAGGTTGTTTTAGCAACCCACTAGAGTATCAGAGAGAAAGAGAATTTTGCCTGGTTTTGTTGTTATTGTTGATTGTTTTTTTTTTCTCCCAGTGCTGAGTACTGAATGTCAGTCCTTACTGATGCTAGACAAGTGCTCTATTTGTTGAGCGTGCCAATTTTCTTCTCCTCCTTCTTTCAAATTCTGTGTTTGTTTTGAGACAGGGTATCACTCTGTAGCTCTGGCTGTCCTGGAACTCACTATGTAGCTCAGGCTAGCAGAGTTCTGCCTGCCTCTGCCTCCAGTGAGCTGGGATTAAAACCGTAAGCCACTACTCCCAGCTCTGTATTTTGTTCTTGAAGGTGTTTCTCTGTAGCCCAGGCTAGCCTGGAAGTCAGTCTAGGCTAGCTTGAAACATGCGATCTTCTTGCCTCTACCTTCCTGAATGCTGGTATTACAAATATACTCATGGGGTGCCAACAGTGGCTCAGTCAATAGAATGCTTGCCTTGGGGGTATGAGTAGCTGAACTCAGATTCACCAGCACTCTCCTAGAAAGCTGAGTTTGAGTTACATGTCTTTAATATCATCACTGGAGATGGGCTGACAACTGAAGCTCGTTGACCAAGTAACTTAGCTGAATCCACGGGCACTAGATTGGCTGAAAGACTTGGTCTCAGAAGATAAGTTGAGTTTAACTGAGGAAGGCATCCTGCATCAACCCCTGGCCACCACACATGTGTGATGTATCCCCTCTGCCACATACACAAATGCCTCTGGGAGCTGAGAGTATGGTTCTCAGTAATTGCCACACATGCAAAAGGATCTGGGTTCGACTCCTAGAGCTTATAAAAGAGGAAAAGATGCTTCTGTGATCTGGTCTCAACAGCTGTGGCATCCCTGCGGGTTGTTATTTGTGGGTTATCTTTTACTTGTGTGTTTTTATTCTCCAGATTTTTTTGAAGCATCTTTGAATGTTGCAGAGGCAGCTCTACTTTGTCAAGGGTCCCCGTATTAGCAGTTCAGAAACTAAAATGCATCATGGAAGAATGTTTGGTAATCTGTGATGTGTAGTTTTTCATCTTTAAATCTGTAACATATTTCCTTTAACAAGCAAAACATCATTTTTCTTTAGAAAGCTAAACAGAAAGGTGTCATTAGTTATGATTGGCCAAAAGCAATGGTTAAAAAGATGATACACACTCAGAGCCAACACACTGACGCTGAAGACAATAATGAAGAAAGCATGCGGAACCTGTATTTTATTTACTTCTAAAATGGAAAGATAGCCAGGGTTGAGAGCTACTCATGTGACAGGTCGTTTTTCCCGGCGAGCACGGGTCTAGAGGAGTTCTTTCTCATTTCCATGTGAACAGACAGACTTCTGTCATTAAGGACTGGGCTTCCAGGTATGACGACCTGAAATGCCCGTGTCTGGGAGTCATCCCTTTGACTGATGGAAGATCCTGAACACTCCTCAGTCTAAGCACCTCTTCGTACTGTGTCATTTCTCCAGCTCACTTGACTTTTGATATACCTCACTTTATCATCCACCGGGGTGGAAATTTCATCACTCTTGCAAGCTTTTGGAGTTTTTCTTGGTGTTTGTTTGTAATAGGGTTTATGGGTGATTAGTTATGTGAATTTCAGTCTTCTTTGTTGATGGGAAACCTATCTTAATTTTGCTTATTGAAATCAGATTCTTTTATATGCCATGCCAGGAAAACACCAGTAGAGTTTGGTTTTGGCTTAAGCCCACCTTACCAAAATCAGGGTATGTGCATGCTATTTCTCTTTAGTGTGAAACTAACCACTGAAATTATTTGCATCGGCTGCAGTGTTTGAGCATCAGCCTGTCCAACTGTGCTTTTATATCCTGGTTACTCTGCCGGGAGATGCAACTGTCTGACAGCTATCAAATGTCAGGATTTTACCAAAGCCCCACTGAACAATATTATGACATCGGGCTAATATTACTGCTGCTGGTGGTGATCATTCTGCTTTAAAATCTTTCACAGTCAAGTACAAGAGCTGGTGTTACCTAGCATCTGATTGTACCTAGTTTGCATGCATACAGCATCTCTAACGGTGCATACTCCAGACAAATGTACTGGGTCGGAATAATTAGGATCTGATTTGGAGCCTGTGCTGTCCTATGTAGGAGCTGCGTGACCTTGAATGAGTTAATTCCTGAGTCAAAGTTTTCTTATATGTAAACAAGGCTTCATGAAATAGCCAACATATGTTTTCTCTAGGAATTAAACGAAGTGATGTGTGTAAAACGAACATTATTGAGTTCTTAGTATGATTTAGCTGTAGACACAGGTTTTGGTGTTTGGTTATTTACTTGTTTTATACTGAGGATTGAACATTGAGTCTTATGACGGTACTGAGCTGTATCTCCAACCTTTTCATAGCCCTTGTTTAATTTTGATGCAGGGTCTCTCTAAGATGCCCGAGATAGCCTGAATTCACTCTATAGGCCAGGCAAGATCTAGGCTTTGCATGTCCCTCTCTCTCCTATACAGTAGCTGGGATAAAAGGCCTATACGACTAGATCCAGCTTATGCTTATTTTTACTCTGTATTCAGAAACACTTAATGCAGTCATGCAAGGATGTAGAAATCATCACCTGACCTGACACAGTGATTTTTTAATAGCTAATTTTTGACCCAAAGCTTTCTTCTCTTGGTTTTATATTGCATGTTTATCATTAGAATATTTTCACTCTGCTATTATTTTTTTGACATATAAATTTTACCAGAATAAAAGTCATAGAGACAAGTAAATACAGCATGATTTCGCCATGATAGGCTCTTGCTCTAACCATCCCATTTCCACATTGAAGAGGAGGTATCGAAGTGCAGGATGGAGACTGTGTATCAGACTGACAAATGGACAAAATACACAGAAGTCTTTGAACCCAGTGTCATAATGGTGGGAAGCAATAACCTGCAAACATTTTTTTTTCCTTTCAAGAAAATTAATTTTTTTTTAAACAAAATCATCTGTATGTGGGGCTGGAGAGATGGCTCAGCAGTTAAGAGCACTGACTGCTCTTCCAGAGGTCCTGAGTTCGATTCTCAGCAGCCACATGGTAGCTCACAACCATCTGCAATGGGGTCTGATGCCCTCTTCTGGTGTGTCTGAAGAGAGCAATGGTGAATACATAAAATTAATTAAAAAAAAACAAAAACAAAAAACAAAACAAAATCATCTGTATGGTATTGCCAGGGTTTATTTGACACCAAATCAAACATAAATCAGAAAACATGATTAAAAACTTACTATGTGGAAGGCATTTAAGAATAGTATACAGCTGAGTTTAGTAGCATACTCTTTAATCCTAGGACTCGTGGTGCAGAGGCAGGTGGAACTCTGAGTTCAAGGCCAGCCTGGTCTACAGCGTGAGTTCCAGGACTAAATAGAGAAATCTTCATCTCAAAGAGGAAACAAATGAAAAATGACATTGCAGTATATTCTTCTACTGAGATGACTAAAAATTGAAGTAGAGAAGGGCCATGGTAATTAGGTAAAAAAATTGATGGTATTGGGAAGACTTTTAATTAGACTCAGTCTTTCCTCTTCCCAGCCATTATACTCCAAATAGAGTTCAATCGGAAAGAGCATCGATGCTACCTAAAACTGCGTCGTGTGGATACACACGAGAGACTCGTGGGGTTAGACAGCTGTACTGTGGTTCTGGAATAGCATTAGCCACTGAGGTTGGGCGTCTTCATAAGCTGTCCGTGAGTGAGAACAACTGGTGAAGTGAGAGCCATCAATCATTAGTCAGTCCCGCCCCCATCCTCTCCCATTCACTGTACATGGGAGACCCAGGTTGGTGATGGGGTCCAGCCTGCAGAGAGTTCAGCTGTGCTGGTGATGAACATGCTACATGGAACAAGGTACATGTGACCACACCATTTAGCGTCGCACAGTCAAGCCAGTTCCAGAATTTCTTATGTGTTTACTGACACGTCGTCATTGTCCCCTGAAAATAGAAGAGGAGAGATGATAATGAAGATAATGAACCACTCTGCTTAAAAAAGCCATAGATTGTTAACAAATAACAAGCTCCGACGACCGGCGAGTGGAGGAATGAAGCCGCTTTTATTCTTTACTGAAACTGTAAGGCATTGATTTACTATAGAAATAATTGCATTATAATTGCGTGTGACTTTTCAATGCTGTTTGGAATCTTTTATTCCTTTCAGTGTGCCACCAAAATGTTTAGTGCTTCAAAGTGTGCCATAAACACTCTAGCGGAGCATTTGTTGAACTAGAAAATTAGGTGCGATTAGACTAATAAACCATTCTCGCGGGGAGCTATTCACGAGGACAAGGGTTTCTTCAGAATCTGTTCCGATGGCATTCGGTTTCCTGACATTTTAGCCATAATTTGTCTTCCTTTTAACTAGATCCTTTCAGAGACATCCCATTTCTGTTTGTTCTACCCTCTTTGCTTCTGCCAAGTGCTCTCTTCTGCCTCTCCCTCTTGACCTTCCCTGGAAGGATAACACCCAGGAGACTACTGCTGGTCATCTGCAGTCCTGAGTATGTGTCTGGGTCACGGTACCTGATTTCAGAGTGATGTGTGGTCCTTACCTCACTGAAACCTGTTTCTTGCTCTCAGTAGCAACGTCCACTGGAAAGATGTTCCTGTGTACTTTACGATGGTAGGAGGGGTCGGAGATCTGGTAACATTGTCATTTGCTTTCCAAATTCTGCAAATCTTAACCAAAAGGGGTGGTGTGATTCGAACTGTGTGGGAGAAGGCTAAGATGAGAGGAAGGGCTGGCAGTACCAGGCTCTATCTGGGAACCCAATAGGATGCTCTAAACAATAGGGAATGCAAGCGAGCGAGCTTTCCTATTAGGGCAGTGTGTATAAATTACACTGATCTGTACTGTTCTTAAAAAAGAAGTTTCCCCTCCTTCTTCTATTTTCTCATAGGGCAGGAAGCCTCACTTATATTTGAAATATGTTTTCTGGATTGGGTTAGTGCAGTTGACTTACAAGAGTGTACATGAACACATTTGTAACTTAGGGTAGATTTTGTAAGTGTGATGTAAAATACTCGAATCTCTGAATCACTTGGATCCATTACTTCAGGAACGTTTGTCACAAACTATTCTAACAACAACAAAATTCAATTATAATAATTGGACATTTTCTATTTATTTCCCATTACTATTACCCCTGCAGGTTTTAGTACTCATAACATTATGAACTCTGTCAAAGGCAAGCCCCCACAGGCCCCGAGGACTTAGGCCAATAGCATAATGGTAAGTCACGTCGAGTGTATAGTTCATCTGCCTAGTGTTTTGAGGTTTTCCAGTTGTATCCACTAGGAAGACTCTGTAGATAAAGGCTGGGAGGAAAAGGCATTAGGTACATTAGTTGAAATTGGCATCATGTTGCCAAACTGTAATAACCCTTAAGGGAGCTCACTGTTGAATCTACTCAATTGAATGCTGCAATTTCCCATAACAATTTAAAAGGCCTGCAGGCATGCTAAAGTCATAGCTGGATCTTTCAGTTAACACTCTGTAACATGACCCCAAAGCCTCATTTACATCACAGCAATTAAAATAGATTCCACATGACATGCTTACTACCATGTACCAGAGAAATAATCCAATGAAAGGCTGTTATTTTCCAAAACATAATCATGAAAATCAGAGAATTCACAGTTTCTTCCTTCCAAAGTGATATTTTCATAGCATGCGCAGTTCCTGGGGGTCATGGTGGTTACGAAGGGGCAGAGGGCAGAGCAGGAAAATAAGATGCAATGGAGACTCCCGATAGTTAGTAGTCAAGACTATTTGGTGACCCACATGAAATTAGGTTAGTGGTCTCGGTCTGCTCCGTAGGTGACAGGTGTCCATTATGCAAAATGATTACTGTAATCAGTGCTAATTGGCCCCCTACTCATAACCAGAAAGTAGAGGGACCAAAAATTAAATGAGTATTACGATAATACAGCTCCTACCTGCAGAAATGCTGTCTCTAGACGGAGGTAGAAACCACTATGGTGCCCATTTGGGAAGCTTATGAAAAAGTTCAATGGTGCCCAACCTTGGAAGGAGGTATTTGTACAAATTCGAGCCCTTTGCCAGTGCTACACCAAATTAGATTAAAATCTCTCAGCATATAGATTGTCCCTATTAACTGACAGTACATCTAGTTATTTGTCTGGTTGGTTGGTTGGTTTTGTTTTCTCAAGACAGGGTTTCTTTGTGTCATAGCCCTGGCTATCCAGGACTCCCTTTGTAGACTAGGCTAGTCTCAAACTCACAAAGATCCACCAGCCTCTGTTTCCCAAGTGCTAGGATTAAACGCATGTGCCACCATGCCTGACTAGCACACCCATTTTTACTGAGATGAGTGGTGAATTAAGTTTATTTTACAGCAAAGCCACAGCGGCCAGAATGGCATCCTATCTTTTCGACAGTTGCTGGGGTACTCTTGGAATGCCTTTCCAAACAACTGCTGAAACACAGACCAAACTGACTTACTTCTCACTGTTTTGGCGGTTTCATGTTTACTGAGTAGCCACAATTTACCAGCTTACCTTGAGTGTGTGGTTTGTTTGTTTTTTAACAATAGCCTAAACACATCGCCTTGGTATAAAACGGTGGCAGAAGTCCAGCTTGGACACTTGGCAGGCAGGCCAGCAGCCGGGGAACCAAGTGTGCTGACTTTCTCTGTGTGTCTGCTGGAAGCCTCTTGCCTGCACTGTCCTTTTGTGGTCAGGAAGAGCGGTGAAAGAATCCTGCTTCAGCAGACATCTGAGAAGGCACCAGCTTTATCTGCTGCCCAACTCCACTTTAATTCTCGGCCTTGCTTTATAACTGCCATTAGTGAAAGCATTGGAAAGAATTTAATGGCTTTTCGTGCTCCCGAGCCTTTGTGCTCATTACTGAAAGGGCTTCCTTTGTGCCCACAAAGTCCCCTCCTAGGCACTGACATGAGCAACTACATGACACAGCCTGAATTCCAGCCCCTAGCCCTTCAGCAAGTGCCCCTGACCCGAGTTGAGCTATGTCTACTGCACTTCTAAAAATGTATGAATTATGCACTTACCTGTCTTTCTGATGTAAAACATCCAAGAAATCCAGGGCCAAGTAATTGAATACACATTTCCTATTTTTACTTAACTAACTGGCAGCGTTTATATGGAGCCATAGCGCTTGAGTGTACGATGCATATGCACTTTACGGTGTATGACTAAACTTAAGATGTCAAAACATTGAATTAGGTGAGACTACACCTCGTGAAGCATATTTATATTCCTTGATACTGTTACATTTCAGTTTGCTTAAAAACAAATAGTAAACACTGATGATGTAAAATATTACAGGAAAGCAAATCTTCTAGAGTTCAGACGCAGCCAGCTTCCCGGGCTGATTCTAACAACATTGGCCCCAATCCCCGTGATGTTAGAAGCTAAATCTAACACCAAGTAACCTATGGCATCTTCACAGCCCATTAAGAGGATCTGTTTGTTTTATGGTATATAGGTGTATGTGTATATTATGTTCATGTATATGCAGGTACACATGTGTGTGGTCTATATGTCCATATATGTGCATGGATATAGAGCCCAGAAGTCAACCTCAGATGTCATCTTCAAGAATGGGGTGTACTTCCTTTGAGGTAGGATCTCTCACTAAACCTTGAGCCCCCAGTTAGTCCAGCCCCCCACTGGTTAGCAGGCCTCATGGGTCTGACTAGCTTCATTTCCCTAACACTGGGATGACAAGCTTGTGCCACAACACCCAGCATTTTTATGTGGGTTCTGGGGATTGAACCCAAGTCCCATCCTTATAAGCAAGCAATTTACCAGACTCCAGACTGTCTCCTGAGTTCCCAGGAGGTTTTGTTTGTTTGTTTGTTTGTTTGTTTGTTTGTTTTTACCAATTAGGCTCTTAGACTGAATCCAGAGTCCTTTTGAGACCCTGAGGCAACTCTGCCACTGGCTTCTCGTTTCCCTTAGAACATACTCACTTCAAGGAGGAAATGTGTTTTTGGGAATCTGTTCCTACCTTTCTCTTTGCTCCACTGGGCAGCATTACACTGAGGGACTGTAGTCCATCCGACACTGGACCCTGTTTCTCCCTCCCTGGGAGTCTGTGAAGAAGGTGCCATTTGGTTGGGCTGGCTCTTTTCAGACTGAGATCAAAACTGTCCTGTAGGCAGTAGACAGAATGCATGTTTATTATAGCAATTTTGCCTGTGGGTTACCGAGGCATGAATAACTGCAGTTATCCTTTATTCTCCAAGTACTTGTGGGTAGTTATCAGGTATCCACCTAGTTGTTACTAAAATAAACCTAACATAGCTCTTTGAATCTCGAGCCTCTTAATCAGCTTTATTGCTGCCCTTGAAAGCCCTTCCAGTGTTTGCCTACCGCCTTCTGCAACCAAGACATAAATATGTGGATAACGTTATATCTGAAATCATTTTGAAACTGTTGGTATGGGGACTGTGCTTTCCACCTCATTCAGTGACGGGATACGCTCATAAAAATTCAAAACTAAAATTCCATTCAGACATCTTAGCAAAATACCAGTTTCCTTCTGTCTGTCTAATTCCTTACTGTCTGACTTCCATAACTGAGCTTGGATCCCTTTTTAATCCACCTAGAGTGCTCAGGTGACTCGGGTGTGAGTCTATTGATAGTGGATGTTATTCTTGGACATGGGACAAAGTTCTTGACCTAATGGTAGTGGCTGGCTTTTATCAAGTATGCATGTGCCAACCACCACACTAAACACCTTAAATTTATTTTAATCTCATTTAATCTTTATGGTCTGTCTATAAGAAAGCTATTAGTGTGTGCCTGCTAGAAAATTAAATATAGGAGACGAAGCCTTAGAGAGTTTATGCCACCACTCCAGGCCACATGTCATCAATGGCAGATAGTGAGAGCTAGACTTTACACATGGGTTTGTGTTGTTGAAACTCCTGCACTGTCTTGTTCTCTATGCTTGTATCAGTATAGATATTTTTAGTTGAAAAAAATTGCAGGCTCGGAACATATTGTTTCTGAATCTGTTTCTAAATCGTATTTCTGTCTCTGAGGTCTGTTTCTTCTTTATAGACTGCAGTGGCAGGCAGTCTTTCTCCAGAAATGTAAACAAGCCCCAACTTTACAGCCTCCCAGATTAGTAACAGCAATGAAATGAATAGACCCACAGCCCGTGGCTTTATCAGATGTCCCGAGACTGACCTTACAGGCACGAGTTAGGTCACCAGTCCACTCCTGTACAATCACTGACATTGAGTGGAGGGAGTTCCAGAACTACAGGATTTGGAGCACACTCCACATGATCCAGCTTCCTCATCTTCACTGGGAGAAACACAGGTTTGCCAGGAGGATTCCAGTTGAGCTCAGCCTGTCTCTGTGGGTAGCTGGACCACATGGGGTGGAAGACAAATAAAGGGAATTGGGCCCACGTCCCCATCTGAAACATATAATACTTAATATATACCATTTCCCCCTTATTTTTAGAGGAGCATCTTGGAAATGTTTTCAGTATATTCAAGTGTCTTGTTAGCCCTGGATTATTTTCCTTACTCCTCCATTGAGTTTCATTTGGTTTTTACTTTTGCTTCCCCGTACTGGGTTCTCTGCAGATTTAAATACGATGGTGTTTTCAAAAGGACAACCTCACGATTGTTAGCAGTGGGTCTTGATATCCTGAATGGATTTGTTAAAAACCCTTTGCTATTCCCTCCCGTCCCTCTTTCTGTTTGTTTGTTTGTTTGTTTGTTTTTATTATGCTGTTGTTGTTGAATGTCATTGTTTGTCTTTTTGTGACAGCATCTGTTTATGTAGCTAAGGCTTGCCTGGGACTTTCTTAGTAGCCGAGGCTTACCTTGAACTCACCATTTCCTACATAAATAAGCTTCTTGAGTATTAGGGTTGTTGGTGAGCTTTTTTTTTTTTTAATTGTTTACTTCTCCTCCTTGTTCTAAGATTTGGATGTGAAGACCAATGACTGAGGTTACAGATGTGAATACTAGGAATAAAACTCACTCAGTAAAGTGGTACCAGGAAAATCTGAATTTGATCCCAAGAACCTATTTAAAAAAAAAAAAGCCAGGCGTGGTGATGTGTGCTTATAGTCCTGTCCCTGAGGAGACACAAACAAGTGACTACCTGCATGTCCTTGGCCAGCTAGCCTAGCCTTCATGGTAGGTCCCAGGCAAGTGAGAGACACTGTCTCAAAATAAAACAGTAAACAGGACCTAGTGAACAATGTCTGAAGCTGTCCACTGACTTCCACACATATATACACATGCACAGTCACGTTCATACGTATACACATGTATACTAGCACATACATACTCATACATACTCACAAATGCACACATGAACCAGCACATACATACTCATATACACTCAAACACACATAAACACACATGCATGTACCAGCACACACACACACACACACACACACACACACACACATAAATCCAGAGACACAAAAAGATTTGGAATAAAGAGGGATGGGTTCAAGTTCTGATCAGCTGTTTTCTGTATGATCTTGCGTGAGTCAGTTAATCCCTTTTGGGCCTACCTCTCTCCTGTGGGATGGGATTTATAATTCTTACTTAGCAAGATTATTGTAAGGGTTAAGTGAGGGCAGATATGTAAAGCACCTGGCATATTGTAAGCACTCAATAAATAACCAAGATAGAAATTAATAATTCACCAGGAGCTTTTCTAACCACTCTTAAGAAAAGACTCTGTGCAGCACTTAGGAAAATGACATCGACTCTATCTCAGAAGCTCTTTCCAACTGTCACCAGGTCCATCAGATGGGACTTTAAGTCATGGATAGCTCCGGCCATTTTAAAACCATCTGGAAGGCTAGCTTGTCTTTTTCTCTACAACCTAAGGTTTGGATTCCAGGTTGATCTTCATCAGTTCCTGTGGTTTATCGATAGCATAGAAATAAAGGAAGCACAGGGTCCTTGAGTGTAAGCCCCAGGGTGGCCACTATGGTGGCTGGACTTGAGAATTTTGCCTTAGCGCTATTAATTTTATTTCCTGTTCCATAAAACTGGTCATTCAAAATCTCTACCTGCAAAATACTTAGTGTGTAGTGTTTCATGAATGGGTGTTGTTTTTAACCACCTCCTGTTCGACTAAGGCTGACACATCTACCCAGATCATTCATTCCTTTGAAGATGGAAGGGCCTCCTCCAACCAGACCAACACAACTGCAACAGTATCAAGCTATCTGGTTTCTTGGTTTCTTTGTTTTACATGGTGAACATCTGAGGCCATTTTGTTGCCACAGTGTTACATATATGATACATAGAAATGTTCTTTGCTTATTCCATCAGACCAGGTCTGATAACTCCCAGAATTTGAGTTTTTGTTGTTGGGTTTTTTGTTTTTGTTTTTTTTTTTTTCAAGACAGGAGTTCTCTGTATAGCTCTAGCTGTCCTGGAACTTGCTCTGTAGACCAGACTGGCCTCAAACTCAGAGATCCTCCCCCCTCTGCCTCTCAAGCGCTAGGCTTAAAGGCATGCACTACCACTGGTTTACTCCAGGAAGTTTAAGGACCAGGCTCATGTTGAAGCACAGATGAAGACAGTAGGAACCTCTATAGAAAGAGCTGTGGCTTAAACACTGATAGGGCTGTGCAGATGGACGTGGTGGCTGGGTACGGATGAGTATTGGCTGGTCCAGGCAAGCAGATACTGTCAGAAAGACTACTTACACTTTACTCTAAGGGTCTCCAAGCTGAGAAGAAGTCCTTTGACTCACTTCTTTTGGATTCTTGAGTGCACTTCCCGTTTGTTCTAAATGGAAATATTATGAGCTGCCTGAAGCTAGCCACATTTTTTCAGGCATGACTAACTACCAACATGTTTATGAAGTCTATTAAAAATTCCTGTTTATAGTTTTTATCAGAAAAAAATCACTTAAATACACAATCATGCCCCCCAAAAAACTTTTTAAATTTGTTTTGAAATGATAGAAGAAAACACTCCTGTTTTATATCACTGAGTAAATGGGCTGCATTATCCGTTATTTTTTTTCTTTTCAGACCATTTCAGTTTGTGTTTCCATTTACTTATAAATATTTTTGAAAGATTTTTTAAAAAAACAATTTGATGAGAATTAAGCCACTTTCCTTACTGCCTGAGGCACTGTTCTATATATTTTCTAATTAAAAAATTTTTCCACATTCACTTCTTCTCTGAAGCTACTTTTGTGCCCTGTTCCTATTTATTTCATTATCCACATTTACTTATTTGCTGTCTTCATGAAAAACACAAAGGATAGTGTTGAGTTTTTAAAAAAGATGAGCTTCCTATTCATTATTTTTAAGATAAAGGCATGAATCCACCTGTGCTCACATATTGATAACATGTTAAGGAACTGGACTATAAGACTGTTCATGTTAAACACACACACACATATTCACATATACTCAGATGTCTAGAAAAACCAAACAGCAAAATGTTAAGGGGGGGGCGGGGATTTTTTTTTTTTTTTTGCTTATCTGAGTTTTTTTTGTTGGTTTTGTTTGTTTGTTTGTTTGTTTTAGTTTCTACAAGGAATAAAATTGATATGCTCAGTGTGTAATTTCAATGAGAAGAAAAGCAAACAGGAGGAGGGCGTTGAGCAGTGTTGGGATGGCAACCTCTTTTCCAGGTCCCGGAGGATGCTCTCTCTGTTCAGTTGCTCTAGCACAGATCCTGGTACCCATCCCAACTCCCTTCCTTCTCTCTAGCGTGGAGCCTGTTCCAGTCAGACCGGCAACACTGCTGAGCACGTCTCCAACCTGCTCATTCTCTCAGCCCATGCTGCTGACTTAGGCACATTGCAGCTTTACCTCTCCCCTTGCCTGGACTTCTTGTGCAGGAAGCTTGGCCATCATGCTTCCCTGTCTCCTCCCCAATCCTGGCCCTCTACTCCAGCCTTTCTAAACTGAAAACCTGACAGTAATACCATTTGCTTATCACAGCTCTGCAAGGGTTACAGGATACTGGTGGAGCTTGGTGGAGCTGCTTTGGGCACCCTTCGAAGCCTGCTGTTTATCTTTGGGACCCTTCCACACTCAGCTGGGGCTCTTTTCTTGGTCTCATTGGTGTTTGTGTGCCAAACCCATGTAGACTCTGTTTTCTGGGGGTTCTTCTCTTTGTCTGTGCTCTTCTGCCTCAGCCCTTTCACTGTGACTTGCTTTCCCGTGTTCAGGCTAAATCTGATTTCTCCTGTGGGTCTTATTAAATGTCGATAACATATACATTCATTCATTCATTCCACTTGTTTATTATAGAAGAGTCTAGTTTTGGTCTGTAGTCTCAATTAGATCTCTTCATCTATTTGCTTGCTCAGTAATAGAACTTTTGAAAGACTGTGTGTGACTGTGTTTATTTGTGTCGTCCATTCTTTGGCTTCTGTTTCCTGTATCAGAATGAAAGGGCAAAAGTCCTGCATCTTGTCTGTAACTCCATCCCTAGCTCTTCTTGCCATGCCTTGCAAGTGATAGGCATTCTCTATATGTATGGCAAATATGTAAAGCAATCACTGATCAATTTGTCCCGGTCAGACATAGATCCACTATAATCTTCTGAGTTGCTCCAGCAATTCCTATTTCTCTATCTAGTCTTGCTTTGTTTTCATTTGTTTGTTTCTTGTCTTTTGTCTTTTTTTTTTTTTATCTGACCTGAGCCCGTCTAGTGAATGCTGTGGTAAGATCATTTACATCAGACGTGGTTGTTGATATCTTTAGGCTACATTTTTCCTTTTTCATCCATTTATGTTTAATATTTTTGTTTGTTTTTAACAGTCCTGGGGAATCTAACCAGGTCTAATAATTTGCTTTTATCATCTTAGTGTCTTAAAATATGTTAATTGGCACCGCTTCAGATTGCATCCTGCTTTTGAAATCTGATGTGGAAACCGTCCCAGTTTGTAGTGTGGACTGCGTGGATCATTTTTTGTTTAACATAGTTATTGATTTAGTTATATTTGCTTGTCATATAACTCTTGTTTAAAAGTTCCATTGTGTCTTCGTTTTATCTTCGTAGTCTTCTGTCTTCTTCATTACATCATTGTTTTATTGCTCGTATCAACTCAGTGATCTTTTCCTGGTTTATGAGTTACAACGCTTTGCCTTGTTATTTTAGAGGTTTAGAATGTACAGTGTATGCCTTTAATATAACAGTTTACCATTAGTTAATATTAAAGCATTTTGTGTGCAGTATATAAAGCTCATAATGTGCTTCTGAATCCCTTCCTCATGCTACTGCTGCAGAAGAGTCCAGCCACACATATGATGATCCCTGAAATACATTGCTATTTCCTTGATTTAAACAGTCACCAAGCTTCCAAAGGTTTAAACAATATCATATATTTCTCCACATACTCAACATCACTACATGCTCTTTTTTGATTAGCATACGTCTATGCTCCCGTGCCTGCTTTGCACTGGATGGCCTCCTTTATACTTTTCTCTCCATGTGTCTGATGATGATCGGCTTTCATGTATGTGGAAACACATCTATCTGAGTTTAGTCTTTGAAATATTTTCATTGGGCATGGAATTCTAGATGACTTGCTTCTTGTTTCCTTTCCGTGCTTTGAAATGTGTGGCCCTCCCGTCTGCGTGCTCACGTTACTATCACTGAGATGCTTTCAATATAGCCACTGTCTTCTTTGCTCTGCTCTTAAAGGTATCTCTTTACTACTTAGCAGACTGGACAACTTTCTCCATTACTAAATGCATGGGTGTAGATTTCTTCACATTTCTTCTGCTTGGGACTGGTTGAGTTTCTGGGATCTATACATTTGCTGTGCTTATCAAATTTGAAATGTTTATGCTTATTTCTTTTTCATCAAATACTGTCTCCCTCTTGTTTGTCCTGTTCTTCAGGGTTCTGTCATCCCACTGACCTCTTACTCTGGGTCTGTATCTCAGTGATGACTGCTTCATTGACCCGCTCACCAGTCCATTAGCTTTATTTGACATTGTCACTTCTCTTTCCATTCCTACTTTGCCTCCCCGTCTTTTTGTGACATCTAACTCACTATTGTTCATCTTAGACATTGTAGCGCCCCCCTCTGGGTTTGATTACAATCTTCTTTTTCTATCCTCTATGACTATTGGAATTTCAGACATGTGGGACAGAGTTCTAATACTTGCTGGATTAGTTACTCTTCTGCTGCTATGATAAAACACCATGGCCTGGCTAGCTTAGAGAAGGAAGAGTTTATTTGGGGCTTACAGCTCTAAGACGCCATCACTATCCTGGCAGGGAACTGTGATAACAGGTGGGCATAGGGACTGGAGTTGGTGGCTGAAAGCTGAGGACTCATATCTACACTCACAAACAGGAAACGGAGAAGGAACTCCGGAAACTAAACATGACGTTTCAACCTTCAAAGCCCACCCCCCAATGACGTACTTCCTCCAGCCAGGCCACGCCCACCCCTACTGCCATACTTCCTCCAGTAAGGCTATGCTTTTTTAAATCCACTCAAACAGTGTTACTGAGGACCAAGTGTTCAGATGCCCAGGATTATGAGGGGCATCTCCTTCAAACTACTCACCAGCCTTCAGATCCGTGTCTAATAATTCTAGCATCTCAGTCAGCTCTGCATCCAGTCTCGCCTTTTCTTTTCATTATTTCTCTGTTCCTTTGCATACATGGATAAGAAGCATTGAGGATTTTATCTTGTTCGATGATGTTTATACTTTTATTTTTTTCTACAATATTCTCTAGCTTTGTGAGATTGCAGTTAAGCTATTTGGAAACAGCTGTTTATGTGTGGTCTTGTTTTTTAAGATTTATGAGCTGGGACCAGAACTGACAATATGGGAATATCCATATTGTCTGGATATGTGTTTGTGATGAACTGGATGCTCTAGGTGCTTAGTAGGCAGAGGCTAGGAATATCCTAATAAACGTCACACTACAGCATAGTGCCTCCCAGAAGGAATTTTCCTCCCTTATAAGAAGATATCAGTGGTCCTCAGGATTGAATCACTGCCATCCTTCTTCAGATTAATTCTCTTACCAATTAACTTCTTTCAAGCCATCTCTTCACACAAATATGGTCATTCTTATTCTCCTCCATGCTAAAAAGATACCCTCTGCAGACACTAGGGATTCATTCTTCTTGCACTTCTTCATGCCTCCAGCATGGTGCCCTAAAATTTCTCCCCAACTTTCCATGAGACTGACCTGTGTCGCTAGGAAGTCTGCAGCTCTCCCGCAGGTTCCTCTCTGGGTACAGGATTGACCAGGATTCTTTTGTTTTTAGGGATGGGTGCTCACTGCTCTTTCTTGCTTGACATCAGTGACTTGAAAACTCGTAGCAGTCCCACTATAAAAGAGCTTAATAATCGTTGATATAATTTTAGGAATTCTTATAGGATCATCATTAAGACTTAAGAAGTTATCTGTTTGTCTATATAGCATCACCACAAGGCAGTACATCTTCGTGGATCTGCAGAGATCTGCTCCAAAGGGGTGTGCTATTCCTTAGTGATTGATACATATATTTAATAATAATAAGAAGAAGAAGAAGAAGAAAAGAATATTAATAACAGGATTCTTTTCCTAAAATAAGTTCCTTACAGCCTTGCTGCATAAGTTCTCACTTGTCGCAGATTATATAATAATCCGAGGCAAGCATTTCAGGATGATCACCTGTAATTATTAGCTTGTCCCATTATGACTCCTGACACTTTTGTTTTTAGGGATGGGTGCTCACTGCTCTTTCTTGCTTGATGTCAGTGAATTGAAAACTCTTGTCTCAGTCATTTTGCTTTTAGTGATTTTTGAACACCTTTAATTCCGGAAATCTGGAGGCTCCATCAGGATTGTAAATCAAGCCTGCCTGAGAAAGATCCTGTCATAAAGCAATGAAACAGAAAAACATGCAAACAAGGGAATCACAGATATTTTATTTAATTTTTATTATTTTAACAGATTTATTTGATTTTTTAGTGTATGTATTTGATCTGTATGTGTTACACGTGGGTTATTCCCTCTGAGGCCAGAAGAGGGCACCAGACTCCCTGGAACTGGAGTTACAAGTGGTTATGAGTGTTCATACGGTGCTAGAGACTGAACCCAGGTCCTCTGCAAAAACAGCAAGAACTCTTAACTGCTGAAGTGTATCTTCAGCTCCAACCTTTGTTCTTTTAGACAAGAGAGTAAATTTAGTTCCTGAGATTTGCCTGGCAAGTAAGAAAGAGTTGGCTTTATATTTATAACTGTCATCTAATATAGTTTTTATTAACTGTCATATTTAAAGAAAACCCCTTGTGTGGTGCTGAGCCTCTCAACCCTGGAAACTCACTACCTGTCTCCTCTCAGCAGCTGTCACTTCTGTGACTTACAGTGTCTCCCTGCTCTTGAGTTGTCTTTCATATTTCCTTATGTTTGCAATGAGCCAATCTGTTTCTTTTGTAGGAAACTGGAAAATTTGAAATTATTGATACATGTAAATTTAACATTACAAAACATGTTACCATAATATTATTTTATTTTTATACTTAATTATTTCAATTCTTTGGTTTACACATTTGCCTCAGAAAACACAATTTTCTCCAAGAGGAACAATAAAAATTGATTTCCTCTTGTGTTCAATTGCTGTTAATCTATTCAATAAAAGAAATACTTCAAAAATGTATACAATACAGGAAGTATGCAGTTGATTAACATATCTGGTAATTCATAAATGCTAGCTTATTAAGGAAATATGAATTATAACAAAAAGGTAAAAATTTCTCAGTGTTGTGTATTGATGACTTACTTTAAATCTTTAAATCTTAAACTGTTAGGGTGATAAATTAGTGTTTTGCCCAAAATCTACTTATTATTAGCATAAGTTTTTCAACTGTAATGAAAGTAGGCAGGCATTCTATGCTCATGTGTCTTCAAGGTAACACTTAAGGATTTGTAGTTCTTACACAGGGGAGATGTCACTGGAGTGTGAGTGACTTTGTCCAGCAGGCACTTTACCTTTAGGGTGTTCATGTTCATGTTTTTAGTCTCAGCTCTTGGAATTTTAGACGTATAGTTGATTTTAGCTTGTCAATAATAGGTCAAAATTTTAATCATTGGCATCAAGGGTTTAAAAAATACAGAAACTCCAATTAAAATTAGATTAGTTCGATCACAATATAAAGTGAATAAACAAATTAATGGAAAAAATCAGGTTAGTTTCTAAATGTAGAATGGGGTATATTATTGTTGTTGTTGTTGTTGTTTTTGAGACAAGGTTTTGCTGTGTAACTGCCCTGGCTGTCCTGGACTTCACTTTGTAGACCAGGCTGGCCTCAAACTCACAGAGATTTACCTGTCTTTGCCTTCTGGATGCTGGCATTAAAGGCATACAAAAACACTAACTGGCTTATTATCATTTTTATTAAGAATATGTCTTTGCTAAGTTCAGTTTTCTGCCAAGTTCAAAGTATATTTAAACACTCTATCTGGGGGATGGAGAAGTAGCTGAGTGGGTAAAAGCGTTTGCTGCTTGTGTAGAAGACCAGAGTTTGGTACCCAACACTTACATGGGGCTACTCAGTACAGCCTCTAACTCCTGCTCTAGAAGATTTGATGCCATCTCCAGGTACCTGTGATCACCTCTCTGCATGTGCACACATGCACATAGACACACACACACTATAAATAAATAGATAATAAAATAAGTCTTTAAGTACTGTGTCTGCAGTAGAAGTTAGGGTGACCCCCATCAGTGTCCATAAAACTGGAACCACCTGCCTGTTCATTCCTTTGTTTAGTCAAACCTTTCAAAATCCAGATGCTCCTTCACTGCTGACACACTATAACCCCAACAAACCTAGTGTGAAATGAAAGATCCCTAAGCCATAATACCCCGAGTACACTAAGCCCACTTAACATCCTAGCACACAGAACATGGTAGTTCCTTCCCTCATCTCTGTGACTGTAAGGAGCTAAGCCCCACTGTGGCTTCCCAGAATCACAAGAGGCCTTCTACCACAAGTCACTAGCCCACCAAAAAGCTCAAAGTTCAAGTAGCATCTACTGAATGTACATTGCCTCAGGATCATCATAGGTAGTCATAGAATCAAATAGATTCATTCTGTCCAGACATCTATACTGAGTGCAGCTGCAACTTACAAAGTACTGCCATTTGTAACTGACTTGTTTTTCAAGGAGATGATGGAATTAGCTGCATCAATAGAATGTTGTTCTCAAGTCATTTCACTAAAAAAAAAAAAAATGCTCTTGGTTAACTCGCTCGGCAATAGCTTCATTTCTGAAAGGCTGCACCTCCCGCCCCAGTTTGTTAAGTTCTTTGTGTGGAGTCTATGTACAATGACCTTCTCCTTTGTGAGAGACCAGCAGTCACTATCAAAAGATGTCAACAGTGTATAGCCTCTCAAGCACTTGCATGTCTTAATCTTCTCCTTCTCAGCCTTGAGTGGAGGAGATAACCCAGGAAACTGCCGTTTGAAATCATATTGAACTCACTGGCTTCCATCAGAGACTTGTCAGTAGTCACAAGCATTACAGTGTCGGTTAAATCCTCAAAGAGCCTGTCCTATGCATAAGAGTGGAATGAGAGATGCAAAGAACTTTCCATTGTTTTGAGTGTCTTAAGATTGGACTGCCTGCGTCTTTGATGGCATATTTGATTTATCTTGATTTATCTCGGCGATTTAGAATTGCTTTGCAAATAAAACTTAGTTATGTCATGTTACAAATGACCTATAATGTTAGAGTACTGGCTGGACATGGTGGTGCACTGGATGGTGGCCTGTATGTATGGGTCAGCATAAATAAAGCTGAAACACAGGATCACAAGTTCAAGGACAGCCTGGAGCAAAGAGCATAGCAGAACCCCTACTTCTCCAAAAAAAATTAACTGGGGAAAATAAAGTTCTAGACCTCTCTGCCCACTAATGGAAAAACAGACAAGTAAGACTCTAAAAGAAAAGCTGAGAAGTAGCACTATGGGATGGCATTTCCCTACCATTCCCAAGGCCTGGGGTTGGTTTTAAGTACCATAAAACAAAACTAAAGTTACCTTTAATGCTAATAACTTAACGTTTAATTAATGTACCAATACCACAACATTTCTTGTTTTTGTGATAGTACACTCATGTTACCATATCAAAGAACGACATGAGTACCTAGTCTATAAGAGCATAAAATTGCATCATGAAAATTACAAAAGAGCATCCTTTTTACATTTAAAAGTAAATTGCACAGCACGTCAAAGCACCTGACTTTGGGTTGTGGGTTTTGCTGATCGACAACATCATTGAGAATGCTAATTTTTAAACAGATAATCAGCTTAGGATGAGAAGCAGAAGTTCTGCTACACCCTAGAACTCCAAACATCGGTTACTGGAAACGTTTGAACTATATTTTCTGGTCAATTAAAAGGCTTTTTGATGACCGTTTAATTTTGAGAGTGTAGCCTTTCCTCCAAAGAGCCAAACTCTAGTTTAGAAAGGAAATTCATTTTGAACTTAAGACATATTTATTCAGTGTGTCAAATGATGAAATTATAGCAATGTAATTTAAAGATCATTAAGGCCAATTAATGTCTTTTTCTTAAGATTCCAAAAATCAGACCACTGATCACTGTAACAAAGAATCGGTATTTTAATGGGCTTAGCAGACCAGTTGGTTTTTATAAACAGAGAAGGGCTGTTAAAGAAGAAAAGAAAACACAAAAGCAAAGAGCAATGACCAGTCAGTCGGAAATTACGTTTCCTGTAAGGTGAGAAGAGAAAGAGAAATGTATTGGCCAGCAGTTCCTTTCAGGTTGCTTTTCATAGGAAAGAAAGCTGTGAGTGAGACCATGATAGTTACCACCTTGATGGAAACTGGCTCCTTCAGTGAACTTGGATGAACTTCATTCTCACATGGTTGAGGATAATCCCATGGTTTTTTGCTCTGAACCCTAGGAGACACAGCTCATTTGGATCCTGGTGTAGGAGGATCCATGGTGTAACCTCCTGTAATTTCTATCTCACAGTCCCACTGGAAAGCACGTTACTGTTTCACTCAGTAAACGGAGGCTCCATTTGAACCTCAGCATTGTTTGTTCAGTCCCAGGTCCTCTGGGAAGGCATTCAGTAAATGTATCCCTAAAATAACTTTTGTTTTGTTATAATCATAAAAATAAGGGAACTCATTAATTTCCTTATAGTGTCTGTCGCTTTGCCTTAGGTTCTTTTTCATGTTAAGCTGAAAGGAAAGCTACAATAAAAACTTCTGGTGTTATTAAGAACCATTAGAAGAATCCACAAGAAAGTAGTGAAGTAGTCAATCAGAAAGAGTAAATGACGAATATTGCGTTAAAAAATACGATCACGATAAAGGCAAAATCATGATTCACTTTGAACAGTAGGAAATATTCGTAATTACTTTGAATGGCCTGCCTCATTGCAAACGTAACAGACATGTGGAGACTCATTTGAGGAAAGCCCTGATTGGTCATCAGCGTATAATTTGGAGCATGTAATTTGGTTGAAGAAAGGGCTTAGAGGAGTATCCCAAATGTTTTCTAAGCACACACAGTGGAGGTCTGTGATCATTTCAGCCAGAGCTTTTGCCCCACGTTCAGTAACTGGGTGGAAGGCAGAACTGAGAGCCGTCTAGGAGCTATTATGGTAAGCAGGAAGAATGAAGATGTGCAGACAACTGACGTGTGCGATTCAGAGTGCCACGAGACCTTGCATGGGAAGCATATTAAAGACCCTATGATCTGTCTAATGATAGTGGCTGGGGACGAGGTGACGAGACCACCATTTCACACAGAGCATCAATATGGAAGATAATACCTAAATGCAAGCCATGGCCAGAAGGATCCAGAAGCAAAGAGAGGACCCAGGGCTAGCAGGGGTCTATTTCAAGTTGGTTATGGAATCAATGGGATAAAAAAATAGATTGAGGGGAAGTAGGGTTGGGGTGGGGCGATAGCACTGAGGGTTGGACAGGGGGCTCCTGGGAAACTTAAAAATGAAGGACAGAGTGAGAGCCAGCAAGAGGATCATAGAATGCTGCTTCGCCTTAGGCGCTCTCCATCTTCTGGGTCGCAGCAGATCCCGAGCTCACTCCACTGTCAGTCCAGCTCACTCCCTGAAAAAGAGCTGCTAAGCAAAGAAACGCCCGGTTCCTTCAACGGGAATCTTGCTATGAGAGAGAGAGAGAGAAAGAGAGAGAGAGGGAGGG
>NW_021620984.1:5886213-5888731 GCF_004785775.1 Grammomys surdaster
AAAAAAAAAAAAAAAAAAAGAATAAACTATTCAATTCATATGATGAAGTCCCCGCTGTAAGAATCTCCTAATTTGTTCCTATGCTTTAAAGAGGTGAAAAAAAATAATAACGTGTTTTTTGGGAGCGGGGCGGTAAGGAAGAGAAAGGCGATTTATTTGCAAAAGAGGTACATGCTATGAGCAAAAAGTTTTCCTCTATGGAAAACTGAACAAACCGTTGCAGCCAATTTTTAGCGGGCTTCTATAGTGTTTTTTAAGCTAGAGTTTTAACTTTTATTTTGTATCCATGAGTGTGTTTCTTGGGGGTGGGGGGAGAGGAATCCTGTAAGATGTTTGGTTTGAATGCCCAGAGCAAGAGTTTGTCTCACCTGTTGGTGTTACAGACTTTGTTAATATAAGAATCTTAGGACTATCGATTTCCTATTGAAAGTAGGATTCCGGCTCGCAAAGCTACTGTTGAGCCCATCCTCAGCCAAGAAGGCCAGAGAGGTGTCAGTCTGAGGATGCTTTCGCTGACGTCATGCCACCCGTTTCTCTTCGCAGAAAGGCCCGTGAGAGCTGAACTCTGCGCGCTGAAGTTCTAAGAAGCCGGACCGATGTGCACAGAGAAGGAATGAAGGAAGTATGGATGTGAAGGAACGCAGGCCTTACTGCTCCTTGACCAAGAGCAGACGGGAAAAGGAACGGCGCTATACAAACTCGTCCGCGGACAATGAGGAGTGTAGGGTCCCCACGCAGAAGTCCTATAGTTCCAGTGAAACCTTGAAAGCTTTTGATCATGATTCTTCACGGCTGCTTTACGGAAACAGAGTAAAGGATCTGGTCCACAGAGAAGCCGACGAGTACCCTAGACAAGGTAGGTACCCACTCTAGTCGAACAAGGTATCTGCGTGCGTTCTTAACTTAGAGGTGCCCCGGGTTTCAAGCCCTAGACAAGACATCATTTTCCCTGTTCTGACTGCTGGTTCTGATTTTGAGATACCCAACGGGTCACAGAGTATACCAAATGGGAGGTAGAAAGCCACCCATGAGGACACGGGCTCACAGACCCAGATACTGACACACAAGGATATACATGATACATATATGAGGTTGATAATTTCCTACATGATCAAAGTTTCAAGTTTTTCTTAGTTGAATGAACACTCACAAACACTGCTTTTAGAGTTAGAGCTCATATAAGCGAAGTAGGTATTGAGAGGGGGAAAAAAAACTCATAAAAACCTCTTAAGAATAGGGTTAGGATTCTAGAGCCAACCCAGCCCTCTACTGGAGTCTGTCTTATGCAAGTGTGAGCGACAGAAGGATTCCCTTTTCTTTCTCCCATGCAACCTCCCACCTTACCCCAATCTATTTTCCAATAATGTAATGGCTTGATCATTTGCATATATTTCATGAACATTTCTACACTCCCTTTTTCTGTCTCCCTGTCTTACAGTGATACAGCAACTCCTGTAACTTTAGTTTGCAATCCTAAAATGACTTACAGAATGACTTCTCATAGCTAACACAATAGATTGTCTTAGGTAAGGCGTACAGTTAGTCATATGTTGTTCTGTCCAGTAGTGAGATGTGGTCAAGATTTCCAGAGTGAAAATCAAACCCTCTCACATGTTCATTTCAAAGCCCGTCAGATTAGTGCCTCTTGGCTAATTTAATTGGGGAAACTAGAAAAAACTGGAAGTTTAGTAATAGAGGATATATTTGTGTGTTTCCAGTCACCTCCCTGGCAAAGTCACTAAGGACTTGACATTAGGGTGGGAAAAACCTAAGGCTCTTTAAAAAGTGACAGTGCAGGACATCTGTCACTCATGAATCTAAAACTTTCCCATGATTCCTTTATCCTCTGCATTAACAGAGAAGCCATCCTACAAAAACCGAGAGGGTATTCATTTGTACAAATCAGTTTATATTAAAAAATAAATTCATTTGATTTCCTCAAGAGTAATCCCCCTCGAAAGCATGCTCTACTAAATACTGGTGTGAAATTTCATGAAGAGGGAAAAGATAGCTTTAGATTTTTCTCGCTTTTTGAGGAAGATTCAGAACACATATGGCTGTGTACTCTTGGTAAGTCAGGAAACATTCCCATGATCTGTATACCAGATACTAGAATACTGAACCTAAGCTTTCCTCTCATAGTGTCTACACAGCTGAAAGAGATCAATATACACTTTTCACTGTTTTTAAAAAGTAGACAATGCATGCCATGTACATCCATATATATCATATACATATACATATACATCATATACATATACATCATATACATATACATCATATACATATACATCATATACATCATATACACATACATCATATACATATACATCATATACATATATACATCATATATGTATATACATCATATACATATATACATCATATACACGTACATCATATACACATACATCATATACATATACATCATATACATATACATCATATACATATATATATCATATACATATATACATCATATACATATATACATCATATACATATACATCATATACAT
>NW_021620984.1:5888741-5970113 GCF_004785775.1 Grammomys surdaster
ATATACATCATATACATATACATCATATACATATACATCATATACATGTATGTATACATATACAACATATACATATGCACATGTATACATATACATCATATACATATACATCATATGTATACATATACATTAACAAGAACTGTGTGTTGCTATGCTGTGGGAAGAGTAGTGGAACAGCCTTACATTGGTGAGCACTATTAGGAGACAAGGCAGTCGCACATGTGGCATGAAGCATCCGAGAGGCTTGTCCCCACCCCAAGCAAGCATTTAGTTTTGGCAGAATGGAGGATGCTTAAACAGGTTAAAAATAGCTCACTTGAATTTTCACCTCCTAGGCAGTGCTAATCCAGCGCAGGCTGTTGTTGACAGCATTGGCGACACCATCTGTGGAAACTGCAGAACCAGAGTTCTTAGGGGACCAAGGAGTACCATTCCTCAGCCCCTTGCAAGCTGGGGAGCTAGTGAAGGAGAAAGGGAACCAGGCGGCAGATGGAGGCATCTGCATCCTAGAGGAGGAACAGGCCGAAGAGACAGGAAAAGCCAAAGAGCGGAGCTTACACTTGATAGGACTCACTGCTCAGACCCCTGAATTAGAATTCATTAAAAACATCAATGGGCTGCACAGCTAGTTCTTGCTAAAGTGTATCTGTGTGTACCACGCCCTAATGTTCTAAGTGTGTTGTGGGTGGTCTCCTGATGGAGGCCCGACACAAGCTCACCCACAATGGAGATAGTAAGGATTAGAGATGCCCACGGCTAGCTCTTCCCCAGCCGAGACCTGCCTGGAGAGGAACCTTTGAACCCCCAGCCTCTGTTTATCCCCAGAGCTCTGTGCAGGCGCTGGCCCCCACCCTCCCAAAAAAGAAGAAAGAAAAAAAACAAAAGTGCCACTTGTTTTATCACAGTAAATTTCCCTCAATTTCCCATTACAGTGCGGTGGTTTGGATAGAGAGAAGTGAATTCATCCAAACCATGCATAGGAAATAAAATTCATCCGATCTTCTGATGTGGATGAAGATTAGCACTAGGAAAATCTTGTGATCTCTCTCTCTCTCTCTCTCTCTCTCTCTCTCTCTCTCTCTCTCTCTCTCTCTCAATCTGTGTGTGTGTGTGTGTGTTGCATACCTGTGAAACTCAAAGGTTGACAGCCAGCAAAGTATATTTTCTATGGGTGCCGGAGTCTGAACTCAGGGCCCTAAACCTAATGCTTTCCCGTGGCCCAGACTTCTCTCTCGTCTTCCTCGTTATGGCAGGATCGGTAGGTGTAGCAGAGAAGCAAATAAGCAGGCCTGCTATCAAATTATGTTTTTCTTGAGCAAGCACAATGGAAAATTCTCCCAGGCTTTCTTTTGCTTTGAGCCTGACAAATGTCAGTTTTTCCTTACTGACTATTATGCTGTGGGATTAATTATTTAATTGACACAGTGTGCCTCCTGCCACTGCTGCTGACACCCTACACACAATCAAAATGAAAGAGTAACAATATTAACAGTAGCCAGAGATCCTTGAAACAGTCCCAAAGTAGCATGCTAATTTAGCTCATCGGCAGAGTCTTAAAACAGGGTGTTCCTTGGACCCTATGCCCCTCTACCTTAAATAACACTGGAAAATGCCATGTCACCTGCAGGAAGGGATAAGTAGAGACCCCTGAGACCCCTGTGGATGCAATGACATGAGGACCTCAAATTGAGAAGTCTAAGGTTTTTATTTTTATCCACAGACTATTTTTTTTTCTGGCCTGTCATCACATTTGATTTTAATCAGATTTTTTATGGTTTCACTGACTGGCAGGTGACTCCCGTTAATTACATGTTATATTTAGATCCTGTAAGGCTTGGATGATTTCAGTGTCGCAAGTCATGGGCAAGTGGACTAGATCTTACACAGATCTCTCCCTCCCTCCCTCCCTCCCTCCCTCCCTCCCTCCTTCCCTCCCTCCTTCCCTCCCTGTCTCTCCCTCTCTCCCTCTCTGCCTCCCTCCCTCTATCCCACCTTCTCTCTGTTTCTCTCTCTCTCTCTCTCCCTCCTTCTCTTTCTCCCTCCCTCAGTCCCTCTGTCTCTTTCTCTCTCCATCTCTTCCTCTCCCTTCCTTTCTCTGTTTTTCTCTCTCTCCCTTCCTCCCTCTCTCTCTCTCTCTCTCTCTCTCTCTCTCTCTCTCTCTCTCTCTCTCATCTACCCTGCCTCTCCCTCTCTATTCCTTTAAATCTCCTGAGGGGTTTTGGTGGGGGGAGGGTACAACAGAAAGAATCTGTCTTTCTGCAGCTCTGCTGTCCTAGGTGTGAGGGATTTGGGGGTAACCGAGACACACGTTCTACATCCTTAGATACTATTTTCTTTTATTCCTCTTTGAAGAGAATTTATCTCATCGGGTCAGAGTCACATTTCTCACAAAACAGCTGTCTTCCATCAGCCCACAATCTTGAAGAAGGAATAAAATAAAGTTGCTCCCCCCACCCCGTGCTAACACTGTCTGTGCCCTGTGCATACATGCCTCTGGTATTTCTGACCAGACAAGAACAGAAACTAACTCCAATATGGAATATTGGATCTAGGCTTAAAATTTGAAAGGCTCTTTCTCTAAGACGAAGAAAACTTTTGTTTTCTGACCCATAAATCTACAAAGATTTCAACACACACACACACACACACACACACACACACACACACCGTTGCCCAGAAACAGCCCAAAGCCTAAATGTTGAGTGTAGTCCCCTGCACGAGTGTTGTGAACTTTAGAACTTTCAAACGGCCACAGAGAGGAAGGTTATCAGCATCAACACTACCTCTGTGCTGATGCATCACTGAAATCAAAACTGGAACTCTATTTGTGAAGGAGGGAGAGGGAGAAGGCAGATGGAGGACAGGCTCTGAGTGGGTGCTAGACATGACTCACCTCAGGTTGCCCCCATCTGTATGGCTCTACCCTCAGAGATGCATCCCTTTGGGACTTGCTTTCTCCTTATTCTTATCACAAGGTGGTTCCCAGTGCCCCTGATCCCGAGAAGGAGCAGCATTACCTCAGCCATGGTCAGCCTAGGTTTGGTTCGTGTGTGCTTTGGGGCGTTCTGCTGGTGAGAGGTGAGAAGGGAGAGGAGGAAGGAGAAAGGTCCCCTGGGTGGGCTCCTTAGCCTGAGCTACGTCTCCCTCTGCAGAGCCAGGGCTAAGATGAGCATGGGAGCGGAGCGCTAGGCCACCTAGCCTATGCTGTCATTTATGTATAATTCTGCTCCTCATCAAAGAAACAAAAGAACACTAGAAGAGTAGTCAGGGCCCCCTGTAAATGTGTGCCCAGGATTCTGGCATGATAATGGCTTGAATGACTCCACCCCATGTGACTGTGCAGAGTGATGGTCACTGATCCACAGTGCCAATGGGATGAACACACCTAGGACTGGATAAAGGCAGGGACTTTTCATCTGTGCCACATGAGAGTTCAGAACGGGCAAAGACCAGAAAGAATGCTGCTATAGTTTTGGAGTTTCAGACAGAGGCTGATCCGCCTCTGAAATCAAACCTACATAAACGAATGAATGCTCCTAGAAATACCTGCTTTCTTGTCCCCTCGGGGAGGAGGGAAGCCTAAGCCGATTTCTTTTTCCACTCTTGGTAGTACTTGAATGCCAATACAGAGATCTGCTTCAGAGAACAGAAGATTCTGTTCTTAGCCCATAGTAGGACTTCCTGTGGTTTCTCACAGGATCCCAAGAAAGTAGCATGCTCAGTGGTACCCAGCAAGCGGTGAATGGGATAGAAGGCAAAGAAACAAAACCGAAGGAAGGCTTTCAAGGAAAAGGAATGGTGGAGGTGGAGATAAGAGAGGATGATCTGAACCAAAGTAGAAAACTATGGGGACTGAGAGGTGGCTCATCATGGAAAGCGTGTGCTATGCTTGCAGTGGGTCTGAGTTTGGTTCCCAGCACCCATGCTGGGCAGTTTACAACCACAGGTAACTCCACCTCCAGGGGCATCCCACACCTCTGGCTTCCTTGGGCACCTGAACTCACGTGCAACACACCAACACACAGACTCACATATACGCATATACATATACATATTAAACTATATGTAATAAGAAACACTGGCAGAAACCTTACAACCACAGAAAGCGATGACAGTGATGACAGTCAAGTGCTAGAGGGAAAATAACCCACATAATCATAATTTACAAACTGAACTAAACTAGCCTGGGGATATGGCTTGGTGGAAGAACATATGCTTTGGCCCTGAATTTAATTCTCAATACCAAAATTTAAATATAAACAGGTAAGATAAAATAAATAATTTGTTGAAAAAAAGAATATAGTCTCAGTTCAAATCCAAACTAATGATTTTAAGTGACAAAGAAACTTAAAACCCAAAACAGAAAAACAAAATTCAGATAGACACGCACACACACACATGCCACATATCACACACACACACACACACACACACACGTTACATAAGAAACACACGAGGCACACATACAGGATACATATGGACTGCATACAAGCACAGCCAGGAAAAATAGGTTTCAGCTTTAAAGATATTTTATTATCTTCTAGGAAGACAAAAACAAGCTGATTTTCTTCTTATTTACAAAACTAAGATTATATGAATTTCTAATGTGCAAAGTAAAAATTACAAAAGAGTGAAATAATGTTTTATGAAAGAAATGATGGCCCAGAAACCTGCAGAGTGGTTGATAATGTAGAAAAGAAGGGTGATTTTGCTCAGCCATCACTAAGTTTATAACCATAACCATTCTAACAAAAGACTGGCCAGGTAGAGAAGAACATGCACATATATTATTTGTCGTGGGAACTTATATAAAGAGGCGAGAATTCAGGACACAGATGGATGTATACAGCTAGGCTTAGATTCAACAAAGAGGTAGATAACATTGGAGAAGTGTGGGCAGGTAGAATATTACCTGATATAGATATAGAAAGTTAAAAAAAAAATCCTCTAGCTCAGTTTCTTGAAGTTTTGGCACTTGAGAATCCACAGAGCAGACAGTGAGTAGACCACCAGGAGAAAAGGCACGTTAGTGCACGTAGCACCACGCCAGCGTGGGATTCACACGGAGGCTGACCGCTGGAGAAGAGCCACAGTCTACAGTGCGTGCTAGGCATCAGAACAGGGAGCACAGTGCAGCCTTGTGCATTCTGGAGAAGGGCTGTGGCTTGGTGACCTGCTTCATGGAAGAGGGCTAAGGGGAGGGTGGCTGCTTTTTACCAGAGATTCAGGGCAACAGATGGTCTCTGGGGTCCCAAAGGTCTAGACTTCGCTGTGCTTCTCAATATAACAGCTAAAGAAACAAGTGCAGAAAAAAGACATTTAACATGTTAGGAAGAATAGGAGAAAGAGGGGGGGTTCTAATGAACTCCCAAGTTCATCTTTGGGGAACTGACATGAACTTTAGTTTTAAAGAGAGGAAGAATTATGACAGGGAACCAGGAAGGATGCTTATGGAGTGCTGGTCTGTCTACCTGTGGTCTGGTTGATCACTGACTTGGTTCTAGTTCAGCAAGGTGTTCCAAAGAAGTTCTTTGCTTGAGTGGACATCCTGTTTCTCAGGAGACTAATTCTACTCCAAGTTATAGCCTTGGCATCATAGATAACTGCTCTCATCTGGTGAGGGATCTCTCCTTCTAGGCTCTACTGTTCCTAGGTTCCACAGTGACTGCAGTTTTAGGGCAGTAATTGTTACTGAGATCACTCTCTGGCAGCCTGTCTTTATCTGATCTTTGTGATGTCCATTGAAAGAATTCAAATGAGACAGAGTGTAGCATAGAAAATAGAGATTGTAACAGGAAAGTAAAAGGCCAGTAGCCAAGGAGATCATTGAGGAAAAAGGAACTCTCATGGGGTGAGCATGGCCAACACCCAAGGGGACCTTGTGGAGTATGTGGGGGGTGGGGGGGACAATCTCCTTGGGTGAGTGGACCACAGCCAAGGATAGCACGCTGCTGACATACTTTTAGGCAGATGTTATGCTATTTATTAAATTGTTAGACAGAAAGCTTTCTGGGAGCGCATTTTCCTGACCAGGTGAATAATAGGCACATTTGGATTAAATCTTAAGAGAGAGGGCCACAGTACTTATTTATTCGTTGACAGGGTCTCTTGCTGGATAGTAATCTTCTATTCTTCATGACCCAAGGCTAGAGATAACAATTCAGACCTTATGCTTTTTTAAAAGTCTGTTTATCAAAGTCCTTCAGTTTTTGTTCCTGGTTTAGCAAAGAACCATAACATTTTAATGGAAGAGTCCATCCTCCCAAGACCTTCAAAGTCACTAATATCTGCCTGGTTTTGGTATTTTTCAGGAGAACTAGACTTAGACATTATAAAAAGAATGATGGCAGTGGAAGAGGCCTGGGGTACTCTTTCTTATCTTTGAGCCTTCAGCCTTGAGGGACAGAGATAGGCTAAGGCTTGTTAACTCCTACGGAGACAATCCTTGAGCGATTAACATGGCTATGTGGAGAGATAAGCAGGGGCCCAAAGTAAAGGATACACATAGAAAATGAAGAAGAGATGGCAGGCTTCCATTCTGTTTTGAGGTACATGTTTGGCCCAAGTCAAAAGTAAATACTCTCTTGAAAACACAGTTTCCAGCTGCATATCATAACTCTTTTGCTTCCATCATTTTCTCAAATGCCAAAGGGCTGTATCCAGGATAGCACATCCAGAATCTCATCATACATGTTAGCCAGATGTGGTGGCTCAGTGCCTGTAATCCCGGCTCTCGGGATGCTGAAGTGAGAGGAACACTATGCTGCTAAAGCTAACTTGGGCTGCGGGTCATTCGTCTGTCAGGGAAAATGATACATATTTAGGGCAGGTAAAGACTGAGAGGCTGTGTCAACACCGTGGGCCACAGTATTCGAGAAGAGACAGCAGATTGAGGAACTGGGAAGGGACAAGAGGTTATTAAAAACTCACATGGTGATCACAGGCAGTGAAGAAGACGGGGATCAGATCCCCAGGAAGATGAGGCTGGATCTGAAGGTTAAAGGTGCTTGAGAATCTCTGTGAACTCCAGTGGTGGTGGGAAAGCAGTGCAGAAAGCCAAGACGTTCCAAAAGCACTTCTCATCTGAAGTGAAGGAGGGAACTCCTTAAGAAACAGAGCTTTCTCCTAGCGAAATAATTGCTATCTTGCATTCACGTAATAATGAAAAACATGCATTTGAATATGAATGCCAGGAGAGGAAGGTGATCATTAAGGAGATGAGAAAGCACAATAGACCTACCTAATTAGCAGGGGGAAAGGGGAAGGAACAGCAATCTGGCCAAATTAGCAAAAACAGCTCCCAGGAAAAGGAGGAAACAGGGAACAATCATGAATAGTCATAAAGCAAGATGGAAGGAGTCACGTCTGTAGCACGCATTGTATGAAATATAAATGTTCAGAACTTTGACATAAGCTGTTCACCCGGTTCATAAACGTTGTTGGTATTCATAAGCAACATGCTTAAAATGCTTTCTAAAAAGCTTGAAAAATAAAGAGACGCCAGGTAAATGCAGGCAATAAGTAAAATAAGGGTGGCTTTATTGATATCTATAAAGATAGAAGGTATTATTAAAGATTTTAATAGGAATGGAGGGAGCTCTGAAATAGAGTACTTACATAGAGCCTGGAGGAGGCACACAGTTTCAAACACAACCACGTAACAAAAGACAAAGTGTGTAGAAGAGGCACACGCTCTTCTACTGAGTCCATTAAAAGGGTCCTGGCTAAAGTTTAGTATTAGAAAAAGGAAATACCATTAAAACACACTTATAATGCAACATTTCAGATTTAACTTCTTCAGAATCAGTCAGATCTAAAATAAAAAGTAAGAGATTCAGCTGATTGAGGGTGTATATGGCTAACCCTTGAACTCAGGAAGCAGAGCCAGGCAGATCATGAGTCTGTGTGCAGTTTGGACTGCAAAGCACAAAGCGAGGCCTCCCTCTTTAGCTACACTGTGAGTATGTATAGAAATCACAGTGCGGAATAGAAATGATTCAGTTACAGTATTGTGGAATAATTTCAGAAGCCAATTAGCTATAGGACCGCAAAAGCGAAGCTAGGCTCTTTCACTTAAAGCATATAAACAGTTCATCTAATCCCATGATAGGTAATCAAAATTATTTTGATTTACTTTGGTATCTGCAATAAGAGAAGAAAAATAGTGGATATATATTTTGGGGAAAATAGTAGATAAATGTTTTGGGAAGAACAGTGGCTATATATTTTGGGAAAAACAGTGAATATATATTTTGGGTTTTTTTAATATGTGGTTCTATGCACACAAAACCATGTCCCTGTAGAGAACAACGATAGAATCTGAAGTGCATTTTGGCATGTAAATGAATGCAAGGTCAACAAATAGACAACATAGGTCTTCTATAAGAGAAAAGTTAGAAGCATAGACTTCCGATCCCGGTAACATATGTTGGAATCTCAGCTTGGCTATCCATTATCTGTGTGATAGTTTTAAATCTTAGCCAAAGAGCTTGCTTGAAATAACTGCTTAATTTTCTTCTGCTTCAATCTTCTATCTTCTGTGCTTCGTTTGTTGTGTTTTTGGTTTTTAAAACAGCTTTCACCACAGAGCCCACGCTAATCTTGAACTCAGTATATGAACCATATTGACCTTGAACTCACAGCCCTGTCACAGCATATTATCTACTGTTATTATTATTAAGAGATCATAATAATTGTTGAGTGATAATCGGCTGCATTTGGAAGTAAAGATGGTGCTGTCCTAATGGCAACTTGCACTACAGAACTCTTAAGACTAATCTTATGGGAACGACACAGAGCCTGTTAGGAAGGTCTTCATAAAATATGGCTGTACAGCAAAGGAAGATCTAGGTGACTAGGAGGATAGTGATTTGGGGGATGACAAACTGTCACTCTGAAAAACAAACACGTCCCACAAAATGAATTCATAGACATGAAAGCCATTGAATGATATCCCAGTGAGTTTGGACTATTTTAAATTCAAGTAAGTGATTTTTTTAAAAAAATTTATTTGGAAGAGTGAAAGTCTAAAATTAGCCCCAACACATACATAAAAAGTGAGTAGTGAGGTTGAAGGGCCCTTGTGTATACTGTCTATTATAGTATGAAGTAGTATATCACATCTATCTGTTATTGGAATAAATACTAAGAAGTAGACCAGCGTAGTAGAATTACATTATAGAAATAGATCCTAGTATATAGGGAAACTTAGCACACACACACACACACACATACACAAAATTCTAATTCAGGGAGATTTGATAAACGGTGCTGGCACAACTGGTTATCCATCTGGAAGAATATAAAATTGGACCCATATCTCTCAACATAGTCAAAAATAAATTAGGATGGATTAAAAACAAATGTGTGTGTGTGGGGGGAGAAGCAGCAAGAATCTTAGAAATTAATTTGCAAGGGAGGGTAACACATGGATAGCTCGGGCCATGGGTACCAGAAAACTTCAAATACAGCAGCTTAAAATGCCTAAAGCAATTATTTTCTCACAAGGAATCAGAAAGGCAAATGGTCCAAGGATCAAAACTGCCACCCAGGAGCCAGGATGCCACTATCATTCCTGCCAGTCTTAGCATGTGGCTCTTACCCTGCAGATCCCCAAGTGGTTGCTGCACCTCCGTATCCCTGCTGAAATGGCAGTGGATGCAAAGCCATGTGGCTTGTTTGTACACTGAATGGTTCCTCTTCACTCCCCCGAGACTTCTGACAACTCCCTTACTCAGAACTCTGCTACGTAGCTCCTCTTAGCTTCAGGAAAAGAAGAAGCACGGACCATTTGTATTCTGCAGTTGTAATAGAGGTGGCCAGGAGAAAGGGATGGTGGATCCCTAGAGACTGTTCCAGGGACCGCATGTATAACCCCTAATTAGAGGGGACTCTTTTAGTGGGAACAGAAACCCCAGACGGAAAATGTGCTTAGATGATGTTATATATTTAAAACCATTTGCATATGAACTACAATACCCCCAAATAAAGTCACTATATTAAAGAAGATGTTTTTCTGTATAATAAGGTTAGAGAGATGGCTCAGCATGACGAACATTTGTTCTTGCAGAGGACCTGGGTTCAAGTTCCAGCACTTACATGATAACTTACAACCATCTGTATCTCCAGTTCTTGGGGATCCAGTGCCCTCTTCTGACCTCAGGAAACACCAGGCAAGCAAGCAGTGAACAGTCATGCATGCAGGCAAAGCACTCATGCCCATTAAAAGTAAATATAAATCTTCAAAAAAATATGTGTATAAGTTAATAACTTTTGCAAATTGAAGACACATATCAATTTGGCAGGAAATCGGCATGAATAGCCCGTTCAGAACAAGGAGTCAGATAGCAGAAACATGAAAAGAAAGGTAAGCTGGTTTTTCTCTGATTCTAGGAAAGACAGTACATTCTACATCTCTGTTCTCAGACTCACAGCCTTCATGACTTCCGTTGTCCTTCTTTAGATCATTTGAAGTCAAGGGCTCCTCAGTGAATACTCAGGGGATGTCTTAGTCAAGATTTTACTGCTGTGAACAGACACAATGACCAAATCAAGTCATAAAGGACAAGATTTAATTGGGGCTGGCTTACAGGTTCAGAGTTCAGTCCAATATCATCAAGGAGAAACATGGCAGCATCCAGGCAGGCATGGTACAGGAAGAGCTGAGAGTTCTACATCTTCATCTGAAGGCTGCTAGCAGAATACTGAGTTCCAAGCAGCTAGAATGAGAAACTTATTACCCACACCCAGAGTACCACGCCTACTCCAACAAGGACACACCCACACCAACAGGACTACGCCTACTCCAACAAGGACACACCCACACCAACAGGACCACGCCTACTCCAACAGGGCCACACCTACTCCAACAAGGGCACACCTTCTAAAAGTGCCACTCCCTGGGCTGAGCATATGCAAACCATCACAGTGGATTTCTTCCAAGCATGACCAGCAGACAATTCACAGAAGAGCCTCCTGGAAGAAGTGTCTCCTTGGCTGGAATTGAGAGCTTAAGATTCCTGAGAGGCGTCTTGGGTCTGGGGTGCGGCTGATGGGGTTCTTCACAAACACACAGCTTGCTTAGCTTCCTGTTCCCCCATGACGTCCTACATGCGGTATTCACAGGGGAACATATCCAGTCTTCATTAGCTCTACACACAATTCGTTCCTAAAGTGAGGGCTTCCTATATGCTTACGAAGTGCAGACATAGGAAGAAGCAGAAAGAAACAATGTTAACCAAGAAGCCGCTCACACACGGGGGCTATCCGAAACTTTATTCAAAGGCACGTGTAAAAGAATATGAAACACACACAAATGAAATTTTCCTTACAGAATCCCCAGTAGCAACATGGGGATTTGGAGAATCCCTGGGAGAAAGAGGAGACAAAAAAATATTGACACCAGCTGTATTAATCGTGTGGGTCTGTGAGGGGAGCAGTTCCAATTTTAAATCACCAAAGGCCAAAGGCAGAAAATAATCTCTGCTTTGGAAGCCCAGCGTGTCTTTCTGTCTGAGGGTGGGAGACAAAAAGCACCTCCAAGTCAACCAGACACAGAACTAACCCAGAGTCTTTGTTTTATGGCAGGAGCCCAGCACAAAGATGACAGTTTATTACACATGCATACATGCGCATGCACACGTATGAGCACACATGCACACATTTTTCTCACTTCCTCTTTTCCTTTATATCTACGCATGTTTTTGAGACAAAGTTTCACATAGGTTTCTCCAGGCTGTCTTGGAGTTTATTGTAGCTCAAGCTGGCCTCAGACTCACAGCAGTCCTCTAGCTTCAAGTACTGGAATTCCGGACATTCACAGCCAAGCCTGCCTCGGTCTAGCTCTTTAGATTTAGCTTAAAGATGAAATATAAGCCAGTCTCTGATGCCCAAGGAAATTTTAACGCTTTAGATAGATAATTTTATCCAAAACTTGGTTTTCTCCATTTGCTTCTCTTGCACTTCTCTGTTGTTCTCAGTGTTGGCTCGTGAGCCATTGGCTGCCTTTTTTTTTTTTTCTCTACATGACCGAGAGAGTGGTACCATTCACTGCATCTTTCCAATAGGTGAGGAAATCCGAGATCCAGTGTGTTACAGAGCTGACACAGACAATAGCTGCTTCGTTTTGGGGATAAGTAGGGTGATTTCAAACCATTTTTCCTGTCTGCTCTTTCTTCTTAATTTCCACTACAAAACAGCATAGACCTTGTAAATAGGTAGCCTTAGCGGATAGTACCAACTTAGATAAGGACAAGTGAGTCATAGGCAGAGTCATAGTGACCTGTCCCCTGAACCTTCACTCTACCCTGTTCTGAAAGACATCTGTGCTCTCACTGAACACCTACGCTCCGGTGTCATCTCCTTCCCCACATCCTGCCTTTTTGTGTTTATAACCCCTGTGTGAATAAGTAAAAATTATGATTTGATTTTTAAAAAAAATAATTGTTAAAGGATAGAATCATAATTTAAAAAAATAAGCAAAATTGCTTAAGTTACCAAAAGACTAAATATACAAGAACTCCTGATGAATTAGACTTCATCAAAATTGAATAGTTCTGCTTACAAAAATATATTTAAGAAAATTAAAATGTAAGCTAGAGTCAATGAAAAAGGCAATCTGTGTGTGTGTGTGTGTGTATACCAAGGACTCATACATAGAATACATAAAGAGCGCCTGCATTTTTAAGAAAACTTCTAAAAGAATTGTTACCTTAAATGTATACAGATGTTGAATATGCACATGAGAGGGAGGGCTAAGCATCACTAACCACCGAAGAGATGATGGTTGCAGGTACCATAGGGTATCCTAGCTCATCCGCTAGCGCTGTGGAAATGAGAGAGAACAAGTCTGGCTGTGGTAGGTATTCAGTCGTTCTTACACTTGAGAAGTGGAAACAAGATGATCAAAACATTCAGGTTAGCCCAGGATACATAATGAAAAATGGTGTCTCAATCAATCAATCGCCATGGAAATCCCCATGGGTTATATAGGTTAAAGGAGCTTGCTGCCAAGCCTGATGAATGAACAGAGTTCAGTCCCATCTTCCAAGTTATGGAGGAGAGAACCAGGCCCTCTGACATGTGAGCTGTGGCTTGCATGTGCCTAGCCATGCACACGCACACATAAATAACCGTAATAGGCTGTGACTGCTTATAAAGGAAAATCATCGTCAGCGTCTCGTAAGGGTGAGCATGGAACAATGTGGCTCTCAGACATCACCGATGGAAATGGGAAATGCAGTTGGCACGGCCACTTTGGAAACTGGCAGTTTCTTGTAGGCAGTTAAAAAAATACCACCACCACCACCGCACCGCCACCACCCCCTCTACGATCCACGAGTCTGTTTCTTAAGTATTTACTTGAAACAAATGAAAACATGTGTTCATAGCCACCATGTTCATAACAGGCCCAGAGGAAGATGACCAGGTAAACAAATGCAATGAAGTAACCCGACAGTTCCAAAGAGTGATGAGTGACATGCGACAACATGGAAGGATCTCAAAAACATTCCACAATCTGAAGCATCTAGAATCCATGCCACATGGCTCTATTAGCGTGGCTCAGAGGGCAGCCAGGAGTGATCTGTAGGAGGCAGGAGAGTGATTGTCTATTAGTGCTTCATAGGATCTAGAAGAGCTTGCTGGACTCAGTGCAGAGGTGCCATACCGGATTGAGACTTGTGGTGGCTCCGTTTCTTACAGCGCATCCAATGTCCACGTTGGGTTGATGAGTTTTACTGTATATGAAACTTTCTTAAACAGTAATCTCAAAACTAAACCAAAAGTAGACATAGCCAAACATGGGTAATTGCATGTGGCACATTGGGGGTTTATGGTTTTCCTCTCATCCAGGTTCAGCTGGGGTGAGATGCCATTTGGTGTCATGTGCAGTCACGTGGTCCCCACTGAGCTATAACCGCAACTGTTGCTTAAAAACGACCTCAGATGCTGTTGCCCTGCAAAGCCCTGTTGTGTGAAAACATCATATGCCCGTGACAATAATAGTACACATGACATGTCCTCGATTAGGCTTCAAGAATTAAGAGGAGGTGGTACACCAATGGGAACTTGCCTTTCAAATATTTCTTAAGTTTTCAAATAGAAAGTCTTTTAAAAACTTAGGAATTGATTATGAGTGGGTGAAGGCAGTTGACCAAAATGATAAAAGAAAATGTTTAAATACTTCGGTATAGTATATGAACCAGATAAATGAAAAGAATTGAATTCATATTTCTTAAAATGTAGGACAGGAAAGTTATACATATAATTTTAGAATGTCACAAATAGCATTGGGCAGATATAAAAATAGTATTAATATCTCCTTTGGTTAAAATACTAATTATGTGGGGCTGCCAAGATGGCTCAGTGGGTTAAAGACACTTGCTGCCAAGTCTGAAGCTGTGAGTTTGATCACTGGGACATACATGGTGGAAGGAGAGAACTGACATTTGTAAACCATCTTCTGACCTCCACACACATCTCCGTACTCACACTGTGACCTGCATGTACCTGCGTGTGCACTTGTCTGTGCACGCACCAGTAAACAAGCAGAAGTGAAAATATTAATCATAATAGCTACGTGACTCTACATTGTTTTTACTCTGGCTTCGGGAATGAAATGGAACTAAATGCTTCTCTTGTTCTTCTTACTTATATTTTATTTATTTGTATAATTTTGGAGTATGAAAATATATTAAGCCTTCAGACATGTTGGCAATTGTTGGAGGAAGATTCAAGAGCCAAGAGGAAAATGCTTTTAATTTTAAAGACTGAAATTTGGTTTAGTCTTGGATGCCATTATAATGAATAATGGGAACGGATTGTAGACTTCAAAAGAAATATAAGCAGATAGCCTTACCATTTAGCACTTAATGCCTCTAGGAATTCCCAGTCAGACCCCAAACTTTTCATTTCCCAAGCACTCTCCCTCACCTCTGTCATCCTGCAAAAATGAAAGGAATCCCAGGCCCTCTCTCCTGGTTTCTGTTATACCGGAGCCGAGGAAATTTAGCTTTTTTGTGTGTACCTCGAAAATTGGGTTTCATAAAAAGAGACAAAAAAAAAAAAAAACCCGAGGCGTTCATCAGATCTACTAGGCTAATTACTGCAACTCCAAAGTTTATTACTTTTAAATATTAACTGCTTGAAATGATTCATTTGGAGATCAAATGATTAATCCTTCTTCGTTGCTATAAATGTCAGCGGCAGGATTAAAGGATTTAGGTGGTCATGTTTACTCAACCTTAAATTTCTCTACTAAAGACAGGAGTTAAGTAGCCCTGGTTTATCACTGTTTCTTGTTAGTGTTTCCCTCTCAGCTGCTTCTTTTAGCTCCCCTACCTAACTGATCTTTAACTCGTTTTGGCTAAGTAGGCAAGCTCTTCTTTCAGGCTTGCCGGTCAAGCAGCTTTGTAGATTACTTACCAGAAGGTGTGAGTAGATAGATGTAGCTTAGAGCCCTCCTCGGGACACAGTGGGAGTAATCCTTCCCCCTGCCTTGGCCTTTATGGGTCTGATGTCTTGAGCCCATGGCTTACTGCTAAACTTGTATCTGGTTCCTTGCCACGTTGCCAATTTTGGATACACATTGTGAAGCACCGTGGTGCCGCTTCAGTCACAATTATTAAACACCTGCTGCTTTGTGCCAAACCATATGCATATTGAGACTAGCACCTCCCACAGTCCGCTTATCAGATACCAGCGGATCTGTTGTTGGGGTATTATCATCTCAGGGTCTTGGGTTGTTCTAATGGCATTATTAATAAGTAAAAAGCAAACTCATTTTCAGAATACCTTTTGATGAAAGAAATATTTTAGCATCACTATAATTGCAGATGGTTGCTAAAATCAGTTTCTTAAGGTTGAGTGTATAAATCCTTGAGGATTAAGAGTTATTTTTTCTTTAAAGCCAGTGGACTCACAACTCAGCCAGTGGAGGTTTTCTCATTTGCTCCACCAGACTTGCCACTGAGTAAGCATGTGAGTCCCCTTCCCTGGATGCTTCACAAATCTAGTCTGAAAAGGAAACACGTGATATCCTATGCATTCACTCTAGTCCTGCTTTTTCCTCTTGAAGAAGTACTTGAGGTTTTTTTCATTCTCACTCACCTCACTAAATGCCTCTCGATGAGCACCTCGAATTTCCATGGACAGAGGGACCCTCTTTAGCTGCCATTCAAGATGATTTTGGAGGGAACATCTATGCAATGGTTCTCAAACTTCCTAATGCTATGACCCTTTAATACAGTTCCTCATGTTATGGTGACCCCCAACCATAAAATTATTTTATTGCTACTTCCTAACAATAATTCTGTTACTGTTAATCATAATGTAAATATCTGATCTGCAGGGTATCTGATAGGTGACCTCTGTGAAAGGGTTATTTGACCCTCAAAGGCATTGTGACCCAAAGGTTCACACTTACTACTCTGATCACATCTAAGCGTGGAGTATAGAGGGCATTGTCAGTGTTCTCTGGAAACTCAAGGTTATCGGTGTGGAAGAGAAAGATACGCTGTTTTTTTTCTTTCTCCATAGTGGCATATAGAATACTCCCTCATCTATATGGCACTGTTAGATGGTTAATGTTCAATGCCGACTTGCCTGTATTTCTTGTATTACTTGTTGAAGTACAGCTGTGTCATATCTGTGAGGACATTTTCAGAGATTAACTGAGAGAGGCAGACATGCCCTCAATGGGCAGCACCATCCCCTAGGCTGATTACCCAGTGGAATAAAAGGAGAAAAAAGAGTCCCCTTTTGTCTGCTTCCTGGCCCCACCTGGCATAAGCTACTCCCTTCCCCCACGAGAGACTGCTTGCTCTTGAAACAAGGAGCTGAAATAATAAATAAATAAAATAAAACTTCATTCTTTAAGTTGTTTCTGTCAGGTCCTTGGTCATTGTGATCAAGAAATATTGACGAATAAGACTGGAGAGATGGCTTAGTGGTTAAGAGCATGTGTCCCTTTTGTGGAAGAACCTGAACTTCTTATTGGGTGGTTCACAACTACCTCTAATTTCTGCGCCTAGGGATCCAACACCCCTTTCTTGCCTCTGGGAACACTGCGCTCACTTGTACACGTACAAACTGAGAATGAAAATCAAATCTTGAGGAAGGAAAGAAAAGTTTGAAACACTAGGACTTTATAGCTCAGTGATAGAGCACTTGATAAGCATGCTTGAACTCCAGGGGTTCGAATCCCAGCACCAAAGTATAATAGAATTCCATCATGTATTTGAAGCTAGGTATTCTGCTCAACAAGTAGCAAAGGTGACATACGAAAGTTAAAGTATAAGGTAGGGAGAATTATATACGTGAATGTTTCTCTTACTGTGACATCATCTTACATCTTGTGAACACACCCCAAAAGGAGCCCTAGCTAGCGGGTGCTCATGCTGATTTTACTAATACTTAATAGAAATGTATAGCTTTGGACCAGTGAAAGAATGCAGTCTCATGCTGGAGAATGAATGACGTCACTTAATACAACAACCAAGACAAATAATGTGAGCTGATGGCGGATCTTTTTATTACAATGTCGAACTCATGCTGATCGATCTGTCCAGCTTTTCATGGGACTTATGGGTGTTACTTTGGAAAAGGATTTTTATTGTCTTTTTTAAGACCATCCATGTATGAAGAAGGAATACATTCACGACCTCATTTCTTCAAAGCTTTAAAGCAGGAAGGAAGTCTTGAAACTCAGCTTTTTCTAAAGAAGGTGGTTTTGAATCAGAAGTATTAGAAAGCAAACGAACAAAATTAGTTTTGAAAATGTTTTGAATTTTTCCTTTTAGTTATTGAGATAGTAATCATGGGGGAAAAAACCCTTCAAACCTCTTCTGTTTTGTTTTCTTTGTGTGCAATCCCTTCTAAATGGACCATCATAGTTATTTACATTTCCTTCTCTTTATTCATGCTTAAAATACGAGCACATTTATATCTGTTAGTTGGTCTCACTCCCTGAGTTTCTCAAAGGGTGTTCATTCCATACAAGTTGTTGCGCAACGGACACTTTCAACTTAAAAATATATGTATATGCGTGGCTTTCCTCCAGATCTGAAGATATAAGTCCAAATTTCTGCTTTAAGTTAGCCATGCAATGTTCCAGAGCAAATATATGCATCTCACCCAGGCAGTCACTGTCTGGTAAACATTTGTATGTTTTTTTTTTTTAACTTTTGAATGGATGCTATAGTATGTTTCTTTCTAAACACATTCAGGATGAAGTATAGCTCGTAGTTACTAAGATAAATTATCTGACTGAAGAGTGTCTATAATTTCAATGGGAAGGCATTTTCTAAGGAATAAACGTAGCATATTGGAAGAGAAAGGGATACAGAATGGCGCACGACTGGAGTCTCATAGCACGCCCATGGAACGAACAGCTTTCAACAAAGAATAGTGATTTTGGATTTCTCCTTGAAGTCAATACCAATGATCTATAGTCCAAAGATTCATGGCAAACTTAAGACCCTGCTTAGAGTGTGCCTTCCTAAAGAAGAAACTTATAGTGCTGAGTGGTAGCGAGAACGTGAACTTGGTATCCTCGTACTCTGAAGATGGGAACACAACCGTGTGTCCTCTGTAGAGAGCACCTGGCAGGTCTCAGAAGGCTAAGCATCTAAAGCTATGCTATGAGTCAGCAGCTCCTTCCTAGTTGTAAATCAGGAGAGATGAACACATACATACATGAAAGCTTGTGTACAAATATTCCTAGTGTCATTTTCATGGTGCCCCCAGATAGAAACAACTGAAATACCCACTGACTAATGGATGGATATGTGAAAGATGGCATCCATCCTTGGTAAAATTCACAGATAAGAAGGAATAAATTTCTGATACAGACTAAAATAGTTTTTGTCTTTGCTTTGAATTTTTCTCAAAATTTGCATTTATTTATTTATGCATGCTTGTGGTATGTTTGTGTGTGTGTATGCCTGCATGCGTGTGTGTGTGTGTGTGTGTGTATACTTTTTTGCATGGGCACACATGTGCTAAGGAGTGAATGTGGAGGTCAGAGAACAATTTGTGGGGGTGGCTTCTCTCCTCTACTACTTGGGGTGCACTGATGGAACTCAGGTCAAGCTTGGGGTGAGTCCCTTTACTTCCTGAGCAGTCTCACAAGCCCATGTTTGAACTTAAAATATATGATGCTCAGTGAAACAAGCCAATCACAGAAGAGCACACACTATAGGCTTGTCCATCTCTGAAATGTCTCAGCTCAGCACATATACAGATGGAAGCTCCTCGGAGGTTACTGAGGGATAGCAAAGGGAGGGCGTTAACAGAAAATGGGAGAAAATGATAATTATTGGATCTTTTATGGTGATGACAAAAGTATTCAAAACTTGATTGTGGTCATAGTTGCAGAAATCTGTGATCCTCCTAAAAACGTATTAAACCGTGCACTTTAAATGCATGCACTGCGCAGGCTGGGAGTTAGATGTCCCCAGAGCTTCCTTCTACAGCTCAGTTGGCTGACTGCCTCTCCAGCATGCATGAAGCCCTGAGTTCATTCCCCACCACCACACAAAAGTCAGTGTGGTGTTGCATGGCTGTGATAGCCAGGGTTTGGAAAGAGTAGGGTCAGGAGGATCAACGTCCAAGGTCAGGCTCAGTGTGGGACTGGGGTGAGTTCCAGGCTAATGAAGCTACATGATACCCTGTTTGAAAACACAGAGAGAGAGAGAGAAAACACCACTCTGTACACCTGTTCTCTTACACGGTATTTTCAAATGTCATTCTTAGGAAAGTCTCTCTCCAATCTGACTAGGTTCTAGACGCCTCAAGAGATAGGAAGACAGGCTGGATAGATAACCCATTTTCCTGATTCCCCTCATTTATTTAAGGTATACGTGCCATGCTGTCATGTTTGAAGTATTTGTTTTTGTACCATCCTGTCTCCTTTGTCACATATACCAATTCCTTGGTTTTTTTTTTTGTTTTAGTATAAATTTATTTTAAAGTGATACAACCTGCCTTGGTTTATTTATTCAATTTTTTCCTGTATAGATTTTTCAGTTTATGACTGTCATAAAGCAGAATTGGCTAATCTAATCCACACTAATGCTGCATTTTAATCACAGTGTATTCTGCCCTCAGGTATACTTTGTTCTTGCTACAATTTATTGTCTTGGTCCTGTTTCAAATCGTAATGTGTAGATCTGCTGTTGGCCCTGCTGATCGAGGTTACCAAAATTCAAACTGCAGGGAACAAAAACTAAATACTTGTTTGCCAATTTTAGACAAACAGTTAATAAAAATGAGTGTATATCAGGCAAACGGAGAAGCTAAATGAATGGCATTAGAACTATGGCCAAGAATATAAGGCTAGTAAGCCTTCTTATTAGCTGAAACAGATTCTCCACATGCCTCGCAAGTGCTTATCCTTCGTGGAATTCTCTTAAGTGGCTTCTTCTGTTTCTACTCCTCTCTGTCACCCTCAGTCCTTCCCTAAGCCAAAGCCAGCTCAACACAGCCTTCCCAGTTCTTTCATCCCTACCAGCTGTCTCTTCTCTCTGCCATGAACCCTTCTTCCCTCTGTCTCCTCTATATTTGTCAAAACTGTATGTGTTTCTTATTAAGGATAGCCTGTCCTACAGGGAAATTATTTGATAGACTAATTACTCTAGCCTGATGATTAGTCCTCCCCAAGGGAAATCACCTTCAAGCAGAGGGCCCTCAAACTCAGGAATGCCTAACCCCAAAGAGGAATCAACAGCAAGAAAGTTGGATGCATGGAAGCAGGTCTGGGTGGAGCACTGTTCATTGACAGCAGACTGCACCAGTAAACACCAGCTTTGCTGGTGATGTGGCTTTGCAAAGGATCTGAAAACAAATATCTAAATTCTATGACCCTCTATAATTGTTATGCTTGCCAGTATATTTTAAGAGCTCTCTCTCGCATTTGCATAAACCATCCATCCCCCTTTTTAGTGCCAGGCATCTATCTTGCACCTTACCAGTGCTACGCACTTGCTGCACCACTGAGCATGTCTCGGGCCCAGAAACCTCCACTCAGGTCACATCATGAACACCCTGGCAAATTTAAAAAAAAAAAAAAAAAGGTAGGAAAGAGATCCCGGCAGAACTCGTGGGTGGCTTTAACGTAGATGCATCTGAAGTCAAGTTTGGTGTCCTTCTGGAAACAAAAATAAACCTTGTAGTTCAGTGGAAGAAATCCAGCAGCAGTTTCTGCTGTTGTGTTTGCTTTATAGTTTAAATTTTAGGACTAGCCCTGAAGAGATTTGAGTTCTTGTGAGTCACTGACTGCAGAGGGTCAAATAGTTCTGGGGTCTGGGTTGTACGTATTTCTGTGAGGATGGTGTGTGGGATATTTAGCTGCAAAGCAAGCTATGTTTACCTACCTGGAGAGCAATTAAGGGCTGTAGCAATTTCTGCTTTCTCTCCATGTAGATTTTCTGTCAAGATGGCAGTAGAGTACAAAGGTATTACCTTGGAAAAGGTTTCAAGGTATGGTTCAGGAAGTAGAGAATTCTGTGTTTTTGTTCTGAAATTATAGACCTTTCCCAGGCTAGGAGAGAGATTCAGAGGATCTGCTCATACATTTTTCTCTACTTTGAAAATTAGTTTGTACATTGATTTCCAAGATCTGTATGTTTGATGGTCATACGTCAGTGCTTCAAAGCTCTTCTCATGCTTTAAACGTGACCAGTAAATAACAATAAGCGAATTCTTCCACAGCACACCCCTTTACTCTCTGCATGCTATCCATCTTGTTTTTACTGACTTTCATGGTAAAGTCCATGTGATTATTATTTTTTTAAATACAGACAATACCGCATTCCCCATGAGCTTCCCTACCCCCACCCAGTCTACAGAGAGGCAGCTTTCATTTTTTTCTCCTCCTTTTCTTTTCTGTCTTTTTCTTACATGCTGATTTTATTCCAACGCTTAGTCACATCTCTCTGATAAGCACAGTTTGATTTCTAGCTAATTGTAGCAACCGATTTTCATTATTTATGAGTGTCATTGTCAGAATCCATTTGGAAGTCTGACTGAGATAAAGCTGATTCCAACTTCTGATATGACCACAGCAATCAAACAATTAACCACACTAGTTTAAATGAGCTGGGCCTGGAGGGGGCTAATATCTTTACAACCAAATATTTACTGTATTGTGTCTTAGGTTTGATTTATTTTGTAGATGAATCAACATGCCATTTTATCACAAATAATTTATAGTACCCTCTCTTTAAAAATATAATGTAGGTTTCTCATAACAGCAAATTAACTTTAAAATATTCATGTAGATCCATAAGATGTGAATGGGAAAATTAAGACCATGAGTCATATAAATACTTAATATTCATAAAAGATTTGGTAAAGAAGTTATGTTTAAATCAGTCTTTGCCTTCTACTTCTCTTTATATGTATTTGATTCGGGAGGTGCTTACATTTGGGACCCTCTCATACAGGCAGGATGTAAAAATGAAAAAGCCTTATGCAGGTACTCTATAATAAAACATCTTCAAATTCTTCTCATCCATAGTGCCATAAAACACTAAAATTTCAAAAGCAGATACAGGATGGGAGGCATCATTACTGCTAGTGGTCTTTCTGAAGTGTCACCTAATTTAAATGCCTGTGCTTTAAGTGATTGCAATGTCATGAGGTTTATTATGCTCAATTTATTAGTAAAAGGCTTGCAGAGTTCACAGCCATTTATTTTCAGGGAACCTGATTGTCTTGTTAAATTTGAAAAACATATCCCCTCCCATTTTCGTTTGAGAGTGCACTGTACTTGAAAAATTTGGTTTGCTTTGGTCAATACAGATGTTTCCAGGTGTTTCTTGACTTTAAGCATCTAGAAAGTCACCAATAGACAAATAGGATGCTAATTTTCCAGGTTTTACCCTACTGAGTGTTGAGTTGCACACACACACACACACACACTCCATGCATACTCATACATGATGATGTACACATTCATATACACACATATGCACTCATACATGCACACCCATCATATACATTCATGCACATACATACACATAAAGGTGTACCCATATATACACATACACATGTACACCAACATGCACACACACTACACACACATACATGCATGCAAGCATACTACACGCACACACACATACACACACTACTTTCTGAGTTAAGGTGGGCAGACACAATTAAAATGACCAAACTCCTGCTTCTACTTAAGCAGTAACTTCCTCCTGAGGTAAACTTTTTATTTTCCACCAAAAGAAGTGGTGTGTACATGGGGAAAAGAATCCTATAGTTTAGAACCAAAACCAGGACAGATGGCCATTTTTGTTGCTTCACCAGCTGCTAAGCCAAATTCTGCCACCGGAAGCCAGTTCTTCCCTCTGTGTTGCACATTCATGGCCCAGCCATGAAGCCATCTCTGGAGGTGCTTATGGGTTTAAGTTGACAATCATGGTCTGAACGGAAGCCTGCAAGCAGCCCACTGGGCCTCCTCTCTTGCCATAATTACATCCACTTGACCATATGCCACGAAAAGCTGGTACAAACAGGGGTAAGGCCTGAATGAATGAGTGTTTCTTTCAGGGAGGTTTTTCTTTTTTGAAAGAAAAATGAAAAGAAACTAAACCGCAGGATCCATATATACTCACTAGTTGTTATCTCTCTTTCCCCCTAATTAGGACAGAATTTTACCCTAAGGCAGTTAGGAGTGTGTGAATCCGCAACTCGAAGAGGAGTGGCATTCTGTGCGGAAATGGGGCTCCCTCACAGAGGTTACTCCATCAGTGCAGGGTCAGATGCTGATACGGAAAACGAAGCAGTGATGTCCCCTGAGCATGCCATGAGACTTTGGGGCAGGGGGGTCAAATCGGGCCGCAGTTCCTGCCTGTCAAGCCGGTCCAACTCAGCCCTCACCCTGACAGACACGGAGCACGAGAACAGGTCGGACAGTGAGAGCGGTAAGTCGCACTGTTTACTTTTACTATGTTGCCATTTTAGCGCTTCCGTGTTCCAGTTGACTGTGATTCGTGTTTTCCTTCCATGCTTTCTCTCTTTCTTTTCTTTTTGTGTTAATGTAGTAGAGCCCAAGAAAATACTTGTGAATAGTATGGGGATTTTTCCTCTGGGGTGGGGGGCCGGGGACGTGAGAGAGGTGGATCATTATTTGATGTCAAATTATTAAATTCTGCAAACCGTGTTTGGTGCATTAGTTATAATTTTGCAACACAGTTTGTGTACAGGGGGGAAAACAGAAAAGATTAAGTCTGGCTTATATTGGATCAAGTCACCTGTTAGCTTCTGCAGAATAGGAAAACAGTGTTGATAAAGTAAATGTTCCCCGGAGCCAGGTTGCAATCAAAGATGTCTTTGTAGATTCCTCTTGAAGATAACTCAAAAGAAGTTGCAGAATCTGAGAATGGGTGAATGAGCACACAGAATAGTTTATTAACAGGGCTCAAGTGATTGAAGAACAAATTTGATCGTGCTTTAGCTTACTAGCGGATGAGGGCAGTTGAAATCTTGGTAAGGAATGGGATGTGGCCTTTGATGTCCTTGGGAACTGGATTACTGTGCAATTAAATCCACATTAAAAAAATTGAGTTTAAGGATGTCTAAATAGCAGCTTTGCATGGTCCAAAAGATGTCATTATACATTGCTAATACTTTTGTCCTGTTGCCAGTATGGGGTTAAAATATTTAAAAAATGATTTATATGCAGTAATAAATTGAAAAGAAAACTTACATTTTTAGTCAGCACTGCTCCTAAGAAGAATTGGAATATCCGCAGTAACATACAGACAGTAAAAAAAAAAAATCTTTTTTTTTAGTTTTTAATATTAGGAGTATGCCTCTCCCTCAGTCTCTTGTTAACGCGGTCTCTATCTGATGACTCAAACAGCAAAGAGAAAATTAAAACAGAAGAGTTGCATGATATTGGAAAAGAAAGATGATTGTTTATTAATAATCTTTCACCTTTATTATTTATTAGGCAACTTCGTCGGCTTTGTTTTATAACAGGAGAGCAGATCTGTGGTTAGTTTTCAGTTTCAGATAAGACAGAGTGTGACTTACTGCTCCCCACTGCTCGCTCGGTATTTCCTTCCTACTCATGGGGTGGGAAAGTTTCATTAAATCACTAGAAATGATTTATTTGGTATTAAAATATTCTAATGCAGTAAACCAAAGTCAGTATAAACTGCCAACAGTCACCCATTGTCTTCATGTTAGAAGTATAAGTCCTTGGTAGGGCCAGGCCTTATTCTAAACCCCCAGTAGGAAACAAGGGCAGTTCTTTTTCACAAAACAAGCCTTACAACCATGCTGCCAATATTTCTCTCCCTCTGGCCAGTCACCTCAGTACAGTCTGTATTTCCATCAGTTTTTGTAGTGAATTCAGAAGGCATTCTTACAGTCTGTACTTCACATAATACAGTTCATTCTTCACACTATGCTTCTTGAGTTATTACAGATATATAATCAGATACTGCATTTGGCCTCTTGCTTTCATAATTATGCAACAAAATATTACATAAAAGGAGGAGAGAGGGTATGTAGATAACACATTGGGTTCCTATAATCTGCACCATAAACACTCTATATCACTTTTAAATGTCCTGCACTGAGCCAACTTACCTTTTTCACCCCAAATCTTTGTAGTGTAACCTTTCAATATTATATTAGCAAATTATGTATTCATTTTTATTATTATTAATTATGTATCATGACAAATATTCAAATATGGGCCATCACCTCCCACCCCACCCCTCATGCCACCCCCACCCCCCAGAAAACATGAGGGCAAACTTTGTAAACTCTAGTTCTCAGTTTGCAATTTCCTTGAGTACAGACTGTAAGACTGATTGTAAAGACTGGAAAGAAATGGAAGTCTCTCCCACACAGCCTTGGTATTAGTAACTAGAGGAGAATAGGCTTCCTTGGCAGGCTCACAGAAAGAAAATAGAGAAGGTTGTGTCCTTCATTCCAACCATGGCAGTGACGGAACAGTAGCCAGAGCCTCACCTTGAAAGCTCTGGACATTTAGGCAGCATCTGGTGAGAGTGGACAAGTCCACTAATGGTAGAGAAGAAAGCACCAAAGGTGAGATTTTATTACATTGAGCGGTGATGACTTCAACTTGGATTTACTGTTTCCTCAAGATTTGGTTGCAACATTGATGGTCTGAGAACACTCGGTGAGGTCCCTTTGAGGAAAGAAGCAAGAACAAATGAATTGCTGCTATCGATATGAATATAAGCCTTGTCATGTGTCATATATATGTAGCTATAAGAGTGTTTGATTCGTTCGTTCATTCTGAAACTTCAACATTGACTCTGAAGCTGCAAAAGTTCTTTAATTAATTGCATGTTCCTCTGGAAAGCACAGGTTTCTGAGGTTTATAGTAGACCTTGGAGTTGCGGGTTGTGACTTTAAAGAAGGGTAATAACAGATTTTTTTTTTGTCCTGATGTTAAAAAACAAAGCAAAACAAAACTATAGTTTCTTCCCCCACCCCCACCCCCCCACCCCTCTGTGGCTACTTCAAGGTAAGCATTAAAATTTGCACTTATATACAGGTTCTTTCAGTTGTTTTAAATTATTTTATTTCATGTGTATGGCTATTTTGTATGTATGTATGCCTGTGAACCACGTGTGTACCTAGCACCTGTAGAGCACAGAAGAGGGCAGCGGATTCCCCGGAAGTGGAGTTGCAGAAGGTCGTGAGTCACCCTGTGGGTGCTGGGAATCCAACCTGGGTGCTCTGGAAGAGCAGCCAGTGCTCTTAACCATGGAGCTGTCTCTCCTGCCCTGGACAGATCATCTTAATACCTTTATAAGTGATAACCTCAAAACTATATTATTTACTTTCATTTCATTATCCTTAGTCAAATATTTCTAATATGAAATTTCAAAAACAATTTAGTTCTGCTCTCCTTGGATAGTTTAATTTACTCTAACTTTGACAGAGTATTGATCTTCCAGTTACCTTTCATTGATTCCTGAGTTATTCATTATCTATTTCTGTTCTTGAGATGTTAGACAAAATCCTAATTACCTCTCTCTCTCTCTCTCTCTCTCTCTCTCTCTCTCTCTCTCTCTGTGTGTGTGTGTGTGTGTGTGTGTGTGTGTGATAGTCTACAATATAAAGATTAAAACAAGGAAGAGTTAAGTAAAATAGTAAACCAGAACGGCACCAGTGGAGGACCCAGATGGCTGTATTTTCATTGAGTCTGACGTGGGAGTTTGCACTGACTTTTCATCATTGGAAATACTGTGAGTGAGGCTGTCTTCCCAGGAAAGGATGCTGTTCAACATTTGTACAACTATGCAAGCTAAATGCCCGATATTCTAGTATGACGTCAAAGAAAAGTTTAGTTACTAAAGGGGAACAGATTTCATTCATTTGTTGGCCAAGAGGCCAACAGTTCACATTAGGAGGTGCTAGACCCACTGCGGTGCTAATGCAGTTTTGATGGCCTGCAAGAGTAAACGATTGTTGAGACCACGCCACACACCACTGCTGGGAGAGAGCAGAGATTCAAAACAAGTCATAGAGTGCATCCTTTTCCCCCCTAAACTAACCTCTTTTTGTCAGCCATGGAATTGAGTTCCAAAGAGTTTAGAGAGGAGAAAAATTCCATATATGGTACTTCATTTGGGATTGCAAATTCGGGATTTGGGAGAAATCTTCTCTGGACATTACTGGTCTCTGTGGTTATAATCTTTGTTATATGTCAGCCCCTTGCAAACTGACAAACATGCATGACGGTGACTTTTGATCCCCTATTAACAGCCACTTCAGCAAGCAAGCAAGCAAGCCCTCGAAAGGTTACCAAGTAAATACTGTAGGCCCTCGTATCAAAACTAAGAGTACCCATGGGTTTTGCATCATTTTAGGTGGGCTTCTTTCCTTTCTCTGATGTGTGGCTGAAAGACCTACCCCTACCCTGACCTAATTCGCACTATCCAACTTGGCATAGTATCTGCTCTTGGTTCTGAATATCTGTCTAAATGTCCTAACAGAATGTTTTCAAAACATCCATCTTTGTGCCTTTAAGATGTTCTCCTGTGCGTCATTTCCCAGGAATAGCAGTAGGCCCTGCATTTAATCTTTGTCAGCTAGCAGTGTTGGGTCGGGGAAGCTGCCTGAGTGAAGACCTTGGTGGCCAGTGGTCAGATCGTCACATCTGCCCCCCCATTCCTGACCATTGTTATCTGTGACACTCAAGGTCCCAGCCTTTCTACCCTGCCTGCTACTTGGCCAGCTAAACTGCCAGTGATTTGTTAAAGGGTCCCTAATATCTTTCCTTCTTATTCTGTCTACTTTTTAATGTTCTGGGGGTCAGTGGGAGGCTGATCTTTGATCCAAGAATGACCTTCAGTGTCAGGCAACCCCAGGGGAGCTGGGCCTGCTTTCCATCTCACCGTGATTTCGGGGCCTAGGGAGTCTTCTTGGGAGCTTTGTTATTTGACCCTGGGCCTCCCAGTTCTGGGACCTGGGGCAAGTCACTTAACCTTTATGTGCTATGGTGTCTACCTGAGTAAAATACAAGTACCAGTGGGCAGTACACAGCTCATTGGGATAAGACAACGTTGGGCTTAGATGAGTACGTATTATGTCAGAATAGGACTTAGTTTTAAGTGAGTGTGTTCTGTTTGTTTGATGTTTTTATTGTTGTTTTGTAAAGATTGGAAATAATATTTTTGAGTGATGATGATAATTAAAAATTAAATGAGTAATAGCAAGTATCTGCCTAGCTTTGGTCCACAATAAATGCTCCTCTCTCTCTTTTTCCCCTGCTTCCAATCCATCTCTCCCTTATTCTGCCTCTGTACACAGTAGTCAGGTGTGTCTATTTCTGGTAAAGAGCGGGAAGGGAAGACACATGGCCTCCTCTAATGATCTGCATAGTCTGTAATTTCTGTCACCATTTATTGACTCTCTTATTTTCATTTGAAACCCCACATCCTTTTCAATTTACTGTAATTAAATGAATGTGCATTGAATTGTGCTGATAATTAGTCTGATGGCTGTAGACTTCAAAGGCTTCAGCCTGCTCCTTCTCCTCCTGGCCGAAGGAAATTTCAAAAGTAGTGTTTCCCTCAAAGGCATGTTACTTAGACAGCCAGTCAATTAAAAGCCCGTTTAGCTGATGTTCATCAGTTCGCACAATAAAATACATCATTCCCATAAGGCCGTATTTCTCACCTGGCGTCTTAGCACTGCACTTGTTGCGGGACCTTAGTAAAGCCATGCTAATTGTGTGTGATACCAAAGCATTAAGAGCTAATTGGACTCGCAATAAGGGTATAAAATGTTAAAGCGGGGTCTTTTTTATGTAGAAGATACTTACTTTGAACAGTTAGAATATATGATCCAAGGAAGCAATTTGACTCGTCTTTGAAATGGGTATTTTTAAGAGCCATCTCTCTATTCATTTGGGAAGAGAAAGCCTAAAAGTTGACTGACGGTAGTTTAAGATAAAAAATAGGCATGTCCTTTAAATCAGGTAAGCCAATGTCATGACACTGTTTACATCTGTCTCTCAGTAGAGAATTTGAGTGACTTTGAACTCCGAATCACCATTTCAGGTCAAATAGGTTCTCTGGAAGCATAGGCAGAGAAATCCTCTCCTTTTCTGAACAGCCAAAGATAGGTAAGAGAGAAGAAATAGAGGGACCTGTAAGCTATCCCAGCACCATACATTTTAAAAGAGTTTGGGAGAAACCACAAGTGGCTTTGCAGTAGCCTGTGGTGTCCCCAGCTTGTAATGCTGTGAGTGGTACAGATGCCCTTTGCACAGAGGGAAAGGTATTTGGATTTTCTGAAGATGGTTCCCAGGCGCAACCAGGGTCTGCTCATTCGACTGATTCCAGCCCTCTGACTCCACCCACCAGCCTCCTTTGGAAAGGAAATTGTGAGAATTAAGGTGGGATTCCCTTGCTGGATGAGACAAATGCTATTTTCAGTGTTACTTTAATTGTATGAGATTCTGTAACACATACTAAATTATAGCGTGGATGCAAATTCCATTAGGGGCTCTCTTCTGCAGCGTAGTGGTCAGTTCTGGCGCGCTCTACCATTGCAAATGCTATTTGGTGTTTTATGTCAGTGCTCTAGTGTGTCCCAAGCAGCTAGTGGAGTGTGTTGGGATGCTCCCTGAATCAAGCTCAGAGTTAGGGTGCTGCTTTGCCAACTAGAGTCACAGAGTTCTAATACATGAAATAATGGAATTTTTCTTGGGTAGGTCTACGTTTATAATTTCAATTGGAACTTTCCAGACTCTGACTCAAAGCTATTACTCTCATTTAAGGATAAATGTCCTCACCTCATGGGTGGGTATAAGTCACTCTTGAACACAGAAGTAATAGTTTAAGTAAAAATTTAAAATATGCCAGCTGTGGTGGCATACACCTTTAATTCAAGTACTTGGGAGGCAGAGGCAGGCAGATCTCTAACACACACACACACACACGCACACACACAGGAATTATAAAGGCATATTATAATTGCTATTACTTAATTACGTGCATGCATTTATATATTCCCATCCTACAGGTAGGAAATAGATAGAAAATGACTATTCATAAAGGACTTGCCATTTCTATTAAACTCATCTTATGTTCTGGACGGTTTTGTTACAATTATATACGAGATAATCTCCCTGTCTACAAATGTGGAACCTTCTTATAGTGGCAGAGTTAAAATCAAAGTGAAGCATACTAAGCACATATCAAAACTGATGATGTATGCTATTTTGATTTTTGAGTGTGTGTTTGATATCCTTGAGAAACCCCAGTGGTAGCAGGGAAGAAATTGTTTTAATTAATGAATTCAGCAGCAGTGAATGCTGAATCAGGTTTATGGGTATAATTATCACTGAAATAGAAAGAATAAATGTGAGCGTCATAGAACCTCGGTTTATTTGCCATTTTGAGTGTAGTCGAGTGTTTGAAGAGGAGCTAACTACTTTTTCTTGTGTGCTATTTAAAGAATAATCTTCTCAAGGCGAGGCATAGTAATTCTGTTTATTAATATCACAGACATGCGGTATTTTATGTGAAAATCTTGGAGGTTATTTGGTGAAGAGTTTGAACGGTTGAGTTTTACTCTACTGTGATTTCCTTAAGTGCGTTGGTTGACTTGAGATGGTTTTTCTGTAATGAGCAGTCTGTACATAAAATAAATGCAATAAGCATTTGAATGCATATTGAAATAGATGCAAATGCATATCCACTCAAGAAAGGAGCAATTAAGAGTGTCTGATGACTATTACCTTGACTTTAAATATTATTATTTTGAGTCACACGGAAACTGCAAATTGAATTAAGTCTAGATGTGACTTATTGATTCTATTTCTTATTTAGCAACTACATCTTCATTCAATGAATAATAAATGCTGACTGTTGTACCAAGCATTGGGAAAGCAAAAGTGAGTGAGATGTAGTTCCTGACCTCCAGAAGCTCCCAGCCTAGTTAGACAAATAGGCATGTAGACATGTAATTGGATTTTAATACAGTGAGTGTTCAGACAATAGAATATGCAAAGCAAATGTCAGCCCACAATAGATGGTTGCCAGCAAGAGAGACTAGGACAGGAGAGGAGAGACCATCTCAAAAAGAATGGGAAGAGCTGATATCAGAACATTAGCTTAGAAGTCGAAGGCAGACAAAACAGTGTAGGAAAACCTGTGTGTTGGCTAGTGTTATGTCAACTTGTCACCAGCTAGAGTCATTTTGGAAGAGGGAACCCCAAGTGAGAAAGTACCCCCACCTGATTGGCCTCTAGGCAAGCCTGTGTTACATTTGTTGGACTGCCAATTGATAGGAGAGGACCCAGCCATGGTGGGTTGTACCACTCCTCAACTGGTGGTCCTGGGTGTTGTAAGAAAATGGGCTGAATAAGTCATGAGAAGCAAGCCAGAAGTCAACACTCCTCCACCTTCAGGCCCCTGCCCTGTTTGAGTTCCTGCTCTAACTTTTCTCTGTGATAGATAGATCATGATTCGGAAGTGTAAGCTGAAATCAACTCCCTGACTTTGCTTTTAGTCGTGGTGTTTTATTACAGCAATAGAAACCACGAGTAAGACAACATGTGAGACCTCTAGGAACTGTTTCCAAAGTTCTAGGTTGTTTGGTGCCCACCGTGGTTTGAATGCCTCCCACAACCTCAAGGGTTGAACATGTGGTCCCCAGTTAGTGGCACTATTTGGGTAGGCTTATGAGATCCGTTCTTGCTGGAGGAGGTATGTCACTAGGGGGCAGGCTTTGAGGGTTCAAAGCCATGCGTCTTTGCTAGTTTGCTCTCTCTCCTTCCTGTTAGTTATTCAAGATGTAAGCTGTAAGCTCTCACCTTCAGCTTCATCTATCATGCCTCTGCTCTGTCATAAGGCACATGTATCCCTCTGGAACTGTAAGAAGAACTCGTTCTATAAGTTGACTTAGAGCCAGGCAGTGGTGGCGTACGCCTTTAATCCCAGCACTTGGGAGGCAGAGGCAGGTGGATTTCTGAGTTTGAGGCCAGCCTGGTCTACAGAGTGAGTTCCAGGACAGCCAGGGCTACACAGAGAAACTCTGTCTCAAAAAAAACAAACAAAAAAAAAAAGTTGACTCAGATGTAGTATTTATGAAGTAACACACAGTTCCTGTCACCTCTGAGAGCTGAGATGGTATCTGTCACCCCAGCACATAGGAAGAGCTGCTTTGTGGAGTATGTATATTGTTCTCCAGGTGATCAAGCAACTGCGAGGGGTTTTGATTAGAAGGATGGTGTTCACATTGGCACATTATATACAGGACTTTGAAGACAGCATAGGCTGTCTCTTTCCCATGAGAGGTATGGGGTCTTGTTCAGCATGAAGTCTCCCACCCAGTGTCTAAATCTGAAAAAGAAGGCAATCTTCCTTGTAGACTTAGAGGCTTCTCTGTTTCAGATGAGGTTGGTCCCCCTGATGGTTTATGATCCGGAAGAAGCCTCCCCAAGGTTGCAGTGCTGAGGGGCGTAGAATCTTTAAGAGATGAGCCTGTGTGCCTGGACCACTGGAGCATCCTTATAACAAAAAGGGTACCTGCTGCAGTGTTAGTTCTAGCTCTCCATCCGGGTTGCTATAGGGTGAGGCTGTGCCCCTCAGTTTCCTCCTCTACACCAAGCTGATTTCCTCAGTGAGCCTCTGCCATGCTGGTCACAGAGGACCCTGGTCCCATGCTTTGTGAATGCTGCTGCCCAGTGTTGGACTTCAGACCCACAAAACTGTACTCCACACAACCCCAAAACCTCTTGTTTATAGACTTCCCAGCAGCAGATGTTTTGACACAAAGCAAAAGACTAATACAGAAGCCAAACATGGAAATCAATCAGCTGATTACATAGTATTGAAGTTATCAAAGAAAGAAAACATAAAAGTTAGGATCAAAAACCAGGCAGGAAAGGAGATTCAGTCAATCAAAACAATCAAGATTTCATGATCCAGGAAAAGAGGACTCTTTCAAAAGGTACCCTTGATGTCAACTATGTTGCTGCATAGCTATAAACCAGCATGTGTGAAGATGATGCAGGAGGATTATGAGTTTGAGGACACCCTAAGCTATATAAAGAGAATCTCTTAACAAACAAATGTTGTTTTATTTGTTTGTATGTATGTATGTATGTATGTATGTCTCATAAAAAGATGATATTCTCTAGTTTTGATGCTGGGTAAATGATGTTTTAATCCCATTTGGAAGTTATAGTATACTACTTGTAATGAAGTTAGTCATATCAGGGTCAGGTTGAATTTAAGGTCTTCATGGAATAGTGACATTTAGCAATCTATTGAGCAATTATATATTCCTATATAATATGCATATTTATGTACATGTAAATAGATGTAAATCTATAATTCAGATCTAATTTAACATTTGCATAAAGTCAGAGAAAGTAACAAACTGAATGCTTACAAAACAACTTGTATAAATATATTTTAATTTTAAGCAAATGTTCCCGAGATCAAGCCATATTAAATACATGCACACACATGCACACATACACACACACACTGAGAATCAAAAAGCCTAGTTAAAATGGTGCGTCCAAGACAATAATGAAAATAGACCATTAAGAAAACAGATTGTTGGTTTCTATTTGAGCGCTGCCGATTTGGGATGTGGTGATGGTTTTGTGAAATAATAATTAAAACTAACCTGCTCAAAATCCAAGCGTTCAGGACAGAGATGTCTAGTGTTTGGGACTGCTTACACACAATGCTACAGTTAAAAAAGAGATCTTACAGTTTTGACATCGAGCAGATGGAGCTTCCTAAGGGATTTGAACGTGCTTCAAATACTAGTTGCTTCAGACTGATGCATTTCCCTATAGTGGACTGTGTCCTGGTTCCTCTGTTGGGACTACCACCATGGAGAACTCAGGGCACAGACTGTGCTTATGGGTCAGCTGAGCGGTCCAAAGGAGCCTATTTGAAGTGTAAGGTTTCTGATAATCCCTAGAATTTTTTAAAGCATTAACCACTATTTATAATATCTTAATAACCCAAGTTAATGATTGTATGTGACAGACATGATAAAAGTGGAGCCATAAATGGATTTGAGAATAAAACATTATGACTTTTAAAACTCATCCCATTAATCTAGTTTGCTTGCTTAGCTCGACCTGGACATTAGCCGGGTCAGAGACACAAGATGATTTTAATTAGTCTCTGTTGTTGTATTTATACAGTTTTTTTATACGCATGTGTGCTTTTTTTCTGTTTTCTTTTTTGAGATTATCATAGAAATCTCTCCTTTTCCTTTCCTCCCTCCAAACCTTCCCATATGCCCCTATCCACTTGCTTTCGAATGCAAAGGCTCTGTTTTCATTGTTATTGCACGCATTTACACACTCGTACACACACATTCCTGAAAATATCCTCTCGTTATTTCCATCTATGTTCTGAGGGCTGACCACTTGGCACTGGACAGTAAGATGCTGTGCTTTCCCTGGGACAGGCGGACCACTTCCCCGCCCCCAGCTTTCTTCCGATGCCTGTAGTTCTTTCTGTAGGTTGCTGCCCCATGCTGCTGTCCCCGCCCACTGCAGCATGTCCTTGTCAGCACTGCCATCCTTGCTCAGCTCATGTTTAGTGGTCATGTTGGTGAGACTGTATGGCTGTAACTTCTGATGTCACTATAAGACACAATACCATAGCAGAGTCCCCGACCCTTGCAATCTTTCTGCCCCCTCTTCTACAATGTTCCCTGAGCCTGGGGTACAGGTGCGTTCTGTAGATTTTTCCACGGAGACAGGCCTCTAAAACTCATCATATTGATTGCTTGTGGTTCTCTCTAATGGCGTCTGTCCGATACAGAGAGTAGTTCCCTTGAAGAAGGGTGACGATTACACTTACCTGTGAGTATAACGACAATGGTTATAACTGTTGGTAAGGATTATACTGGCTTAGTAAATTAGAGGTCAATGGTCCTCTTTCAGTAGGTATTTTTAAATAAAAATTGTGAGCTGGGCAGATAGCTCAGGAAAAAGCATGCACTGCTCTTCCAGAAGACCCAAGTTCGGTTCCAAGCATTCATGCCAAGTTGCTCACTACCACCTGTAACTCCAGCTCCAAGGAGTGATAACCTCAACTAGCCTTCATGGGCACCTATATACACAGACAGACAGACAGACAGACAGACAGACAGAGACACACACACACATACACACACACACACACACTCCAAAAAGAAATAAAATACATCTGTAAAAAAACAAAAAGAAAATTTCAGTCTTTCTTTTGAACTACAGTCCTTCATGGTATTAGGGGCATGTCTCCAATAAACTGCTTCTATGATATGATTTAAGGTAATTTATTGATGACTGTCCCCACTACATTTGGCCTTCTAAATGTTCCCCACAGTAAATTATGTTCCCCACTGTAAATTATATTTTGGAAGGCAGTGTGGAGATGTCCAAATGATAAAAATGTTTCACTCAGGAGAAGTAAGTTCTAAAGGTCTGCTATAGAATTTGGGCACTGTAGTTAGTAACAATATATTCTAGTCTTGAAAACTGACATTTGAGATATTGCATATGTGATTAGCTTGATTTACTCATTCTATAATGTGTATATTTAAAAATATCATGTGTTCCATACACTTATGTAATTTATATATTACATATTCTACATTACATATTATATTATTTGTTAGTTTATATATATAAAGAAATTAATTAATTAGTTAGAAAAAAAATTGTTTTGTAATTACCAGATTAGTCTTAAATCTTTGCTCTTAATCCTGTTATTATCACAGAATAAATTCTTGGAGCCAAAGATATTAAAATTTAGGGCTTTTCATTCACTCTGTCAAGATGACCTGGAAAACAGTTTTTCTCAACTTATACTCCTGTCAACAGTACGGGAAATAGGATTTTCCCATAAGACATTGACAAGTGTTCCTCACTTTAGGTTCTTGGCCATTTGGTAGATGAACCATGTCTTACTATTTGTTGGTTATTTTATAAGATGCACTATCTTTTCAGATATGTGTTTAGTTTTATATTTTTTGTGGTCATGCCTTTGTTATTTTGTTGGAGTATATGAAGCAATGCATCTTCAAAACCTACCAAAACTGGATGGGAAAGTAGAATTCAAGAGCACCAGGATATAGTGCCTGCATTTCTCCACTGTACACATGATCCTCCTGACTCAGGTTCAAGTACTAAAGGCCTTTCATCTGCGATTCACCGTGAGATTTCTCCTCGCAGAAATGCCATAATGCGGGTCTAACCATAATGAAGAATAGTGACTCCAGCTCCAAGGAGAAAGGAAGTTAGCGTAGGACAACTGTGTGGGATCCCGGTCTGCACTACTCTGCCTTGTGTCAACAACTGCACAGTAATCACTAGAGGCTCACGTTACCAAGAAAATTTGTGTTTAATCCAACTCGGAGCAGGCGACTCATTACTGCAGCATTTCTGTAGCTTTATTAAATATATGAAAAGCTTAAAACAGGCAAGAGGAACCCTGTGAGGATCTCTACACTAATGCCTAGCTGTAGGCAAAGATCCACAGAGTTGCTGTGTAATCGTACACACATACTCACAAGTTGATAGAGACGGGGTGTGTGTAGGTGATTTTTCCACACTAGATTGGAAGTAGTTTTTTGTGTAAGACGACCTTATTAGCCTTTGTCTCCGTAAATATTTGCAGACAGTCTTTCAAATATTTTCCTGTTTCTTATTATTCAGATATTTTTTGATAAAAAGAATTTGTAAGAAATTTTTTAAATAGACCTATTTTAATGATATTTACTTTTGCTTAGAGAAATAACATTTTTAAATCTGCTGAACCTTTTAAAACATTTAATATGTTTCAATTTTTAATGTATTGTGTGGTCTAGTCATTTATTCTCTATTCTGCCAGCTTTCATCAATATCATTCAATTTAATTAGGGAAAAATTTATGATATCTAAGTGAAATGTCAATTCGAGATTTTGCTGTTAACTTGGTAAAAACATGGAATAGGATAACTAAGATTTGTAAATAGTTTTTTAGACACCAAACTCTGGTTGGGTTGTTTCCTACAGGGTTACAGTGCCAAGTAAAAAGAAATAATTTTGGACCATACAAAGTTGTTCACTTTAAAATAGTGTAATTTATTACTTTTGAAATATATAGTAGTAAAAAAACAGATTTAAATAGATTTATGGACAATATCATACCATGTCAAAAGTGGTTGTTGAGGTCTATTTTTTTTTGTAATAAGCAAAGCTTTAATCATTTAAAAACAACATATTAAACATAGTTTTGAATATTCTTATGAGATATTTTTAAGGAACAAAAATATATTTTATTTTTAAATTTCAGCCTTCTGGGCTTAGAGATGCTATCCTGGACTGTACAAAGAAGAGACAATTAGAAAAGACCACAGCCAGATAAAATACGATTGCCGAAGTACACATGGCCATGAGAGAGCAAAGAAGATGCAGAAAAGGAAAGTTTTCCAAATGTTTAAGTCTGATCAGGATGTTAGAAGGTAGTCAAACAGTAGTATATGCTCATTTAAACAAAACAACACTCAAACACGTGCCTGGAAAGGACAGGGGATGTTACTTTGCCTGTGTAAGGAAACTTCCAGATCTGGAATTGACTTTGGGGGAAGCAACAAGACATCAAAGTTGATTGTTAAACTGGGTGTGGTAGTGAATGCCTTTAATTTCTGTACTGGAGAAAGTGAGACAGGCAGATGTTTGTGAATTGGAGGCCAGCATGACCTACAATTGAGTTTTAGGCTAACCAGGGCTAGTGAGAGACCCTGTCTCAAACAAACAAACAAACAAACAAACAAAGCCAACAAACACAAGAATGTTGATGTTTAAAAAATGACTAAGTGGAATTTGCTTCCAAAGGACCATTGATGCCATGCCGAAAGGCCCAACCCGAAACTGTCCCAGTGTGTAGTCTGGAGCAATCTGTGTCCTTGCTCAGAGTTGGCATACGCTGAATGCTAACTGGAACTTGAAATCGTGAAGCCAGAAGGTGATAGAAGTGATGAAGAAGAAGGAGTATGGGCAAGACTCTACAAGTGGGGGGACAGGAAGAAGGTAAGGGTTACTAGCCTAGCTTTGAGCATAAATCATAGAAAAACGAAGCAATGGGAAAAAGATGAAGAATAGTAAAATACTACATAAAGTATTGTCACCTGAGTAATGGCATGAAGTCACAGTAGGTAAAAATTCACATCCAAGTCTATCTAACGGTAGACTGATATGAGACCTTTACAAGGCAGCTCGAATAAGCCAGGAAGTCGTGGCACATGCCTTTGAGCCCAGCAGTTGAGAGTCAGACGCAGGCAGATCTCTAGGAGTTCAAGGCCAGACTAATATACAGGGCTAGTTTCAGGACAGCCAGGCCTATACACACACACATACACACACACACACACACACACACACACACATACACATACATACACACACATACACACATATACACACACACATACACACATATACATACACACATATACATACACACATACACATATAAACACATACACACACATACACACATATACACATACACACATATACACACACACATACACACATATACATACACACATACACATATAAACACATACACACACACATCTTGAAAAATCAAAGGGGTAAACGGACAACAAAAATAAGTGTGAGTATAAAGAAAGTATCACCATTTAATTGTAGAAGTGAATGAACCGTGAACAATGGCAGAGCTAGTCTAGATTGAAAATAAAGACATTTCTTCATGTTTCTAGAATCATCCCTCAGAACTGGGCACTCGGTGATTGCTCAACATCCAATAAGAACTCTCTGCAGTCCTTCAGTTCATGTCCGCAGAAGCCAACATCTTGCTGTGCATGCATATTAGTCTCCCTTTAGAATAAGAACCTGGAGAATGCAGAACGGAATCTGAGAGTATTTGGTTCCCAAGCATTTTACATACTTCCCCCACCCATCTCAAAACCACTGTAACCAGATTATCCTGTGTGATTATTGAGTAAATCATTTCCCCTTTCTACTTGAGACTCTCAACTCAAGATTTAAGATTTAAGTCAGACCTTTCTGAAGTGATGGCCACCATACGAGACTGTGCCTCTCGCAAAGGATCTCCATCCTCTCCAGAAGAGAAGAAGAAACAAGAAAAAGCGCCTGGTGCAGAGCCCCAATTCCTACTTCATGGATGTAAAATGCCCAGGATGCTATAAGATCACCATGGTCTCTAGCCATGCGCAAACAGTAGTCTTGTGTGTCGGCTGCTCCACTGTCCTGTGTCAGCCTACAGGAGGAAAAATAAGGCTGCCAGAAGGATGCTCCTTCAGGAGGAAGAAGCACTGAAAGCCCCTAATTCAAGATGAGTTGGAACCATCCCTATAAACACATTTCAGAGTGTGTGTGTGTGTGTGTGTGTGTGTGTGTGTGTGTGTGTGTGTCAGACAGTTGAGTTATGCAAGCCACCTGGGGTGTCCTCACACTGGCCAATGCTTCTTGGTCTCATAAAGACAGAGGACTGTGTCTGTACTGGCTCAAGTTAGCAGTGGCATTGGAAGGTCTACAGGTAACTTAGACTGTCATCATTTGTAGATTTACATTCATTTCCTGTTTATTTTAAAACAGTAAGAAAGGCATACAGAGAGTCAGAGCAGACCGCCTTCCGTGGCATGCCACGCTCCATGATGTGTTGTCCAGACTAATCTCTTGCTAAGGGATAAGTGTGGACAGGAGATCTGTGTGCAGGGGAGTGGGATGATGTTTGATTCTTCAGTATTTCAAGTAATTTGTGTGGAATCTGTAGTTCTTTGATGAATTGACAGCTCTCAGGCAAGATATATTTTCCTGAAAAAAAAACAAAAAACAAAAAACAAAAACATAAGAAAGGATTTGGAGCTTCAGTTGAGCTTTCTATGAGATATGTCTTTTTAAAAAAATTTTATTATTTTAGAATTTTATACATGTATACTGTATTTATATTATTTTCACCCTGCCCTCTCCTGCTCCAAAATCCTCTGATGTTCCACCTCCAACGCCCTCTCAAATTCATGATATTTTTCTATAGTTAGTACCTTCATATATATGTATATGTATATGTATATGTATATGTATGTGTATATGATGTATATGTACATACACACACACACATGCACATAGTACATACAGAGAGTTTATTTAATGTTCCTCATATGTACTTGTATTTAGGGGTGACCACTATGCAGGTCTTATTTAGGCAACCTTATTGTTGAGATCTCACAAGTACAGCATCTGTGCTATCTGTAGAAGACACTATTGAGCCACAGACATTCTGGCCCCTGGCTCTTACAGTCTTTCCACCCCTTCTTCCTTGATGTCCTCTCCGCCTTAGGCCAAGCATAGTGTTGTATATGTCTCAGCTCACGCTGGGCATGGGATTGTCACATATCCTCTGGATTCTGACCAGTTTTAACAGCCTTCATTTGCTGGGTGGGAAAAGCTGTGTTGATGGATGAGAGCTACACCTACTTGAAATCATCATGGTTTCATTTTTCTTGCCTGCTAGATTGAATACTTATGCATTCTGTTTCATTATCCATTCATCAGTTGAACAACATGAAGGCTGTGTTTATTTCTTAGCTAGTGTAAATAAGGTGGCAATGACCATGACCAAGCAAGTCTTCCTGAAGTTGAATCCTGGGTCCTCTGGCCATGTGTCTAGTTGGGTCTTTTGAGAGATCTGCTTTTAGTTGCTTTTAAGTTGCCTTGCAGGTATCTTGTCATAGTCACAGAAAAGTAGCTAACACACCTACACACACCCCAGCTCCTCTGCAGTGGAGTGCCTGCTAATCTGTACAGTAAGAGTGTGTAGTTCTCCTCAGAGAAGTGACAGACATTTTGGCGAGACAGAAAGAGGTTTGTGTGTGCTGTGTCACCATGAGTGTCTTTGTGACTGAATTTACGTTACACTCCTTAGTTTAAACCATTGCCCTACCATATTAAGAAAAGTGTTTTAGAAACACAGTGGCTGAAGTTGACTAGAAGCTTCTTATTCTAGCTTTATAATTAATGCACTGCGTTACCTACAGTCTGTGACTCTGGCTTCCCTCGGATCCTTACTTTCTTGTAGAACCGTTTTAAAATGTGTTCCTTTGGGGTAAGGTGACTAATCTAACCTTACCAAGCTTTCTCTTGAGGATATACCTCAAGAAGAAGTCAAAATGGGTCCAGTTAAGTCAAGATGTGACGATTACAAAAGAAAGGTCTCATACACTAACCAAGATGGTAAGAAAGCCAGGTTGATTTTGGCATCAGTGAAGCGTCCTTTGAGTTTCTTTTGTTTCTGTGTCTCCAAATACGTGTTGCATTGTACAAAATGGCCCTATGGCCTTTGCACAAATATGGTGTCACTAATATTTACCAAATTCTATCTTTCATTTGTTCTAACTTTCCAGCTACATCCCTGAGTCATTTCAGAGTTGTATGTTTCAACATATGTATGTATCATTCAGGCAAATAGTAAAATGTTTATGCTATTTTATACATTTAGAAAATGTGCCTAGTAGTCTATGCAGAATGAAGTTCATAGCTGAACACTTCCAAGCAAGCATTCCAGCTAATAGATGGTTTGAAAGTCTTTGACTTTACCCAAATACTTCAGCCATTTTTTTTCCGTTTTTAAGACAGGGTCTCATGGAGTGTGGGCTGTCCTTGATCTCTCTATGTGGCTGAGGGTGACCTTAAATCTCTGATCCTCCTATCTCCATCTCCTGAGTATTCAATTACAGGCATCCGCTACCACACCCAGTTCATGCTGTGAATGGGAATTGAACCCAGGGCTTCTGGCATGAGGCAAGCACTCCTAAGCCTTATCCCCAGCTTAGTCAACCTTTAAAAAAAACCATAATCTAGCCCATTTAAGGACAAAAAAAGAAGTCAATAACATTTTTTTTCTTCTGCTTCCACAAACTTTTCAAAGAAAGATTAACTGCAGAACATATTGTTTTATTTAACTGTGGACATACTTGATTTCCATACGTGATTCATTTCTTCTCCAAATTTCCTCACATATTATTACGAGTGACTTTCTTGAGATACTACAGGCTCTCAAAACACAATCTGGCTCAGTTTATTATTTTACTGGAAGAATATTCATGCAATCATCAGTTTCTTTCTAGCAGAATGATGTCTGAAAATCAGTTCTGCTTTTTGGTTTCCCATGGGACCTGCGGAGCTATTGACGCTCATAATCCAAGGCCTGGTGTTACTTATCTCCCCGGATTGTGAGATGTTAGTCATCTTCCTCATATGGAAGCCTGACAACACACCACAGACACAGATAGCATGGCTTCTCAGAACTAGCCTGTTTCTGGGCTTCCTTAGAAAATCTCCTCTGCTTTTTACACAAATGTATTGGTTTGAAGTGGAGAAATCTGATCCTTGGGCTTCATATCGTGATCTTTCTGGCCCAAGAGAAGTGAGTCTGTGATTCTTGTTTTCCCTAAACACTGCCAGCCTGGATTCATTCCTTCATCAATGGTTCCAGCCTCTGAGCCTTTTTCATTCAACTTTCCCCTCAATTCGTTTTGGCTCCTTAATCTCAGAAGCTGTCAAAACTCTTCCTCTCCTTGAGCCATCCAGATGTCGCGTAGAGCGATGGCACTTTCTGGTGGGCCTAGTGACCTGAGTTTATGGTCATGTGTTGTATTGTGATGTCCACAGATATGTGCATATACACACATGCACACACACAATAATACACACTGTAAACAAGCAACCAACCAAATAAATTGATATAAAAAATTCCCCTCAAGTTCCCTCACACACAGTCACGCGCAAGCGTTCACTCTGAATATTTGTACCACACTTCCCTCTCATCTCTTTAAAAACAGGAGATTTAATAACATTCCTACTAACATTTTAATGGGGTGATCATTAGCATATATGTATGCCCATAATAGTGTGTTTCATTATATAATTTTTATACATGCATATAATGCATTTTCATCGTATTTGTTCTCGTTATACTTTTTTGGTCCCATCTTACCAAATAGTCCCTTCTGCTTTGATGTATTTTTTTTTGGTCAATAAAAAAGTAAGATTAGTTGAGGTTATTCACAGGAGCATGGATAAGGGGTTATTTATAGGTGCACAGGCAATATACCAATGGTTATACCACTGAAGGAAACATCTTTCCCTCTTCCAGCAAATCATCCTCGACCTAGAAATCCTCAGGGACGGGCAGAGCTTCATGAGCACCATGACAGGATGGTGAATGGCTCAGTTCTGTGAAGTCTTGGGCAGTTAATCATAACCAAAGTACTCTTAAATCTATGGTATATCTTAACAATATGTTAAAAGAAACAAGCAGAGTCTGCATCCTTAAAACTTCTTTCCATGATCAAGTTCATGTTGATGGCCCTTTCATCTCAAAGTTGATCTAAAGTGTTAACGTGGCCTTTCCGTAAAGATCAAAATTTTCTTCTATACCCCAGCAGTGATGGTGCATACCTTTAATTCCAGCCCCTGGGAGGCAGAGGCAGGCAGATCTATGTGAGTTTGAGGCTGGCCTGGTGTACAGAGTAAGTTCCAGAACAGCCAAAGCTATACAGAGAAACCTGCCTCAAAAAACCCAAAGAACTACTAGCATTGGTTTCCATTTTTAAAAAATTTTTGTCCATGTATTCTTTGTAATTTCAACTTCTATTTTTTTTAACAATTCTCCACAAAATTATTATCAATGACTGGATAAGAACTTTCTCAACTTTCTTCCTGTAGTTTCCCATTTCCCCAACTTATGAATCCGCCTTTGAATGTTTACTTTCTTATTTATTTTATAGTCATCTGATCCTCTTCCACTGGTACTGTCATCCTAAGTTTCTTTGAAACTGGATTATCGAAGTGCGTGTTTCTTTTAACTCACAATTTTTAAGCAATGAGTTCAGATCTTAAAGGCAGAATCAGATAGCTTCCAGATCAGATTTCTCACACCCTGAAAGCCAATTCAAGTTTAAAGAGAGATGGGTTTAAAGGAAGGCCCAATGCAGGGATTGTTGGAAAGCCAGCCTTCAAACACGATACTTTTGTTTATATCTGTTTAAAAAATCATACTCGAGGCTCTATTACTTTAGTTTGTTGCTTAAGGTGTTGCACCAGTAAAATATGCAAACTGTCATTAGCAAAAATAACCTGTTACCTTTTGCCAATACACTTTCAGAGAAGTCACTCTTCCTAGAAACAGGATAGTAGCTATCTTTTTGTAGCCTACAGGTTTTTTTCCCCCTAATGGGTATAAATCATTAGGAATAAATTGTGTTCTGTCATTGTAGGCAGTAATTGGTGACATTTTCTTGTCACTATGGGATTATAAATAACAGCGATATATGTCCTGTCAACAGATTCATTATATTTTGAAAAACGTAAACCTGTAGTCTGTTTCTTTTAACTGTGTTTTGCATATTTTTCATATTAAGTGTGACACTGACATCTTCAGATGTTTAAAATAATCTTGACAGGAGTTTGGGTTATTAATAACTTCTAATTATTTTATTATGCATTAAATGCATTTTGCTTATATTTCTTCCATGGTTCACCTTCTTCCCAGCAAAGCATTTTGTTTGCTAGCAGATGTTTGATAATTATCAATTAACAGATAGTCATTTTTAAAAGTGAAACCTGCAAGCGTAAGTATTTCAGTATACCACAACATACCTCAAGATACAAAGTAATTACTTTTAAGTCCTTAAAATTTTTTAATTACATAGTAAATATTGGCTACCCATCTCGTACTGTAGAAGATATTACCATGAACCATACCCCATAGCCATTGGCATTAAATGAGTCTATCTCTTCCCAATTCAAGTGTCCTGTCCCCATTACATTTCATGGAAAGCATTGGAAGCATCTCTGATTTTCAGTTAGTTCTTTCATTTCTCAAAAGTCTCATTTTTTTTCCTTTCATCTTTAAAACCATGACAAAAAAGCCCCTGCTGGCTTACACAGTGCACCTGGCAGGTATGCTCACTCTGTCTTCCCAGAAAACTTTACCAGTCTTGCACTGGAAGTCTATGAACCATGACATAGGGTGGTCAGCATCTTGCCTATTCACTGGATCACTTGGGAAGCTTCGGGAATCCTCTCCCTTATGAGGAGACATCTGGATGTCTCTTTGGTTCTCCTTTGGGCTATGCAACACTTTTGAAATTGATTTCAGATTCTCGTTTTCATGGAGACATTGTTATCCAAGCTTCTTCCGTTTTTATTTATATGTAACATTCAGGGCCATTGTGTGTGGCCTTTTAAAGAAAACAGAACTTATTAATTAGAACTAACTTTTTTAAGGACTCTCTGGTCATATGTGCACCTTGGACTTCTTTGGTCACATTGCTTATCACTAGAGATTTGTGCCTTAATTTTTCGTTATTACAAGCATAGTTCAGACATGTCTTCTCCCCTCTAAAAGTTAGCCCTTCAAGGGTCTGGTTACTTTTAAAGCCATGATGCTCTCCTCTTTCGTCTTGTGTTAAGTGCCTGAATCTCTGTTGCATTTGCTTTTGAGTTCTGCTCTTTCTTTGGTGGCTCCGGGACACTCAGTCAGTATCTTTCCTACTGTTTCTCATCTGAAATCCTATTGTCATCTAGCACTAAAAGAGGGGCTGTGAGCTAAACATCTTCCCTCGCCTTCACAATGGAAAAAAATTTAAAGTTTTTCCAAATGTGAACTGCTATAAAATTTGAAAACACAATAAACCTGCCCAGTGACTTACATAAGTTCCATCCTGGTGATCATGATGATTTACCAACGTGAGCTCCATTTTCTATTTTTCCTTCCCACTTATTTACAAATCACTTCCAAAATCTCCTCACGTTTACCCCTTTGCTTTACTCTCCTGCCTGAAGTCATTCCGTTGCCAAATACCCACATCAAGTTCAAACCATTTATTTATTTAAAAGTACTCCTTAGTCCCTGGTAAATAGGTTTAAGGAGACGTTGTTTGAAGTTTCTGCTCTTCTTTTATTCTTTTCTTCCTTCTAGAAAGTTTTATTTTGACTTCACTTCTATTGACCTTTCTTCTAAACTGTCCTGTTCCCCAGCAGAGACTAGACAGGGTTCAAATCAAACTACACAGAAAGACTTGAATTCTCAAAGTTCTCTTTCTTGCTATTTAAACAGTAATTTTGCATAACTCTATTTTTGGGCTCTCTTCTCTTCTCTTCTCTTCTCTTCTCTTCTCTTCTCTTCTCTTCCCTCCCTCCTTCCCTCTCTCTCTCTCTTCCTTCCTTCCTTCCTTCCTTCCTTCCTTTCTTGATGAAGATATTAAAATGGACTCTGTACTATTGCCCATTCCATAAGTAAAAGTAAATCTTGGGATTCCTTCCTCTTTGCTTTGGTCATCACTGACATGTGATCACCTGCAGTCATCCCCTGGCCTTAGTAACCAAAATACTTCCACTCTCTCGAAGGTCAACCTAAGTGTCACTTTCCAAAGGGTAACTGAACTGGCTCATCTCTAAAGGTCTATCCTGTTTTCTGTAGTTTCTAGGGCATTAAGCATTCATATGGTATTATTTGGAGAATATCTGTGTACCTGAAAACAAAAAACAAACAACAACAAAATGTTGCTAAATGTGTTCTGTGCAGTCTGTAGTACATGTCTAAAGAAGATGCCCAATTAAATAATTTTAACAGCTAGGGGTTAGGGTTATAAGTCAGCCGCTGAGTACATGCTAAGCATGCACCAAGCCTTGAGTTCAGTAAGCAGTAGCAAAATATAAATGAATGACATTAAAATTCAATCATTGAATTAACAGATGAATGGATGAAGCGTTCACGGAATGAGGCACAATATCAGAAACTGTTAGGAGGAATCAATACAAACAAGTCTTCTCCCTATGCCATCAAACCGTTTAATTTTGTCAGTGTAGGAATAAATGTGTGTATATTCTACACTCCTTATAAAGACCTTCATGTTGAGAATCCGTTTTTAAATCACTTCTGTGACGGGGAAAATGAATGCATTGACTTCTATGACATACTGTTTTAATTAGAATCCAGACCATCCATGCCTCTGTATTATGCTTGCTTCTTATTTGCATCCAGCAGATTGTCTTTGCTAGATGATTTATCCACACGCATGACGAGAAATTTTAAACATTAAATTTATTGCACATCATCATTATATATTAAAATCATTTTCATAATCTTGAGTGCTTTAACATGCCACATGTTCTTATACACATAATTTACATCAAGAATTTCTTTAGCAAGATCTACACTGTCATCGGGAGCACTTTAGAAATCAATACTGTAGGGTACTATATGGAGAAAAATATTTCTGTAAGTACCCCCTGGTGTTCCCATTAATTTGTTTATTATCAAGGTCTTTATTAGGAATATACTTGCTAATGTAGGCCTGTAATAAACACAGTATAATTGAATTTTCAATATTTTGTCACCTGGGAGTAATTTTCTTACAAGACCTCTGCTCTGTCTTCTCCCTAATTGTCAACAGTGATTCAGTATCAGCACATTAATGTCACCAAGCATCAAAAGGTATCTACCTGATTGCATTATGCTTAGAGATATGCATTTGAAGCTCTTGGTGTCTTCTCTATACATTGTTTACCTTAATTTAAAGTAACATTGGAGATGCAGTAGCTGTAATGGATCAGAATGGTTTGAAAATAAAATTGAAACCGCAGCTAAGATCTGATTGGGAGGAGTCAGGGACCAACTTCTGAGGTCACAGTGGGAACCTCTCCTTATTGACCCGGCGCTATTTCAGAGCCAAATCCCCTTTTGTTAGTAGTCTCTGATTAGTCGGGAATTATAATTATTATACATTATCCTTACATATATATGATGTAATTATAATTACATTGTGCTATATAACTCAGAAAATTTGCTGTTAAATGTTAACAAAGGCAACAACAATTGTTGTCAGTAAATACAGGTGGACTAATCAAAAAATGAATTACCTTTATCAGAGCCATATGGTCAGAATTGAGCAATTCGTATACCCAGACTCCAGACATCAGCCTAGGACATTCCTGATTGATTCTCTTCTCCCTGTGTGACTAACTAGCCTCCTTTCAGTCTTAAAATGTTCTGGTTTGTTCATAATCATAAATTGACATGCATCCTAAAGCACGTTTTAAATTAATTTTTTATTAATGTAATTTAGTATCTCCTCGACAACTGGTCAGCGATCTCTATAGACTAATTAAAACAATTGTGTTTAGATTCAGAAAGCCAACATTTTACCTTCCTTGCAAAACGTTCTCCAAATCAGTTACCTCAGTGCATAAAAAAATCAGTTTTAATGAAATCTTTCCATTGTCTGTATGGTTATGACACAATATGTAAAACAATACAAAAACAAAACAAACAAATAAACAAACAGAAACAAGTCATGTAAGACAATTTCCCAAGCATCAGTCTCCATAGTTGACAGCAACGGAACTGGGAACGGAAATGCTTGTGAGTTACTATAGAGTTCTGCATGTGGCCACCCAGGTGATTGCAGCAACCAAGTGGTATCGTGGGGTCACGGGACATCCAATCTCTGAATGTGAGTCAAATTCAGTGGAAATTGGGTCTATACTTCCTGAAGAACTGCTTGAGGTTGCGTAGGGTAGATCAGTGGAAGTGGGCGCTACTTGCAAAGACTTTGTGGCCAGCCTCAGGACACCCAAGCTTCGGTACTGCTGTTCTCATTGCACTGATAAGGCAAGGAGAGGGTTAACTCTGTATCTTTGAACCCAGCATGTTCCAGCATGCAGGCATCTGAGGAGTTCACAACAATCTGGACATGCTCTCTGTCCTTGTGAGAACTACCACAGCTTGAATGAGCCTCTGGAAAATTCTCGTGTTGGCATCTTAATTCCCACGTTCACATGTGGGCAGTTTGGATTTTATGAGTGCATGAGAGTAGGCCCCACATGATGGCATTATTGGCTTTATAAGATTATGCTTACCCTGTCTTATCCCTCGATACCTTCTGGCATGTTGAGATTTAAACAGAAAGCTCTCACCTGATAAAGGGCCAGTGCTGACACCATGTTCATGGAGTCTTATTCTTCAGAACTGTGAGACAAATAAACTCCAATTCCTTATAAATTATCCAGCCTCAGGTATTTTATAGCAAAGAAGACATGAAGGAGCTTAAAGTTCCAATGGAAAAGCAGATCTTATACAAGAAAACCCTAAGAATGTATAATCATAATAACACAAGGGGGAAAAAACTGACTGTAGAGAGAAAGAATAGCTAGATGAAATAAGGGTGGGGGTGAGGGGAAATATCTAAAGACACAATGCGATTAAAGTGGAAACCTGAAAGATCACTGTGGCAGGCAATGTCGAGAGGAGGCTTTGTGGAAAAAGAACAATGAGAAAAAAAATAAAGAAAGACTCTACAGGGAAACACCGTGATCCCGAAGAAGCCAGACGTCTGTAAAACAGAGCTGAATCTTACAAAATAGTGGGAAAAGGGAAGAAAGATAGACTTTATATTTCTAAAGAATTTGAATTTTTTGAAAAATAAAGTATTTCAAATTCTAGAAGCTATTTCCTTCCAAAATTGCCATGGGAAGCCATGAAAGGCTTTGTCCACACCCAACACACACACCGTTGTTATATTTGATTTGAGTTCTATTCTGGGATGAAACCCAGTACCTTTCATACCCAAAGTACAACGCTCTACCCCTGAGCAGCACTCAGCAGGCCCAGGAAAAGGTTTTGAACACAGAAAGATGTGATCCAACTTGCCCAGGATGACAGAGCCAATGATTTGAAGAGCTGGAGTTGAACCCAGAACAGTCAGACCTCAGAGCTTAACTCCATATTCTAAAATAGTTTCTTTCCCCCGAGACCCTATAAACAGCCAAGTATATGAGAGAAGGTACATACCGTCTCTAGGTATGCACAAGTCATTTGGTGATTGTAATCAGGGGGATAGAATACTTGGGCTTGGGATTCCAAAGAAGCTGAAGGAATTGTCTGTTACAGGGTTGCTTCACAAGATTGTCGAGAAAACTAAAGGACCTGTGACTTTACCAGAATGCTTGGTAGACGTTCAGTACTGAAGGCAAACGACTGACTAAAAATCAGTAAGCAAAGAAATTGATGGCTTGTGTAGTCATTCCTAATCAGTTCAACTCAACAGGTATAGTGGTCCACTTCTGGTCCAAATGCTTTGAAAATATAACAGGAAGATTCCTTCCATTCAGTACTTCAAGGTGATCCTGAGGAATATAGCCTAATGTACATTTTATCATCATCATCGTTACCACCACCACCACCACCACCACTACCACCACCACCACCACCACTACCACTACCACCACCACCACCACCACCACTACCACCATCACCATCACCACCACCACCACCCACCCACCACCACCAACCCACCACCACCACCCACCCACCCACCACCACCAACCCACCACCACCACCACCACCACCACCACCCACCCACCCACCCACCACCACCATCACTACCACCAACAATAACACCAACACCATGGAGGCAAAAGGAAATTAAAAGAGTCTCTTTGTGAAAGAATCACAGAGTCAGAAACTTCATGAAGACAGGCACCGTTGCCCAATATGCCTCCTGTTGAGACTCCTCTGCCCACTACAGTGTTGGGCATTCAGGGAGCATATAATAATATTCTCCATTTAGACTGAAGCAATACGTTATGTTAATGAATTTTCGAGCCTTGCCATGCCTAAATGGTGGACCCATAGCATACCAAACCACTACCAAGACGTCAGTCAGCTTTGATAAGACCACTTGGAGCACCTTGAATTGTAACAGAGATCATCAAAATTCTACTTTAAAAGTCTCTCAACTGTGAGAGTATATGCAGCTTGAAAACTCATCCATTTCCAGAAGTTTACCTAAGGCCGCATCCTGCTTTCCTGTTTCGTCAGGAGGCAGATTCGTTTACCAGCGATGCGACCACAGTTAACCCGGTCTTTGGCAGATCCCATCAGACATCATTACAATCTTAGAAATCTCCTACACATGTCCTCTTTGTTCCCCTGGACTCATCCTAAACCTTTCTGTCTTTGGCCAGGAGCACAGAGGAGGCTTCGGGATCAGGGCCTCCATTGCCTCCAAGCCAGCAAAGGGAGGACAAACCCTGCCTGTACTTGAGCTTTGAGGCTAATGCAGTGTCCTGGAAGACACACCTCTATGCTAGTCTGACTAGGGACAGTACCAGATGGCTGTGAGCCTTGGCCAGCGAGGCTCTAAAGGGGTGGGCAGGAGTGTGACAGCCAGGAAACGGATTGGTCTGCAAATGCCCCTGATGGAGGGAAATCGCGGAAATTAGAGACAGAAAAGCCTATTAGTCAATTCCCTTGCCAAAGGTAAAGTGATCCCTAGGGTGTGTTCCTACTTGTCTGTCCACACCTGTTATATATGTCAGTAAAGAGAAGAGGCCATGTGACAGAAAAAGATCCAGAACTCCTAAAAGGCTTAGGTGCAGGGATGAGGAAAGAACTAATATCTTCTAAAGTCAGTAGAAGGATTTTTGAAAATAACACTAATTGGGTTTTTGTTTTGTTTTGTTTGTTTGTTTGCCTTTTGAACTAAAGATTTGAATAGAGACAGAAATTGCCATAAAATATACCATGGCCATTTTGGGGTTTTATGTTTGATTTTCATGGTCCTGGGTATTAAATGCAGGGGTCTGTCCATACATGGGAAGTGAGTGGTCAGCCATTGGGCTGTGTTCTCAGACCTATTACGTTCTTTTCCTAATGAAAAGCTGGGCATTGCTTCTGCAGGAAGAAGTGAGCTTCTTCCTATTTTTCCTGTTATTATATTTTTCCTATTATTCCAAAAGTCATCCCACTTTTGACTAGGAACAAAAGGTTTTGAGTGAACTATCTGTAACATCACAAGACTTAGAATATTTGTATTGCCTTTCCTGTAATGGCAGTCCTACCCAACCTAAGACACTGCTCTGGTTGGATATTGAAGAGGGAACGACACGGTAGTTTGTGCGCCGAGTGGGTTTGATTGGGTATCTATAACCATTAAGAGAGACAGATCTTTTTTGCTAAAAATCAGATACAGAGATGCTGGTGGATAGAGAGTAACGTCTGAATTGCTTCCTGTTTGCCTAGATCATCTCGTCATTTTTAAGAATCAAAAATGAGCTAATTCTTAAAGAAGCTATGCATTAGTAAGTTCTTTTGATTTTAATTACCTTAAACTAGATGGATGATTCACTAAACAGGCTTTGATTGTCTGAGGTGGGGTTTTTTGGGCTTTTGTCTTGTTTTGTTTTGTTTTTCTACTTCATTTTTAGAGGGGATGGAGAGCTATTTTCTAATTATACCCAGGTATTTGTTGTTCACTTCACATATAAAATACCAACTCAGCTGGGCAATGTCATTTTGTTCTCCCCCCCACCCCACCCCCATTTACATTAAAAGTAAGGCTTTGGCAAGAAGTGTGGATAGAACCATGAGCTAACTTTTTCCCTTTCTTACTGAATGCATATTCATGGTCATACTCTCAGTCCCGATGCTGATGCTGTCTGCTTAGGGTCCATCCATCCATCCATCCATCTATCCATCCCTGACTGTGTCCCTGATGCTGCTCTGTTCCTTCAGCCAGCTCAAAGAGTGGAAGTCTAGAATCCATAAAGCTGTCTTTGAACTCTTTCCCCACAAACGTATTTACATGATTATGCTTTATGAGCTTGGCTTTTTTATGTCACCCAGCATTGGCTTACACCTTGCCTGTCAGATTTGTAGGCAGAACCCTCTGTCACACACACACACACACACACACACACACACACGCCCCCAGGGTTTCCCCTTTTATTCCAGGTCTTTCTCAGGAATACAGGTGATGAACTAGGCACTTCTTATTGTGATGATAGAAAATTTTATTTGACTCATTAAAATGATAAAATAGACCTTACTCAAAGATGTTTGTAATTGGTACCAAATCTATTTCGACATATCCAAGAAACGTTATAAGCTCATAGCCCAAGGAACTTGCTTATCTGGGTGAAGAGAGGAAAGGATGAACAGTTATTTAGGAAAAACATCTTAGGCTTAAGGGGCCTTGCCAAACGGACAGGATTCTTGCTTACGATAGGCAAAGAAATACATGTATGAAGAGTTTGATCCTATTTCTCAATAGAGCTTTGTCTCTAAACTGACTCAGCTGAGCGTTTGCTGAAACTGGTTTCTTCAACCCCACCAACATGGAAGGAAACCATGTGTATAAGCTGTGGCAGGAGAAAGAGCCATTCCTCAATGTGATGAGTGACACCTTTGCTTTAAGCATGTCTAGCCAATTCAAGCTTCAAGCGAGGCAGGACTGTAATTCCGAGCACAACAGACTTACCCCGTTGGTATCATCTGCCATGCCCTCTGCCATATTTATTGGCCCTAAGAAGTCTGGACTTCAGGTTTCAGGCAAGATGGATAGTGTGGAGCAGAAGAGATCTGGCAGATTTGTTTGGAAAATGGCTTGGTAAGGACTCTCATCTCTCACACTCGTCCTGAAAAGTAGATTTTATCAAATGACAAAGTGAATACTCCTCACATGTGACATTTATTCAGAGCCAAAATTATAAAGGAAAGGAGTTAATGTGTTTATTCTCAGAAAAACCAGCCAAGTTTTCTTTGAAAATGTCTTATGAGGTTTGAAAAAAATTGGTTTTTTTTCCCTCTTTGAAAGTATCAACTTTATTTAGTACAATGAGTTGGAGAGAAACCTGCAGAGTGCACTCGGGTCGTGTCCATCAGGGACTGTATTATGTGTGTTTACAAACATGAGCATAAACAAAGAAATGCACTTGTGGTATTTATCCCTCCCTAAAACAAAACAGAATAGCAGGGCTAAACCAGCCCTTCAACAGTCCAGAAAATAAGGAGGGTTTGCGGGCTGTTTCAGTTTTCTTGCCATTGGCTTTTAAAAACACCACCAATATTGAAACATTGTTGTTTCCTTTGCCTTAGTGCCAGGAACGTAATGAACAAGAAATGAGTGGATGGATACTCTCAGTTCTCCAAGTGCACAGCCCAGCCTCCTGCAACTTGAGCCCAAGCCGCTACAGCCCTTCCTAGTCTCCACAACTTCCTGCCTGGCCCCTCCTCTAATTACTCTTCCCTTTCTGGGATTCCTTTCACAGTTCTTCTCCTTTCTTCCTCCCCTTTATTCCCTCTTGCCCACATTCCTCTTTTCTTTTCAGCCCCCCTCTTTATTTGCTTATGAGTGCTTCAAGCTAGTATTAAATGTCGAATCTGAATAAGCCCCATCCACAAAATGGTTTTACAGATTTTTTTTTCCTTTTGACAATGGTAATGTTCTGGCCTCCGTGCTGGGGAATTTAAAAGACAGATCAACCATCCCAAAGAGAAGACTTTAATGATAAGTGCAGCAAACTGTTTCCTGGCTTTCCACTTGGTTTTTTTTTTTTTTTTTTTTTTTTTGGCATAGATTAAGCAATGTCTCCATTGTTGTAATCACAAGGACATCATTAGGCATCCGGAAGGAAAGATGTTTCTGTGGTTAAAGTTAAATTCAGAATTCACTCACATATTAAATGTTGACTTGAAACTGTCATTGTATAAGCAAAGAATCTTAGACAGTGAATCTAGCAAAAGGAAATTCCACTTTGCATCTTATAAAGACTCTTGTCAACAAAACTCCACCCCGCTACTTGGTAGGGACTTTAAAAATGAGAAGAAAGTAGGCTGAGATTTAATGGTAAAATAATTAAGTTATGAGTTTCACTTATTTTTTTCATGCCACCAAGAGAAATTATTTCAACAGGGGAGCGACTCTGAGAGACTTTTGTAAACTATTGGTAAATGTTACATTTGTTTTGAATTGTGCAACCAGATCCTTTTTCTTTTTTCTTTCAAAGGATACATTATTACTGATCCTTATTTTAAAGGCATTAGTTGTTGCTGCTGTTAAGAATCTAAGTCTTTGGTAGCCCAAGCTGTCTTCCAGTTGGCTACACTGGGAACTGGAACATTGATGTTGAACTATTGACCTTCCTTCCTCTCCCAGAATTCTGAGTTAGGCAGCATGAACCACCTTGTCTGGTTAGTGCTGAGAAGAAGGTGAGGTTTTCCTGTAAGCTGAGCAAGGGCTGAGCCACTTCCATAGCCCCAGGGAATTCTTTCAAAGTAACCAAAGTGATACCAAATTGCACCTTAAAATTTACATCACCCTTCATCTTATATCTGGAATAAGTAGTAGTTTAAAATGAAAAGTCTACCAAGAATATTGTAAAGCAGTATTCCGGTATGGTAAGCAGTAAAATCCTACTGTTGATTTTGGCTGTAAATAAAAAAGAGGAAGTAAATACAGTAACAACTGTGGGGTAGGATGGGAGACAATCCTGCCATCGATTAGAAGTTACGGAAGTGTCTTTGTGACTTTTAAGACTTTTAATAGCAGTAGTTCAATGTGATTAGCAGTCCAGATCATTGTGAATAATAAGTGAATTGTCATTAAAAAATACAGTCACACAAATGGGATTCTTAGAAGAAAATCCAGATAGTAAGGCACACTGCCTAGAATGTTAAACGTATAATATTGGCAGAAGGTTTATTTTGAAAAGGAATCATGATATATGAACTAAGGCCTCAAGTTCTAAGGAATAATAATTGCAGAACAAAACAGCAGCCCAGCCTTAACTTGGGGTTATCTCTTTCCTGTGGCTGAGCTCATGGAAATACATTTGTTTGTCCAAATGGATAGAGGGGTTTCAGAAATAGTGAACAGCCTTTGGGTCCTGTGGATCCTGATACGTTCAGTCATCTGAGTATACTTGATTGCTTTTTCTTTCTGTATAACTGTATCTTCCCTTGTATCTCATCTCTTTCTCGTCTGGTCAAGCTATAGCACCCTTTCCTGGTGTATTAATCAGAAGAAAGCAGCTGTGGTAAGGAATGCCCAAGAAAGATACACATGGCTCAGTTTTGATGCATGATAAGCTGTCTCCTTTGTTTCTGCATCTCTGATGAGGGAGAATGATAGGAGAACAAACCCAGAAGGGCAGAGCTGCTTCCATTAGGACAGTTGAGAAACAGGAAGACAGACAAGAAGTATCCAGGGCATGGTATGCCGAAGACATTCAAAGACTCCCATGGTTCCCTGCTTCCTTCAGCCAGGTCCTACATCCTAAGGGTTCTTTGAGGAAATCCGTACCCCATAATGCAGACATGTCTCACTAGCGCCACAAGCCTACATGAGTCTTCTGGAGAAGTGCTTCATAGCCAAACCATACAGACACCTGGAACCCAGGATCCACTTCCTATCTGGCCTCCCACACCAAAGAACTCTCTCATCTCTACCAGAGTAAACAGGCTTCCTTCTGTCCGCCTCTAGTCCACTCTTTCTGGACGGATAGCCTTGTCATGATGTGAATGAGAATAATGATAAGATAATTAACATGCTCATAGAGTGTGTAAATACTTACAGAGCGGTTTCTATGCAGTGGGCTATGTTAAATCTTTTGAAGTGTTTTCTTTTCAGCCCCTGAACAATCTTCAGAACCATGTTTGGGCGCTAACTGCAAACAAACGGTGATTTGAGACTGTTAAGCTCCAATAATTTTCGGGTTTCTTGGCCACTGTTAGGTGACCTTGTTCTGACACCCTAAGATGTTCCACTGGCCTTCCAGCATCCAGGACATCTGCACCATCTTGTTTCCATATCCACACACTTAATATCATAGATGTGCTTTTATTTCCTGGGGAAACTTGGAAGATGAACTTCAGAAACACCATCTAAATTTTTTCTTCGACTTCAGTGCATTATCCTGCTTCCCAATCTAAGGTTTCGATCATAAGTGAAATGGAATGGGAAACACTCCAGACACCCCAATTTCTCAGAGCCGTTTATCTGTATCACAAACTTGAGGATCATTCTGAAAGCATTAGCCATGTACAGCCGGAAGCTGTTGGCCCTGCTGGGAGAAACAGCTGATCAACCAGTGTGGCGGTGGAAACAGAGCCGAGGGTAGAGGTGCCTTTAAGACTGCCTTTGTATCGAAGCCCCTATTCCATGATATTGAACCTGGCCCCTTTCATAACTGAAATTTCAAACATAAATTACTCTGTAACATCCCTATAGAAATGTCTGAAGTCATAAATGAAGAGGGATAGAAGATGCCTTTCTCAATGAGCCCCCCATCATTAACATGTCAAATCTCTTTTCCCATTTCAATGAAACTGGGATGTTTTCCAACTTTTTCTCTGATTCTAAGTATTGTGCCTGTGCTGAGGGGGGTTGAGGGGTGTGTGGGAGGGGTGGCGGGGGTGTGTGTGTCTGGATGAAAGTGCTAGTTTTGTATTTCCACTGATCTGATCCTCTCCACTAGCTGCCCTCCCCACCTCCCCTACAAACCCTGACAGAAACCACACATTCATACAACTTATCAAAGCCAGACCCTTGTTGTAGCCATTTCAGCAAAAATGAGTCAATTTAGGTTTGGTAGATGAGTGGGGAAAAAAAAAGAGGTTAAAGAACGTATGCCCAGGCCATAGAAATTAGACTTCAAAACGGAGCTAAAGTAATTTTAAAACCATTTTACCTGTCAGGAAAAAAAATTACATATAATAACTTTAAGAATTAGTCATTTCAGCTCAGCAATTTTGGCACAAAGAAATCTGAAATGTAGCTATCTAACAGAGACTGTGACAAAGTAGAAATTAGTTTAACCATACATTATATGATAAACAAAGTCCCCGGTATCAATTAAGTTGTTTCTGGGCAAACACGGAGCCGTATCTTCAAAGCTGCATCTCAGTAGATGCGTCTTCAAAGGTGGTTTTTATGAAGCGGAGGATAGATCCTCAGAGGGTGCCCGTCGCCCGCCTCCCTCGGTACGGTTTTATGTTTCATTGACTGTATTAGCATTGAACTCTTTAAGAATGACAGGCTGCAGGAAGGGGGTCCCAGGTGGGCCATGGGATCTGCAGGGCCAGCTGTTCCTCGGCTCCGATAATTCTTCTTTCTGAGATTTACAGATCCGTTTTGCATTTGACAGACCACAGCGAGTCTTTGTACTGCCCAGTGCTGATGTTTTAAAGGATAGCAGCTTAATAATTTATTAACTGCAACATTTCCTCTGGGCTTTATCTGTGTGATGCCGTCGAGTCACGGAACATTATAAATATGAAGAACTTAGCAGGAGCACATTCTAGAAGAGAGCAATGCCTCCTCCATTTTTCCCCCTTTTTGTTGTTGTTGATGCCAAAGACTCCTTTGAGAGCTCTTGTTGGTTTACCTGGCTGGAAAGCAGCAGAAAATGTCCCATTTGTAAAGGGGGATCGCAATATCAGTTTTGAGATTGCTAACAATATGCCCGGATAGTTAGCAGCGTCATGACAGGAAAACATGGTCAGGAGTGTGTTTTGAGGCACATTTGAATCGGCTTGTGTGCTCCAGTAGCACACCCTGCTTATCTACTCCCACCTCTGAGCTTTTACCAAGCCACATGGTGGTGCTCCCTTCTCCCCACTGGTGCTCCCATCTCCCTGCCGGTGCTCCCATCTCCCCGCCTTGTCTGTGTTTGTAGGATGATGTCCAGGCAGCGTTTTTTTCATGAGACTCTATTGATCCATTTTTAAAATGAATGTGCTCCTGCCTTTTCTGACACACTTATAATATTGACACATCCTACTTTGTGTGATGATTACTGTTAACGTTGACCAGCACTCATCTGGAATGCCATGATGACCCTTGTTGTAGTATCCTGGTGAGCCACGTACAGTCAAGCACAGAATTCTGCTTATTCATTTAACAGAATGGCCATTAGTCCAGGTCTGTGCCTAGGTCCCTTTTCTAGTGTTTCTCTTCCCCAATCCTTGTTCTCTCGTTTGTGCCCCCCTCTCTCTCCTCTCTCCACCCTCTTCTTTCTCTTCTTTCCCCTCTCTCCTCCCATCACTTTTTTTCTCTCCCCTTTCCCTTCCAGGGCTCAAACCTAGGAAGCCAAGGATAAGCACTCTGCCCCGAGCTACATTCCCAATCTCATTTGTGTTTCTTGCACATATCCCAAAGGACTACACACATGCGCCATCATGTCTGGCTTTATTTTCACATATAATATTTAGTTATCTTGCCAGGCTTATACCTATGACCATGACAAAGGACTTGGTCAGTTCTCCTTTGGCAGTTTAGGAATATGAGGCCCAGAGAAGTTACTTCATTTTTTTAAATTAATTATTTTACTTATTTATATCCCAAATGTTGTTCCCCATTCAGGTCCTTTCCCCACAAGTTCTTCACCCCATCCTTCTTCCTCTTCACCTCTGAAAAGTTCCCCCCACCCCACCCCAGGCATCCTCCTTCTGTCAGGCATCAAGTCTCTACAGGATTAGGTGCATCCTCTCTCACTGAGGCTAGATAAGATAGTCTTCGCTACATATGTGTCCAGGGTCTAGGACCAGCCCGTGTATGCTCTTTGGTTGGCACCTTAGTCTCTGTGAGTTCCCAGGGATCCAAGTTAGTTGACACTGTTGGTCTTCCTATGGGGTTGCCACCCTTTCAGTTCCTTCAATCCTTCCCCTAACTCTTGTTTATTGTTATGTCTCTGAAGAGGAAATAAAGGAAGATACTCACTGATACCTGGTGTGGGGAGGTCTGTGTCATAATGGCCTGACTGCGGAACTATCCAAGATGATGGAATAGCCATGTGGCTTACTACCCAGAATAATTATAGTTAACATTTATCGCTAGTAATTGAGCAGATCCAATACATTTAATGACATGTAATGATTGTTCAGTCTGTAGCATCTTTCATTCAAAGGTCTGTCCCAGTGTACCATGTAAATTGTTTATTGTCTTTATAGATGATCAAGACACTAGATGGGGGAAACAGTTGATTCTGCCTTCAATACTGTTGGCACTTAACACGTATTTATTGACTAGATCCACGGAAATAGCCTCACTGTTTCTGAAGATACCCATTTTTTCAAAGAGTGACTTAGTTTTGTTTTATGCGCATGAGATTTTCTTTGTCTGTATCTGCACACCACATTCATGCCTGGTAGCCATGGAGGCAACGAGAGGCTGCCCTACCTGTGAAATTGGAGTTGTAGGTGGTTGTGAGCCAACAGGTAGGGGCTGAGAAGAGGCCTGGTTCCTCTAGTGGAGCAGTCAGCTCTCTTGACCACTAAGCCATCACTCCAGCCAACATAGCAATGTTTTTAAATTGACTTCTTCCTCTAATAATCCCACTCCGAAATGTGATTCATCACACCCATTTGAGGGAACAGGGCATGGTATTAGTTTTGAAAATTCTAGGCATAACCTGATCAAGTTGCTCCAATGTTTTGACCCTTAATTTGAGAAGCAATGCTCCAGACAATATTCCAGCTAGAGTCTCCCCCTCCCCGACCCCCGGGTTTGGTTGACTTTGTTTATCATTCAACTACAAGTATCCTCAAGTCGGCAATGTCAGACTGAATGGCTGTTATAAAAACCAATCACATTTTCAGGGCAAAGGCTGCAGGATTTACAGTAGAGGGTAATTCTTCCTCCGGTCTCCTTTACACCATTGTAGCTGCCTGTTGTACTGTAGAGAACCCAGGTAATTAATAAGAGGCATTAACATATCTTATACCTCGGGGAGAGGCAAGGCTAAAATCTGTTGCATAGCTTTAACTGGGAAACAGTATTGTTGAGTCATTCCTCTTTCGGTCTAGAGCCCAGCTCCTGTGATTCTCTCTGCAAGATGAAGGAGTGCAGAGCGCTCACACTCCCACACTCCCGTGGAACGTCATGGTTTTTAATTATACGCAACTTGAAATAAGCATTTGGCCATGTGGCATATTCGACCACAGAACCATAACCAGAGCTTAGGAGGGTGATGGGGATTCAGAGGAAGCTGGAAATCCGAGAGGTATTACCCCAGGATGACCTCCTGAGAACAGAAAAAGAGAAGGTCAGTCACCAGACCTAAAGGAGTCCCTTCACTTGCAGGTGACATAAATGTGGGGAAAGTGTCAGGTTGGGGACGGTAAGGAAGTAGGCATAGACTATAGAGTGCTTCTATTATGCAAAGCATGGGAAGCAATAATGTAATGAAGAAGTGGGTTTCCAGATTGCAGGGCTAAGAGCATAATAGTCAGATGCTATGACCATCAGGGAAGGGGAATGGTAAATGAGAGGTCTTACGTAGGGTACAGTTAAAGGGATGGGGACGAAATAAGGATGGAAATGTTATTTTTAAGTTACCAGTAAGATTTGTGAGTATCTTTGTACACTGAAATGTATCCAGTAGATAAAGAAAGAGTAGAGACCAATACGACCAGGTCGTCTTAGTAGGATAAAAGATAGCCGTTGGTGTTCCCGTCTTACAAGTTCCATTTCTATCGCTCAATCTATGCCTCACATCCTTGGAAATAAGTCACAGGAATTGTCTTTTAAAGCAACACATCATTTCAATCAGATCTTCACATCTGGATCTCGTTTTTACTTATATTTTCTTTCAATCGTTGTCAAGTCATTAAGAAAGAGGTATGCCTTACCATATTGCTTGTTGTCGAAGAGACTTGTATAGCGTCAATAAAAGGTTGATGGATTGATGCAACCCTAAAAGGAGAAAAAAAATGCAGAATACTGTGAGTGGCCCTGCATGTGCTCATAAGCTCTGTAGATCTCCTTAGAAGCCAAATAGGAGAGATACAAGAACATGAGGAACACTGGAGTGGTAAAGGAAACAAGGTAGTTAGGAATGTAGGCAAACGGTGCGCAACCAGACAGGAGAAATGAGCATTCCACAAGTCTAATTCATCCACCATGTGTATGCTGCCAAAAGATAATATTTTTATCTTTGAATTCCGCAGTAAACACAATAATTTAATTACACTGAGTAGACATTGGCACGCAGAGCTAATGGACTTTTGCAGTTAGCGTCTTTTTTAAGCTACAGAATCTCTTTTTCCTTGATCGCTTGCTTTGATATTATTTCTAAATATCATCTAATATCCTGTTATGGATTTTTTTTTTAGTAGACTGGTTAACAAAATGTCAGCAATCCACGAAGGCTGGCAGGAAGTCAATGACACCTTCACAGGAGAGCCAGCATGCTCATAATAATAATAATGACGGCTCTAATGTGCATTAGCACTTCCCTCCTGGACCTCAAAAGAAACTATCAGACATCACATCACAGGTACCAACCGAAGTGTGGCCAGCTGGATGGCAGGACGCTGCCCTCGTTTAGACTTCTCAGGATTCAGGGACGATGCACTAGACAGAGAAGAAGAATACTTTTACAGCTGTAATCCCAGACACTTTTTAAGACACACATGGTGGTTCCAAACAAAATGTACTGTTAAAATAAGCATCTCCCCTGCACTATTTCTGAACCTGGAGTATATAGTTATTAAGAAAGCAACCAATGCATTCAGGGTATCTGTAAGAACTGTTTGGCCTGAAACTTCTTGGAGAATAATACTGTTGTTGTTTGTTTGTTTGTTTGTTTGTTTTTCTGTTTGTTTGTTTTTCTGTTTGTTTGTTTGATTGATTGATTGTTTTGTTTTGTTTTCCTGCTGCCTAGCTTCGGATTATATTTATATCCCTGGGGAAGAAACCTGAATTTTTTTCAATGTAGGAATTTTACTGGCAGGAGAAAGCACCTAATTTATCTATCATTTGTCCCTTAAACTATGAATACAAAGGTAACCTCCTATAGTTGAAACACATGCAGAGAGAGAGGGAGGGAGGGAGGGAGGAAGGGAAGAAGACAGAGACAGATACAGAAACAGAGACAGGGAGCAATATATACATCATGAACAACATGGCCACAGTACATCATGTTGAAGCCACTGATTTGTGAGGAAAATAAAAATCACACACTGAAGTGATGTGGTAATAAGCAATTAGCCAATGATGCCACAGTGGAATCTATCTTCTAAAACTGAAGTGTGGTTCTATGAGTTTGAGAGCACTACATTTTTAATGAATTTTATGAAAACCTCGAGACACAGAGTTCTAAATTTTTCGTTTTAGCCGTTTACATATTTTGTTTTGCATGGAAATTGAATTACTCCATGTCGCCTTCCAAGATTGCTTGAAAATGTCACCTGCTAAATCAATTGATTTTAGACTTCAGGTAAACCTCAGCCAATGAGACTATTCTCAAAGCCCTGCCAAAGGATTCTCTAAATTCCCAGTTCTCATTTCAGGGATTTGCTAATATGGCATTGATCAATCTACAATTCCCAGATTAAGGAGAAGTGATAGGAATATTGGATGACAAAAAATTGCCATCCAGGCCAGAAAGATAAATCGTTTGGGTTGTCTTTTTGCAAGTTCGAGGTCACGATTCATTCATCTTGCTACTTTGCTATATCCCTTTAGTGGCTTCAATTGCAGGATTAAATATTGAATGGTGGCAGACCATTCAATAGCGAGGCTTTCGTAGTTTAGCATCAGAAGGCTTGTCCTGCTGAAGGTGGAGCTGTGTGTGTACTGAATGCCAAGGATCATTGTGCAGACGACGTAGACTGTGACATTAATCCCCCAACAATATTATCAGACAAGTCTTAGCACATTGATTTCGTCCCCGATATGACTGAAACAAACACATGTACCAGGCATCTTAAGAACAACACTGAGCTTCCTAAGCAAGCTTGATTCCTTCAGAAAATTAACCCATTAGGAGATTTGCCTGGAAACGTGGAGCACATTTCCATACAACACTGAATTGTCCCCAAAATAAATAATAATAAAATGTAAAAAAAAAATTCAAAAAAGCTCTGGAGGAACATTAATTAACAGAGGATTATAAAATTTGAAAACATGACTTGGGGTGAAGTTTTGTCCTCGTGGCTAACTACAAAGAATGAAAACACCAAATTAATATGCTACCTGCTAAGCATAATTAGAACATGGCTGCTCAAACCTTCCTTCTAGCCTGAGCTATTACATTGGAAATTCTTGGATCTTTTTGTTGTTGTTCTGTTCAGGCATTTGGGGTTACTTCCATACTAAATGGGTTAAAATGAATACATTAGAGGTTTTAAAAAAATGCATTATTTAGTCAAGAGACTCAAGAGACTTAAAAGGATTAATGGATGTGCTTTTTAAAAAAATAAAAATGTTTTATTTATAAAACATAAAAATTAAAGTTTGACAAGGACCAAGAGGTCACCCCCATCTCCCCTCCTCTCTGCCTGTGTAGAATTATTTTATCTGCCATTAATCAGGAGGCTCTGAAAGGCTCCAGGTGATCGTTTTTCACTCCTTTCTGAGTTGCTAGAATCCTGCATATCTTCAAGGTAAAATTGTTTGGGGGGGGGAACACAAGGAAGTGGTAACAGGGAGGGGAAGATTTTTACCTAAAATTTCCCATTCTTAAAGCCAAACCCATTAATTCTTCCCCAGATGGTTATTTTAAATCATTATAATAATTCCATTTTCTGCTACAAGCATTTGTCATATTTTCCCCCTTCCCCAGCCCCTCCCCCTCCCCCCACCCAGGGTGGCCCCTTCCCCAGACCCCTCTCCCTCCCTCCCCCCCAGTGTAAGCACATTTGGATTTTTCTTTCTTTCTCATCAGTCACTCATTCCAGTCTTTTCATCGACTGGATTTCTCTGGCTCCCTTCCAGCAAGCACACAGCTTCGAGGAGTGTGGGGTCCGAGTCAGGTTTCCAGGTTGTTATGCCTCACATGTCTAGACACGGCATAAGAATGGCGTTTGGAGACAGACAGCTCTGAGTTTTAATCCTACACCTATGATTTATAGCTATGAGCCTTTAATCTGTACATTAACAACCCACCCCACCCGCATCCCTCAGAGGAAATGGAGCCAACAATATCTACTATGTAGGATAATGGTGGATTTTAAATAACAGTAATGATTGGTAGAAGATATGCAAGCAAAAATAGCCATTACTGTCATTAAAGGGTATTTCTTTATTACATGTTGCTTATACTGTGTGTGTGTGTGTGTGTGTATGTGTGTGTGTGTGTGTGTGTGTGATTTTCTGCATGTGATGGTCAGAGGACAACGTGCAGGTGTCGTTCTTCTCCTTCCATTATGTGGGTCCCTGGAATTGGACCCAAGCCATTCGGCTTAATGGAAAGCATTTCTACCTGCTGAGCAATCTTGCCAGGCTTTAAGGTTCATTTCTTAATAGACATGATTTGCATTATTTCAGACTGACTTGAAAACTATTTATTGTCATATTTTTATGAATAAAAAGAACTTTGGATGTATCTACAACTTCTTTATAACGTATTTTTTTATTTTATTTTTTGCGTGTTGTGTGAGTACTTAATGTATGCTGAAGGCGATGAGAAGCAGTCACGATAACTCTGGTTCATTGTATGTCCGCTCTCTTGAGGAGCTGTCTGAACCTGGAAAAAGTTAGAAAAGCCCTTGTCCAGGACCCCTCAGGAACAGAGACTTGACCTAGTTTTCAAAGATGGATATTCCTCTCAGTGTTGGCTCTCTGCACCTTTAATTCTCATGCCACAGTGAGCCGCATGAACACAGTGTGCAGGCTCTATCCCCGGTGTCTGCTTCGGTGGGTTTTACATGGGGCCTGAGGATTCACCAGTTTGCATACTGCCAGTGTGGAAACCACAGTTGAGAACCATGGCTTCTAATTGCTCTGCTCTGCTCTCTCTGTTTTGTGAGTTATTCATTATCCAGAGGAGCTTAGCCAAGCCTGGCTCTGACGTCATCAGGGCTCTGCAAGGCATGAGCAGAGGGACAGGATTTACTTTCCTGTTTTAAGAATGTCTGGAATGCAGGACTTGGAACCTAAAGAGATCAGTGCCCTGGACAGGCTATGAAAATAGAAATCTGAGTAAGGACCATCTGGTGACAATGACTCTTGTCTAAAGGCAAAACAAGGGCCCACTGACAACTAAATAGAGTCTCAGGTGGACCTACCTGGTGGGCACTGGGTACAGACACCATAGATTTAAGACCTGAGCATGTAATGCTTGCTTTACCATGCTACATCCAGATCTTGGGCAGTGTAGAACTGTGTACATAGGCTGTGTACACTATGTCTGTCCCACTTAGAAGACCAAACTGGGAAACCAGAAGCAGTGATACTCACAAGCTGTCCCTCCCGAGATGACTCTGGTCACTAGACAATCACAGCTCTTGTCGCTTTGCCGTGCCTTCTTCTCTACCTCAGTGGTACTATTATAGACAGTTAGCATTTGTTGACTGACTACCTCATTTGTATTTACTAACTCAAGCCCAATTCAGTAGAAATATGTTCTTGTGTCATAATTAACTTTCTAACTCTCTGTGCTGGGCTTCTAGAAATAAGGCACACCCAAATAGAGATTAGGGGAAATCTGCCTTCATAGGTAAGGACTTGAAATGTGTTCATCAAATGAAGAGAAAGCTGGAGGAAAGGCGACAGATGACATTTCCAGATTTACTTAGCTAATAGCCAGTTGGCCCACCTGACTGCAGTGGGAACAGCAGGGGGAGAGAAACAGAAGTCCTTACCCTCAGAAAGCATTTGATGAGGTCATGAATTTGACAACACAGCGGACCCCAAGTACAAGAAGTCAGAAAATTTGACCTGTCATTTGGGAGTTAAAGTAGGTAATCACCTACTCTGGTTCCATTCAGTTCTAGTCCTTGCAGGCCACTCAGCACAACCCAGAGAGGATTGATTGATTGCCTACTTGCACTTACCCTGTGCACTGTCCTGAACTTGCCCTTCTGATGTTGAAGCATCGTCCTCCGCTCACGAGCTACCCTGTGTGCAGGAGGAAGAACATTTTAGTTTTACGATTCATTGACAATATGCTTGATACATTGTTGCATATGGTCCAGAGCAGCTAAGTCGTATGGAAATGAGTTAGCTCACAAGTGCCCAGTTGACACCTTAGTTAAAACACTGTAGGGTAAATATTCCTAGAAAGATACTTTGGGTCTGGGAAAAAATGCAGACACTATTTTAGAATTTTTACGAGGTAGCCTTTTCATCTTTTTGAACAGCCAATATCTTGTTTCCTTATAGGGAGACCTCCCACCTGAATTTTGGGAATGTTAACTATTTCCTTACAATGAGGGCAACTAGGTAGGATCTGTCGATATTGATCCACCCTGAATCCATCTGTGCTGCAAAGGTCCCTAGTACTGGTGTAGCTGGTTTACACGTGAAATTCGTGCACATGAGAATCAGCTACGTGTGTCCTCTTTGCAACACTGATGAGTGATATTTCAACCACCTGAGCAGAAGGAATTCTTCCAATTCCGCTTTCTTCTAGAGACTGAGACAAAATAAGGTTTTCCTGGTAATCTTTGTGTTATACCACGGCCCATTTGAGCCGTACAGTTCACTCCTTGTTCCTTCCGTGTCTGTCCTAGCCTTCCTAGAAGATGGAAAATGGACCTGCTGTGCAGTACGGTCATCTCTTGTCTGCCAGTTTTCAGTGCTATATACAACGTTATTGTTGTGAGAGAGAGGTTTATGGCGAGTAGACTCCTGGCAGTCTGTCACCTCACCTGACTACCATAAAAGAGACTCCAGATAGGCTGCGTTGGCTACTACTGTAAACAGTTCTACATTTATAGCAGTATGGTGGTGACATTTGTAAATTAATGAGCCTTCTTCACTAGTAGTTTTAAAAACTGGGGTTTCGTTTCCAAGACTACTTCACCTATTTGACTTTGGCATCTTAAGAAAATGGGGAGATGGCTGTTAAGACAGTGAAAATATTTCCTTTTATTTTCCATCTAGATTTTTTTTGTTACACATGAGAGACCTTATATAATGTTTAATGTTTCGGTTCACTATATGCGTTTTCAGTTTTAGTATTTGTCATCCTGTTCCAATTTAATGAAAGCTTATTTGGCTACGGTTTTCATTGGAAAGCAGAAACCAACGTACGACTTTGAGCAATAATATATATTTTTCCTTGTCTTTGGATTTGAACAGCCTTCTAAAATTCTCTGTACTGAAATTCTGGCAGGGCTCTTCCTTCAACATTTGGCGGAGGGTTTGGAATGTTTTAAACATTTGAAGGGACTGGGATCAATTACTGTAACCTAAAATGGATAACCTTTAAGACACGGAGCTCATGTTTTTCCTAATCATCTCATTACATGACATTTTTCTGTTTGTATATCGATAAAACACTGTGTGTTGGCTAAATAAGGCTCATTTCACTTATTTCCAAGTGGTGTTGACATTGTAAAGCCGCATATTACATATAACATTAGAGTTATTTTTAAGACACACCATCTTTGTGGATTAAAAAAAAATCTGTATAAAATTCAGAGGGTAGATAAACTTGTAACAATTTACCAGTCTAACAAAGTATAATAAATAGCAGAACCATGTATTTCAAATGAATTTTTAAAAGATATACAATGCGAGCTGCTTTTTAAAACCGTTTTTTCTAATTAAGGAAGATCCGAGGGTTCTCATTGATTCTTACTGGTGTTATTTCATTATTGAAAGTCTTTCCACCCTCCCTGCCCCCCGCCACCGCCCAGTATAAAGCCCCTTATTTTCAGAGATGTGTTTACTTAGAAGGGTTATGTAGTAATATCCTGTTGTTTTTATTTATTAAGTTAATATAGGACTCGTATTATACTCTTGGGGTAGAAAAAAGGCCAGACATTACCAGATTCGAGATCTGACTTGATAAATATAAATGTGACTCAAGCCCCTGCTGACAGACACAGTGGATATGACCCATGACGGGCAGATGGCTGGAGTGATGGAGAGAAGTATTACAGCCTGAACATCCCTGTGCCTGCTCCAGTGGACGCAGAATACATTAGCTGAGTCTTCCTTCAGCTCAGAGGCCTTTTTCTTGATGATGGATTAGAGATAAACTTAACGTGCACGTTCTCCCAGAGTTCCTCAGAGACCTTAGTTTTTCATGAATGAAAAGGTCATTTGTAGAATTTCCACATTCTTTCCTTGTTTTTTTTTTCTCATGGAACCTAATTGCTTTGTCTAACTGCCTGTCCCCGTATTTCCTTAGAAATAACAGTAGCTTTCTGGTTTTCATGTCCTAAGGAGTGACTTATACATGGTAAATAGTGCAGTTAGAGGAAACCTGAAATCGTTCTGTATAACATATATGAGGACATCCACGAGGCCAGAAGCCTCCTTGGCTCATTTTGTCCTAAATGACTTTTGATACAAGGCCAAACTTTGTACCAGATGTGTGGAGTTCTATAATAATTGCATGGCACAGGCCTCCAGTCATCCTCCACTGAGACCACTCAACATATGTTTTATCAGGACGGTTTTCAGGGTTTTCTTCGGGGCCGCAGATGAGCACAGATATTAAGTGAGGCGTCCAGTCACATTTTATTATCTTATAACATGAATTTCTCTAGCTTTTCTCCGTTTATAATTGCCAGAGACCTGGGTTTCCTTAATGACTTGAGTCATTAATTTTTCTCATATTTTTGGAGTAGAATACTTTCGAGCGCTCGCTTAACACCTATACTCCCTGTTTTCTATATTTTCTTTACCACTGTAGCCCCACATGCAGAAGAAACTTGAACGAGGGAGGCAACGTACAGGGCAAGGTGCTGACAAGGTCCAGATCTCTTTGTCTACTTACAAACCCACTCCACTCTATGTCTTCTTCTCTATGCTAGACATAATTTATATAGCCATTAACAAGGACAAAAGGTCAGAGGTCATAAGCGGCATTGTTGCCAGGAGCATGTGACAATGCAGAACAGCTCCCAGTCCACCTGTGAACATTCACAGTGTCCACGAGTGAGATCAGAGATGGGAGTGGGCTCATCTCTAACTCTGAAGTCAGAACGGCCTGGCTACTCCTTTATGAGAACACACTGGTCACTTACTATGCTCGTCTTGATTATTTCATTCAGAACTAAAGGAGAAATGCCCTTTAATTATTTCTGACTTAATGGACATGCTTGGGGATTTGTGTACCTCCTCGATGACAGTTTTCCCCCAGTGCTATGAAGAGCACCCAAGACCTGGTGCAGATCTACCCCAAACTACATCCTAGCCCTTCTTTGTACGGCTGTTCTACAGGCAGAAGGCCTGTGTGCTAAGAGGCTGCTGTTACAGTAAAAACAAGGTCGCGGAGGTTTTCAAAACCTTGTGTGTCTGTACTGACGTCTCTGCAGTAGTCCGTTTTCTGAGCCAACGTAGACATAACCAGCCATCAAAATAAACATGTGCCTATCCATGGTCCAACATAAATCAAGGGTACGAAATGAAAAACTTTTCCAGTGAGCTTAAAAGAAAATTTAATGTACTCCACCTCGTCTTTTGGAGAGCAAGAGAGCTGGTTCGGTTTTCACTGGAATTTTTATGTGGGTAAAACTTCCGGCTTGCTCTGTAGGCTAGGATTTTTCCTTTCCTACAATTATGCCCTAAAACAAAGAGGTGAAAGAAATTAATAGAACTGACTTTGGTGTATCCAATGGATGTTTCATGAGACAAGTCAAATTTTTGTGAGCCATGTGATGTTTGAATATAATTTCAAAGACAATAAAACCCTAAAATAAGATATATGTATTTTTTTTAACCTCACATTTTTCTGTAGCAAAATTGTTGCTGTTTCTCTGACAACTCTGATTTGAAGCTAAGGGAAAACACATACCCGTGATGGAAGTATATTTTTGTCCCAGAGCTGATTTGTTGCTGATGTTTTTTTTTTCAGTCCAAATCTCTTTGTCTTTAGAGTCTCAGATCCCTGCCTTAGTCATATATGAATTTAGTTGCAAAGACTTGACACCAGCATAGTCTGGAGCATTTTCTGAAGCCCTGCTATACAATATTCCTATCATTCAGACACAAGTTGGCAAAGATAACAGTTTAGTCAAGCGAAGTGTGCTTGAAATCCTAGGGTTGATCGCTCAAGAATGAGACTTCTCCAGTAAGACATTTTTACGAAGGCACAATGATTCTCCTTTCATAGTTCAAACAACCAGAGCATAAGGAATTATTTTGAAATATAATGACAGTACAGCTGTAACAATATAAAGGTCTGTAATAAATAAAAGATGGTGCATCTGTTTTGGAAGGCCTCTCGCTGTTGTACCTTGTAACTTGCCGCAGGCTTGAATCACTGCATCTTAGCTGTGGGTGCAAAAGCAAGAATACCGTCTACTCACAGACTCTAGGTGGTTGGGGACACACTGTTGGCTGAGAAGGAGGGTGCAGTGGAGTTGGAACATTGGCTGAAGTTGGGGTTTGAGTATTATCTAATCTTCTGCAAAGCAAATTAGCTTCTATCTATTTCTCTGAACATAGTTTGGACTCTAAGCTGGGTGCTTTCTTGTCTTCTTGGGGCAAAAGTTTGGTTTAAGAGAAGATGTGTTCATTATGACTAGTTCCTCCCTCCCCTTCCCTCCTTCCCTCCCTCTCTCCCTCTCCCTCCTTTCCTTGTTCCCTCTCTCCCTCTCTCCCTTTCCCTCCCTTCCTCCTTCCCTCCCTTTTTTCCTCCCTTCCTCCCTCTCTCTTTTCTCCCCCCTCCCTCCTTCCCTCCCTCCCTCCTTCCCTCCTTACCTCCCTCCCTCCCTCCCTCCTTCCCTCTCTCCCTCCTTTTTCCCTATTGTCGACCCTTAGGCCTTAAACACGCCAAGCACATGCGATAGCCCAACCCCAAGCATTATCTTCTTATTGTGCACTGAGAATCTGGGCTTATTATCATTGTGCTGGAGAGTTTGGTATTTTGTTTTTTTTTTTCAATCACCATCAATTCAGTCTGATTTTTAAAAGACTCCTGACATCTTGTTCCCCCTCCCCTTCTTCCAGTAGAAGAATAATCGCACTCTCTGCTTTATCCAGCACAGTTAGGTATCATGAGGACTATTAAATATGAAGCTCTTAACAGTTTTTCAGTGTGAAGTCTAAATGCGAACTGTCTGTGAATGGTTAACAGAGAGTACTCAATCCAAATCTTCCCCAAGGTCAGGAATATTATTTTGGAATATGAAAAACTACCCCTACAAAGGAAAGTAATTCATCACTTTTAAAAACAAATTTGGAGTTTTTAATAGCAGCCACGCTAACTCAGCCCTCTCTGCCATCAATACAGCTTGGCAGAATCTGAAGTGAAAATCACGATGGAACTCTTTTTATGGATCGAGTACAAATGAAGTTGACAGTGTGTGCCTAATCAGAGCGCCGAGAACTGGAAGCTGCAAAGACAGTATTTCCACTTTCTCATGTTGACGTGTCGCGTGTGCAGGCAGCGCAGCTAGAATGATTAGAAATGTCAAGCCTTTGCTATCATCAAGCACAAGGTTTCTCTATCTGATTTCTGAGTCAAGGAGACTCCAAACCACAGCACAGAATTAGAACCGTGTTTATTAATTAACACATCCTGTTACATTGTATTCAAACAGGACAGTGCTTAGGAAACCCCATTGGTGTAAGCTTAGATTAGACTCTATAGCTGCCCATTAAAGCACCCTGGGAAATGGAGCCACATGTGATAACCAAGACGTTAGGATCCCTAAGACACAGGCGTAGGACCGTCATCCCCAGTGAGCAGCCGCCACAGTGACCCTTTCTTTCCTTGTGGTAAGCTGCTCTCCTCCTAAGTGGGATTGAGACTCTCAGAAGGCAGCTGGAAATGGCTGCTTGGGAATCTTTTGGTCAAGCAGAGCTGCTTTCACTAATACTGAACTGCATTTTTCATGACTGCATTGAGAAAGCATGCCAAGTAGCTAGAGCCTGGAACACATACTAGACAAAATTCCTTGGTGTTCTCAACTGGAAGGCTTCATGGAGACCTTTCCCTGTCAGCTTCCAGATGGCCTCCCATAGGTAAAAATCACTCCAGTCTTTATTTAAGAGCCATGGACTAATTTCCATCCTGTGCTATTCTTTATTGTCCTGAATGTTTCATATACTATATTGTGTTTATTATATTATTTATATATTATGTTTATTATATAATATATTTATTATACTCATGGTAAAGCATAATGTTAGTGAGAGAGGGAACCCAACTCACACACTAAGTTCCTCTTAACCTTCCTCATGTTTTCCTTTGTGTACTGATGAGATTCTATCCAGGACTGTGCATCTTACAGGAATATATAGAGGTCTTAGTTCTATGGGACAGCACACATTAGCACATACAAGGTGCTAAAATTGATCCCTACCCGTGCACACACAAGTGTGCGTGCACTTACACACACAACGTGCACTTGCACACAGAAATCCTTACATAGGAAAGAATAGATGGTGTTTATGGAACTATGGTATATATTTAAGAAGGTGACAAAGAGCTAACAAGAATGGTCCCCATCTTCAAAATCTTGTCATATATCAAAGAAACGGAAGAATTGAAGTTGGATTTATCTATCCTTATCGCACATGCAAATGTTCCCTGGGAACTTGTCCTGTGTTAAGACAGGCAGTAATGCTGGGGGTGTCACGGTGAAGAAAAGGCATGAGCCTTGACTTCAGGTGTCGTGATGGACTCCAGAGAGCAGTGCAGGGGATTTGCACTACAGGAGAATGAAGGGTCACATGAAGACTTGAAGAGAGCAAAATACTATCAAATGTGTCAGAGCTTGAGAGTCACAATGAGCACATTTGCTGGTGAGGAGTGTAAAACCAGGACAGAGGAACAGGAAGAAAGCTGGAGGCCTTGGCAAGGCAAAGGAGTGTCCCAGTGCGGGCTCAGGCCAGGAGGCCTCCAGTGTGCAAGCATACATTGTCATCGGAGATGCTGTAGTATGGCACAAAAGCAGATGTTAGCAGGCTTGATCAGCCATTGCCATGCAGGAGGAATTTGGGACCGCATGAAACTTAGGCACTTTACCACAGTCAAGGCGTGTGTGAACGGCAAGCTATGACTGCGACACTGGAGACAGAAGGTAATCTATTCCACGGCAAAACTAAAAAGCCTTGGTTACTATATGGAAATGGAAAAAGAAGCAAAGGGTTCCTAACAGAACCATAAGGACAGTGACGGAGCAGCTGACAGAGATAGGGGACTCAGGTGACGGCTAGCTACCTAAAGAAGATATGCTTGGCTTTGGGCCTACAAAGTACTTGTTCATGATTCATGTCTCTGTCTGGGTTGTAAAGTCTGGAAAAGGCATTATCCCCTCTCATAACATCCAGTTAACAAACTACACCCAAACCTTGTCATGTGTATCCTCCTCATTCACATCGAGTCGTCTATAAAACATAGACTCAGGACTTTGTATGGGGGTAGAACATTCTAGAGGAGCTAAAGCCAGTTGGAGAGATAGATTGAGTGAGGACCACTTTGGTGAAGTGAGCAACATACTGAAAGCAACAGGATTCCTCTTGGTATTTAACATATGAGCTTGCTAACGCACACATACCACCTAGTTCTTTCAATCTGAATTAACTTTGGGTGTTGGTTCTGCGATGCCTGTATCCGTTGGCAAATATATTTGTTCTTTACAGTGGAAATGCAGGCCTGTACCTCAAACATTCTCACAATGCCTATAGCTGAAGTTATCCCTTCATCATGACCTTCCCTCCAGCTTTGCACCTGTGAAACTTTCCAGATTAGTAGTACGGGTTATTTTACTCTTAAACCTATTTGATGTTTGAAAGGCTTCTTGCTCTTCTTTTCTCACCATAGGCTCCTTGTGACTTCCTCAAGAATCTATGGAAATAAGAGTACCAAAGATGGCATTCTGATATTTAGATGTATATTTGTGGTCCGGGGAGGTGGCCCAGGGGATAGAGGGCATGCTGGATAAGAATGAGATCTGCGTCTGGATCTCTATCATCCACATAAACCTGCTCAGGGCAGTGTGCACCACTAACATCAGGGCTGGCTGAAACAGGAGGATTCTGGGACCTGGCCGGCTAGCCAATCTAGCTGACGTGACAAGTTCAAAGTTCAGTTAAGAGATCCTATATTTAAAAAGATGGAGAACAAAACAAGAAGACACTGACATCAACCTTCGGCTTCCAACTGTACCAACACTAGCAAATGAACCACACAATATTCGGACACACACACACACACACACACATACACACACACATACACACCCAATACACAGGAAATTTTAATGTAAGTAGACTTGGAAAACATGTTGAAATTTTTGCCTATGACCACTGACAAAATGGGCTGCAGAAGGTATATAATTAATTATTGACATTGAATTCTTATCCTGTTCATGGCAAACATTTGTCATCTTTAAATTTAGGTTAACACAAGGCAATAAAACAGCCTTCGATACAAGATGGAGAACTAAAGACAATAGCTTTCTCACCCAGACGATTTTTTTCTTCCATTCCACTTATTTTGAATAAAATTATTAGTGGTTATTTCGGGGGGAGGGGTTAACTTTCTACCTATAGACTGTAAATTTCAGAGGTGACTGTATGAGGTTTGTATATTTACATTACTGCACTGTTATCTCAGACCAGGTCTCAGCCCCAAACTCTGGTGGGAAAGGCTTCTAGCATAGAAACAATTCAAAAAACAAACAACACTTGCAAAAAACCAATTTCTTCATGTAAGAACTACATTCCAAAAGACGAGAAGGCATAAACTATTTTACAATCTTTATAGGAATATATTTTATTTCATTTTCTTACCTTTTGATTGGATTCCCTTTCGGGTTGAATTTTAATACAGCCAAGATACATCCATTTGAAGATGAATAGAGAATCTGAGGGTCAGCTGCTTCATTACACTGCAGCTAAATTTATCAAAATATGTCAAAATAACATATTACAGGGAAGCGTGACCCTTGGAGGCCTCTATAAAGGAAAAGCTAGTAGTAAGTAGTTCAAATCTTTTAAATAATGTCATTCTAACAAGAAAGGAAATGTCACGTTGTTTGTTACTTTTCGTAACATTGTAACCGAGTGACATTGGTGTTGGGACCCCGGACCTCAAGCATTTGTTGAGTGAATGAATGAATGGATTTTGTTAACAACTGACCTTCAGAAAGAAGGAAGACTTCCGAAGGGAACATATTAAGGCTATAAAGAATGACTCTGAATTTTAAAAGTTGTAATAATGAAATTGACATTTGTTCAAAATATATTGCATCATTTAAGGAAGACATCCCAATAAATCATCAGCAAATGACCTAGCTTTCTAGTACCTTGGCTGTTCTATGCCATCTTAAGGTGTCCATTCCTCTTTCTCCAGTCTTCCTTCTGTCATTATCAAAAGATAAAGACTGGAACGGTGATGCCAAAGCATTGGGAATCCTTTCCACGGTTAATAAGCATGTAAACCTGTATACATTCAGCTTGATAGTCTTTCTCTTGTGCATTACAGCAAGACCCTGCCTGTTTCTGTAAGCCCTCGCCTGAGTTCAGGTACCTTCCACTTCCTTTTCAGACACTGCCTCATCTTTTATCCCAATTCTGTGAGAAACTTAACCATGAACAGGACCAGAGTCCAGCCTCCAGCATGCAGAAAGCAGATAAGAGACTGACCGGGTGGTTCTCCTCTTCTGGTTGGTCCTGCCGATAGTAAATCATTGTAAAAGAGGAGATAAAAAAAATTAACAGTTCTATTGTACACTTTAATTTCTTGGCACCAATTTATTCCCTCTTCCTCCCAGAGGGCCTTTCCTCCAAATTCCTTAATAGATACTTTTTATGCTGTAGTAAAACATAAATAAAAACGCAGACAGAAATATAGGCTGTATTTTGGGCAGCTAGGGGTATTTTTAAGCTCATCGACTGAAAAGTTGGGTTTCCCCAGAGAAAAGCCTTAGGTCCAAGGACAAGCATTTATCTCAAGGGGTGAACTCAAAGGGTCACATTCTTGAAAGGGAGACGAAGGAATTCTCTATAGGTCAACATGTAAAGGTGGTGTGGTTAAGAATTAGAGACGGGTCCAGCTGCTGGATGTGGCTGGTTAATATCAAATAACACTCTGCCTCTCGAACAAAAGGATTTGAGCCCTGAGGTGGCTCAGAGAGTAAAGACACTTGCTGCCAAGGCTGGCAATGAATTCAATACCTGGGACCCACATAAAGGAAAACAAAACAAACAAAAAAAAAAACAAGTACTACAAATTGTCCTTTGAATATGCTGTTTCTCTCCAACACTCGATGACTGAGTGTAATTTTATTTTAAAAATTATATGTGTGTTGTTATTTTTCCTTCATGTCTGTCTGGGCATCATGTATCAGAATCTGGAATGGGACTGGCATGTGGATGTTGGGGATCAAAGTTTGTTCCTCTGGAAGAGCAACCTGTGCATTTAATGGCTTAACCATCACTCTGTCCCCAGAAAGTTTGAAGTTAAATGTAGCTTGATTAAAGAGGTTTTTTGGGTTTTTTTTGTTTTTTTTTTATCATCCTTTCTAATATAATAGTACTTACCAAAGTGAGAACCCTAGAAATCCTTCCCTTCATCCTCTTAGGAATCAAAAAGTAACAGGAGACAGACTTTTCACGTGAGTGTTATTCTCATAGTTTGGATCTGAAATATCTCTGTTTCAGTTTTCTTTCACTAGCACATGTTAATTACATATGACAGATTTCGTTATGGCATTTCCACATATGTATATATTTAGATCGTATCTACTTCCGATTACCCTGCCCCATCCCCCTCTATGCCCACTGTTCCCTTTCTTCTCCCACCTGCTTCCTTTTCTACTTCTACCCCACCTCCATGTATATTTTTACTCTAGTGGCACAATGAGTTTTCTTTGGATTGCTTGCTGGAGCAAATGTGGACGATTATTCACAGAATCCTGGGTCTCTTGCCTACGGTTACACTACTGAAGAAAAGGTCCCTTCATCCCTCAGCCGCAATGAACTGCCTGGAGAAATCTTCAGGGGAAGGAAATGACGTCATGAACTTCTGATCCTAGCTTTGATTATCTTCCTGTAAATCCTGAGTAGGGGTAAAATTTGGTAAGGTTAGCATACACAAAGTTTAAGTCTTCCATTCAGCGATGAAGCATCCTTTCTGTTCAGCCTACATCGCCCTAACAGAGTTATTCATGTAAGGCACTTACCAAGTGATGGCCTGGGTTTTGCCTCAGCCCCTTTCCACCCATGCTAGCAGGTTGGACACTGTATCAAGAAGTAAAATCTCAGGCATGGTTGTTCCAAGGTCACAGCAACAGAGAGGCAGGTCCCAGATAACTAGGGGCAGTTAAGGGTTCAGATAAACAGGGCGAGCAGAGGTTTCCCATAACTGGAAATTGCTTCGCCCTAACTGTGGCACACTGAGGAATGAGGTGAAGGCGCCAGATGTAAGAGAAAGAGGGACGAGCAGGCAAATAGTTGTGGCTCCTAGCAACTGCCTTTCCCAGCGTTCCAAGAGGATTGTTTGGAGACCCTTTCTGTTCAGGTAAGGGCTGTGCAAAATTGGTCCATCAAGACATTTTCAGCCTTACCTCTTGACCACAGAGGTGACTACCGTGTAAACCGGTACCTGGCCTCCCTCCAGTGTCGTCTCTCAAAAGACATTTGGGTCCTAGAGGAAAAGAAGAAAAATGCAATTCTTTTACTATAATGTAATTTCTGGAAGTAAATGCAGTCAGTTCCCATTCTAGTCTGAGTTACAAGGAGCATGTTTCCTTTCATCCCAGTAGCCAAAACAGAGGCTTCCTGGTCTCCTTTTGACTATAATAGCCCCAGGAGTTTTGGCTTGGTTCTGTTCCCTATTGGGAGCAGATCCAGGATTGGGGCTGGGTGTTCCACAGTGCAAATAAGTACATCCGTCCCCATGTGTGTCTCCCATTAGTCATGTCAGCTCATCCAAATAGGAGGATGAGGACCCTGTCCCAGTCTTGTACCGACATGGGCCATTTGTCATATAGCCATTAAAGAAGGGAAAGATTGTTCAATTTGTATATTTAAAACCACCCAGAAGACAACAGCTTCATGGGAATATTATGATCAACAATAAAATGAGCATTTTCTTCAGTTAGTGTAGGGACACCAAGATCACATGCCGCTTTAAATCCCAACAGTATCTAAAAAGCCATCGATGCTAGAGAAATGTCAATAACGAAGCTAAAAATGATATATTCGAGTATATAATGGCTTATTAAGCAAGAGACTAATTTTCTTGTTCTGGAAATGATGAAGCAGATGGAGAAGACCTTTCCCCTAGTGGCATGTGTGGTCCTGGCAGTGTGCATACCTGAGCACCATGGCAAGTGTGGAGGAGGGCAGTCAGCCTGACCTGCACAAGCTGGAGCCGGCTTTGTCTCTGTCTTCAGGGCATGCAGGATTGCTCTTTGCAGGTCTTTACTAAATGAGTGCCTCTGAGCTGGCATATTGCCACCTGAATTTTTCTGGGGGAAAAAAAAGTGTTCTCCTCATGTAAAATAATTTTGTGACATTCCAGTTACCACAAACCCCACTGTAATTGATGCCATTCACTGGCTGCTTTGAAGTCCTGTGAACATTGCTGCCATATGAGAATGAAGAAGAGATACAGGGCTAGTGGCCATGAGACCATGAGTAAGAACTCACCTAAAAAGATGTCCCAGAGGACTGGGAAGATTGATCACTGAGTCACAATGCCACCCAAGCACCAGGGCCTGAGTTTCCCAGATCCATATAAAAGCCAACATGTAACTCCAAGCATCTGTCGTCCCAGCCGTCCTACAGGGAGATGGGAGGGAGAGGCAGGGGATTCCTTAGATGCTTGTAAGCTAGCTAGTGTGGTATATATACTCCTTTGCTTCCGTAAACCTCATTTGACCTGTCCACGCGTGTGCATATAACAAGAATGTGTCATCTTTTTCCATTCACGTCTTCTTATTTGTCATTACTTTAGTGTGTTCACAGGCTTCACAAAGGCTGGAGTTACAACACAGTGTTAAACTCCTGCGTGTCCCTGTCAGCTGTAGTGGCTTGATCCATGGACTTATCCCTAAGCCCTGCTCCAGTGGTCAAGAGCCTTTATCTAAATCCTGTCCCTCATAGCTTTCTTCACTCTTGAGCTTAGGGATGGCTTGTCAGTCCCCAGGTAGGCTCCATTACAGATGACACAGAAAATACGTTGCTGATAATAACTACCAAGGTAACTATTTTACCACTGTTCCCTCCTGCCCGCCCCCTCCCACATGAAAGGTTTCTGACTAAAAGCATTAACGTTCTTGTCTAAAGAAGGTTCAGATAATTGTCGTGCTGAGGTGCTTTGCGATTTCTCGGAACAAGGGGGAACACCTCAGAGATGGTCTGAAACAGGGTCTTATGGTAATGAGGTTCCTGGGAGTTCTTGGACAGGCACTGGTTCTCAAAAGTTTACAATGTAACTACAACTGCTACAATGCAAAACCCCCTGGGGGAGTATCCGGGAGGTGCTCTCCTAAGGATGAGGCAAGAAAGGGGAAGAAGAATGGACCATTGATGACTGTTTCAGATCATTCTGATCTGAGTGCTGTGAGGTCCTTGGCTAATGGACCAATGAAGGAGGGAAGGGGCCTAGAGTTCTCCTGTAGAGTGGCCGTGTTGGAATTCCCCTGGTTCTGTGAGTTGATCTGTTACATTGTAGGTAGGAAAACCCGGATGCCTTCTTTTGTTAGTTCATCCTTCTGGCACTAACCTACCCCACCTTGTCTCCCTGCCTTCTTGGTTCCAAACACCAGCACAGTGAGAGATGAAACATAAGAAGAGGAAAAATATTAAATCTATAATCCAAAATGAGATAAATATGATAATGGTTGGAAAACACTAAAATTATACCAGTAAGGGAAGCTGGCGTGCAGGCCTGCTGGACTCAGAGTAGGGAGTTGGAAAACCCCAGGATTTCTCATCCTCTTGCAAGATGAGAAGAGCTGGACACCCACCAGCTCACCCCGCAACATGCCTGAGTCTTTGATGTCAAATGAAGTGGTATGGATCTGCAATCTTGGCATTTCCCAGGAGGTTGAGGCAGAAGGACCAATAAGTAGCCCAAGGTCATCATTAGATACCCAAGGCTACAAGACTCCCTCTCCCTCTCCCTCTCCCTCTCCCTCTCCCTCTCCCTCTCCCTCTCCCTCTCCC
>NW_021620984.1:5980113-5982207 GCF_004785775.1 Grammomys surdaster
AGGAGGAGGAGGAGGAGGAGGAGGAGGAGGAGGAGGAGGAGGAGGAGAGTGTATTATCCCCAAAGTAATGGCTTATTGCAGGTGAATGATGGCCTAGTGTTGCCTAAGCTAGGGACACAGCCTGGAGACACTCAAGGCATAGCACAGTAGAATCTCCCCTTAGATCACAGTCCCTCCCCCACTCCACCCCCTGTGTTTCCTGCTGTACATGTGACTTTGAAAGCCAGATTAATTGTACAGATGTATTTCCCATTCGTGGTTGTATATACTTCGAATTTCCGAAAGAATCCAGAAGAGAAGACGGCTGTTAGTAAATGTTTAGCCTCTGGCCGTAACTCTCTTCCTCCTTTGCATATCGAGGTCAAGGAAGAAAGCACAACAGGACAGAGAATCAAAGGAGACACAGATCCGTCTCTCCTTTTCAGAGGGAGCAGATCTGTTTTGTGCTGATTGGGATTCTTTTGAAACTAAAGAACATAAAATGAAATGAGCTGTGGAGAAAGAAAGACAAAAGGAAAAAAAAGAAACAATCAAAGGTCTTTCTAATCAGCCGGGAATAGTCAGTTCTTGATTTACATCTCCATGTCTAGCTAGGGCCCTCCCAACCATGACCCCCTGGGTCACAAGGGTACTACAGAATCCCCACCCCCCACCCTCCACCCCTCAACCCCACCCCCATCCCCATTCCGGTTGAAGCTAGTCTCACTGACTTACCACTGGATGATGGTCAAGTAGGACTGCCAGCTTTGCAACTCTGCTCTTCCCCAAGGCAGTTGTCCTGGGAAATGAATCCCACAGTGGCTAGTTTTAACATAGCTCCTTAAACGCTTCTGGTAAAAATCCCTCGCCTTTCCAAGCTCGGTCTTCCTTTCTGTCTGTGTAAAAACTATTTGTAATGCAAATGTGTTCCTTTGTCAGTGAGCATCTCTAACACCATGCAAATGTTTTATAACCCAGTAGAGGTACTGTTTATCAACCGGTGCTATACATTTTTAACATTCCTTCTTTAAAAGAGGGTAACCGGTAGTGTTAGAAGCCACTTGAAGCGAAATAGGCAATGGATGATGACCCTCCAAAAAGTCCTTTGAGGTCACACACTTGCATCTTTTGAAACTGGGAACTTGGTTTCCGTGGTGACGGTGAAGGTGGACTGTGTTGTTTTGACCTGTTGTTACTCTGACATGGCCGCTTCTGTTATTGGCTCCTCGGAACCTCAAATCCAAGTCCCTATTGCCTTAAAAATTAATTATGATGAGAATTTCTCTTCACTTCAGACTGTTCAAGAATGCCTCACGTGCAGGCTGCAAATTATGAAGGGTAAATTAGGGCATCGCTGAATAGGAATGGTCCCAGGAAACCAATTTAAGAATCCTCTCCGGATTTAGTGGGGACCTGGAAATAGTCCATTTGGGAGGAAGAACCTGAAATTACAATCGACTTGTCATTCAGTTTCACAGCATAGTGGGACCAGCCTCTGAGATGGCAGGTGCTAAATATACGTGGACCTAAAAAAGTTTTTTTTATTTTAAATTTTTACTCCTATTGTACAACTCTCAGAGCCTTATTAAAAAATAATACTTTACAGTTGCCAGATATCTGTTAGCAGAAGACTTAAAGCAGTTCAGGAAAGGGTATTACTCTTACTGTTATAGCTCCTTATACAGGGATGAAGCTTGTGAGGCCCGGAGAGTTTAAGAAGTTGTGGGGTGGGGGATGGGTGACCACAGCCCTGGCAGAGGAGTCATTCTTCATTGGTAACCCTGTCCCAACTTCAAAGTGATAATTGCCTCAGCGATTTGAGGTAATTGGAACTCTTTAAGAACAACAAAAAGGTAGCTAGGCACATGGCTTTCCTAGTGTCATCTGGGAAACTCCCTTTAAAACCCATCTTCTGCAAAGGAGACTGGGAGAACCCGGTGTCTTTGTTTCCCAGGCCTTTCTGAGATCCTGGTGCAGGCATGAACTTGCTGTGTTTTGGTTTCCCTATCCACTGACCCTTGGGCTTTGATTTCTACACTTTCCTTATCCATTCCCCACTTGGGCGCGTTCTCTCTCTCTCTCTCTCTCTCTCTCTCTCTCTCTCTCTCTCTCTCT
>NW_021620984.1:5982217-5994813 GCF_004785775.1 Grammomys surdaster
TCTCTCTCTCTCTCTCTCTCTCTCTCTCTCTCTCTCTCTCTCTCTCTCTCTCTCTCTCTCCTCTCACACACACAGCTGTTGCCAGGACAATGACTGCCCAAGCTCTGTTTGTGCTCATGTGAGTGTGCACATGTATGTGCATGTGTCTATGTGTGTGTATGTGTATATATGTATTTGTGTGTGTGTGTGTGTGTGTTTCAAAAACATCCTTAAACTCATTTAACTTCCAGAGTTCTGTTTGGGTTACATAGAGTATTTCCTCACTGGGGATTTCAGAAGGAAGATGGGGCTAGGGGGAGAAAAGAAAATATCAGTCACTCTTACACATCTTTAAAACATTTTCTTCCAGATCACCTGATATTTGTATAACTTAAGGTTGAGTCCCAAATATCTCTGGATATATGAAATCCGTATTATTTAAGTTTTCACAGCTGTGGACAATATGAGGGCTTTATTCTTTGGGACTGTTCCGTAATGTCCTGTATTATGTATGGATAGATACAGTGTTCGGAGAAGTCATGTCACTCCCAGTCTCTTAAAACACAGACAAGAAACCCAGCAAAGGTAGAAATAAAAGCCAGAGACCAGAAAGTTATAAGAGAAAAATGCCAGTATAAAATTCTCTTGTTTTCTAAAGTATACACAAAGCTTCAGATATTAATATCCCCAAACTCCAAATGGCCAATTTATTTTTAAAACATGAAACACCTGCTTATTATTAACTATCACAATAACATATTTGATTCTGAGGGAGTCTTTTTGGCAGCGGATAATATTTTGAGACTTAGAGTAATTTTAATATCTTCTAAGGGGCGTCTTCTAAGGCACAGGGAGACATATTGGGATGCTTCTTAGCTTCCTGTTAAGCTCAGTAATATTGAACTCCTGATTTTCTTATCTGTAGCCATTGCTCTAGCATATTACAATTAATGAGAAAGTGAAAGTTAACGGTACAGTTGTTTTCTCTTTCTGTGTTCTCAACTCAAGGGGAGAAATTTAAGACAAGATTACCAGAGATTTGAAAATATGGTATGTTTTTGGAAAATCAGTTTTCACTTGAAAGAATATATAAGAATAAAATAAAACAAATGAGAATAGATGTAATAGGTAAACAAGCTAAGAATAGCTCATTGTCAATAGTCTGGGCTCACTATACACACATACACACATACATATATATATATATACACATGCACATATGTGTATGCGTGCATGCATATATATGTGTATATATACATACATATATATAAATATATGTGTGCATGTATGTGTGTACATATACATAGCTGTTGTCACTTGATCAGTGTATATAATTAAACATTTTAAACCATATAAAGAATTTTAAAGAAGCATTAAAATTGATAATTCAACTGGGAGCTCTTCTTAGGAAAGGAAAAATACTGAAAACAATATAAAAGTGAAATAGCGGCATCCACTTGCAGTATGAAAACACCTTCATCAGCTTTCCCATGTAATTTCTGTTCTCATCTTCCACATGCAATGGCTTCAGTCAGGGCTTCCCCTCTAGGATTTGCCCCATGGGAAGTGAATTCTACAGAAAGGATCTTCTGTGGCTTTTACTGTCTATGGCTTTTCCTTTTCTGTCATTTGTTCAACCGCTGTCCTCTCTCATTTGGACTCATTTCTTAAAAAAAAAAAAGTATGCAACCAAGGGAATGTAATGTATGGATATTTAAATCACATATTTAATGTGCTTTGTACATTTGATGAGGAACCTGCCTTGTGTCCTTGCCTTTAAAAGAAACAAAACGTGGACTAATCATATAATCTGCACCCCCCAAAAAAATTACCCCAAACTGAGCCCTTCCTAAGTTAACTTATGAGAGCAGTGAATGCTTTTTCTAGGGATGTGTTGGGCGCTTCTGTCCTCTTTTGTCATGGTCACAAACTTCTCGTTTATCTGTAGTAAATGATATTTAAAAGATTTAGAGAGGGAAAACAGTATTGATGTGGAGGGGAAAATGCTGCATTATGGGATATCCTTTTCCTGTGATTGTACCAAAATTATATTTCACCTCGCTGAGCATAGGCAGATGAAACAGTGAATAGTCTCTTTGGTGTCATATCCCAGCATACATCAGAAAGACTCCTAACATATCCCCTCAACTGTAGTATTGTACATTGATACTTATTTTCAAATTGCATGACAGTGTGTCTGTTTCTTACAGTCTGTGACTCATTTGCTTTATGTTTACCCAGTTCTTGAGGCTCTGCTCTTTAAATAATTGCTTCAAGAGATAAAGAACATTTTATGTTATTTGAGGTATTGCACTGGACTCAATTATAGTATTGGTCTCTGGAGTAATATGTTTGTGTTTTTATTTCTCAAAAAAAAAAAATCCAACATCTAAATCGTTGTGGTTGCCCTAGGCAACCGCCAAAGCCGTAGTATCCTTACATACCCCAAACTCCGATCTCCGGCCAACTCATGTTAACCTTCTCTGTAAGGATCACACATCTTTAGATCATCTCTTATATCTTAGTAATTTATTTTCTGTCAAACATATAAAACAAATCTCGGTAGAACATTCCATTAGAAAGGGAGAAGGGCTGGAGGACGGTTTTCCACTGTGGTATGCATTGCATTTTCTGGAGTCCCTGATAAAACCCAGATGTTTCCAAGTGCCCACAAGGATGGTTAGTCAAGATCAGATTGATCCCTGGTTAATCTCTGAGACCTTGTGCTTCCAGGCTCTCTATCAAAGTAGATCGCCTTCTTTTTTGCTGAATGAACTCAACTGAATTTGTAACTGATAAAGTTGAATTAAAAACATCCAACGTGGAAATAGACCACATTAGAATTTTCATAATGGTTCACTATGAGTTTCTTTCCAAAAATGTTCCAAACATAATTCAGTTTGGGAGTAAATGTCTCTCTCGACTTTAAACTGTGCCAATATTTACATGAGAACCATCAGTTCAGTTCTGGGGGGACATTTTCAAGTATTCTATAGTAACAAATCTGTGGATTGAGAGTGACTCCGATTGTGTGGTTAGCTTCATCCACAGGTTTACACTGGACAATGGTAGAGAAGGTGCTTATGTACTTTTGAATATTTGATTTTTGAAGACAAATACAAATAGGTATGCTCCCCTTTTTTAGAAAAAATTCGAAACTGGGTTGAGGAGATGGCTTTGTGGCTATAGAACTTGCCATGTGAGTTTGAGAACTTGGGTTCCAATTCCCATAACCTACATAAAGCCAGGGAGAGTTTACCACACACATCTGTAGCCCAGGTCCTTCAGTGATAAGATGGGAGACAAGGACAAGTTATTCCTTGTAAACTAAACCAGTTAGTCGGACATATATGACACATGCAGCCATGAACAGCCAAGCAACCCTGCCCCAAACAAAGGGCAGGCAAGGATTATCACCCAAGTTTCTCACCTGACATTCACACATCTGCCCTGGTATGCGTGTCACAGCCACACGCACGAATGAGCAGGTGTGCAGCTATACACACATATGTAGAAACACACGAATTATAAATTGTAGGAGACAACTTTAAGATAAGTGAGACAGTTTCCAAGATAATGACTAAGGGTTATCTATCTACACTCTCCGTACTTACACAATCCCTTTGCATGTGTATTGCGAAAAAAAATGAGCCAGTGAATTGTCAGACATCTCAATTATGGGCCATCAGCCCTATTCTTTCAGTACAAACTGAAAGCCAAATTGAGATTAATTTCCACATGAATGCATGCTGTAGCCAACTAGTGTGGTTTTGATTGTGTGGCCTATACTATGGTGTTCTATTATTAGCTATAGGATTCGGACCATTTTCTATAACTAATACTATACGAAAGTGACTTGGTCCCATTATCTGTTCTGACAAATATTCTTAGTCTTTGCATGAACTAGAACCTGGAGTTCATACGTTTACAAGTATGATTTACAGTAGGTAATTGCTGAGTATAAACCGAAGCTCTTGATCGTTCAGAAAGAAAGTGTAATAATACCCTCAGATTCATTATCTGCTGAAAAATATGGAATTTCCAAACATGTTTCCAAAATATTTGCTTTTCAGTTTTACATATTTATATTTCTAATTTTCTTTCGTGCTGAGGCATCTGCTCATGGTTTCCAGCGTTGTCTCAAAGTCTCTTTGTGTTAATGTTTGGGTTTGATATTCACATTCTTCATGTGCTAGATGGCTCCTGGAGATCCACCTAGTAAGACTTCTTGGATCTACACATTTAGCTCAAAACACTAGTATGGGATGGATTTTTATGGTCTTGAAACATGTCAATCTTTTGTATATCCATTCAACACAGCCCCTGTTGTTACCTCTGTTTGTTTTGTTTCCTTGCACTTGGCTTTTCAAGGATATTAAAGGTTGAAAGCACATTTGTGGTATGTGTAGTCTTTCCAAAAATTTACTTTACAAAATGCAGCTTTGTAACTGAAAGGAAGCTTTTCTTTGTTCTTAAAGGAGAGAAGTATATTTTGAGAGGAATTTATCCTTAGGGAGGGAGAGGAAGCCGCGTTCCCTTAAGATAGAAATTCTTGGCTTGTTTTTTTTTTCAACAGAATTATTACTCATTAAGGCTAAAGTCAAGCTGTGATTTGGGCTGTATGTATTTTCTGTTAATTCACTTAAAAATGCCTTCCTTCAATATATATTCCCCGTAAACGCTAAACACACGGGATAATATATGTGTCCGTCTTTATCTATGGCTATAGGAAATGACATAGATAAATATCACTTTGTGCTAAAAAATAAGCCTGTAGTAATGCAGAGGTCAGTCTTGAGTCATACGGCACATAAAACAGACTGGATTTTGAGTTGTGACATCTATACAAAATGTGATACTGCTGAATTCTCATATTAAGAGGTTTTGGCTGAAGGAATTCAGACACATACACAGTATGGCCCCAAATAATCTTGCCAAGAAAAGTTGAGTTTAAAATGTTGGGGAACGGATCCAAGAACAGGCCTCAAACATGTTGCATTCATTACTCGCAGCTGTGTACATGAGAATTGACTTTTCATCCCACCTACAAGCCCCTCTCCAGGGCTGTCCCTTTTTTTTTTCCATCTTGCTGACCTTTCTGTTCCCACAAAAGGAAAATATGATTGACGGATGGTGATGCAAACCATTTTGGAGCAATTAAAAATGTATGCTAATGTGTTTTCTGTAAACATAATCCTTTTTTAAACACATTTTAAAGACTTACTATATTATTTATTATGTGTATGCTTGTGTATATACACATGTGTGTATGTGGATGTGTGTGCATGTGTGTTCCCACGTGCATGCACGTGTATGCACATGTGTGTGTCCATGTGTACATGTGTGTGCCTGCGTGTGTGCATGTATGCACATGTGTGTGTGCATGTGTACATGTGTGTGCCTGCGTGTGTGCATGTATGCACACGTGTGTGTGCATGTGTGTGTTTGTATGCATGTGTGCACATGTGTGTGAGTGCCTGTGGAGGCCGGAGGACAGTTTTGAATCCCTTACAGCTGGATTTACAAATGAATGTGTGCCACCCAATTTGTAGGGTGACCAACAAACTTGGGTCCTCTGGGAGAATAGCAAGCGCTCTTAAACAGTGAACCATCTCTCCAGCCCCCAAAAAGCCACTCTTTATAAGCTTAGCTTTGTTAAATATTAATTAAACAAAAGTGAGGAGAAAACCTACTTGGTTCAGAGAGCAGCTTTTGGAAGGCAGAGACATAGGAACACGAGAGTTACCAGCAGATAAGGATTTCTTTCACAGCTGTTTGAGAAAGGGAAAAACCAGAAATCCATTTCTGTAGACATGAAAGAACTGAATGCCCATCACTCCATGACAGAAGTCCTTCCGTCAGCTCTCAGGAAGTGGATAAGCGCCAAGATATTCCATGGGTGGAGTTGGCACCTTTTGAGTAAGTGCCACCACCTTTAATTCTGCTCCTCTGACCACTGGGACTGGTGTCCCTTCATTTGATCTCTTGAACAATAGCTCCCTGAGGATGTAAGTTGTGATCAGCTTAACCAGTCTTCATCCAGTTAGAGAGAGCCTGTGTGGAGGACAGTGAGGTTGGCAGAGCATCTTAGTGGTGCTGGTTGGGTCAGCTACTTGCTTTCTTTGGGTCAGCCACTGGTTCCATCAAACAACCTCGATGGTGCCAGAAAGAAAAGCAGAGATGGCTCAGTGATTAAGAGCACTGAGTGCACTTCCAGAGGTCCTGAGTTCAAATCCCAGCAACCACATGGTGGCTCACAACCATCTGTAATGAGATCTGATGCCCTCTTCTGGTGTGTCTGAAGACAGCTACAGTGTATTCATATATAGTAAATAAATAAATCTTTAAAAAAAAAAAGCAGAGAATCCAGAATGGGAGCAGACCTTTGGAAAGCTTTGTTTGGCCTATGTGGTGACCTCTCTGTCTTTCCATAAATGCTTGCATTAGAACAATCAAATCTTTTTTAAAAAAAAATATGGTGCACTTGAAAAGGACTTTTATGCTGCTCACTTTCCTAGCACAGTGTTGCGATTCCCTCAGGGAGAAGTAAATAACAAAAATCGAAGGAAAAAATCATTTTCATTATGGGTATATTCCCCATCTTTGCTAATTCTTGCTCACGGACTCATGTTAGTGTGAGTGCTACTCTGCTCCAATAAGCATAGGAATCAATGATTGTGTGTGTGTGTGTGTGTGTGTGTGTGTGTGTCTATGTGCCTAAATATGTGTGACACATGAGAACAAGGCCCAACGTTTTCCCCCTACCAGAAAAATGGACTTTCTCTAGTCTACCAGCTCAGTAGAGCCAGAGACAATTTATCCAAAACTATAATCAACTCCATTTTTTTAACTTTTAAAATTTATTTGAGAGTTTTGGGGTGTTGAGGATCCAAAATGAAAACAATCTATACCTACCGGAAAGAAGACATGTCATGTGTCATCTACTGGTGACACACAATTAACTGTGCAAACAGTGATGACGCCTCCTCTTTCTCTAAATCTTCCAATTCTGGGAAGTCATGAGCCTGTTAAGCAGTTCTCCATGTTCCTGGGCAGTGAAGACTAACTTAGAATTTTATTTGTGCCTATCAGATTTGTCTGGTTTTCAAAGCAACGCTTAGCTGGACCTCATTTCACTGTGAAATTTGTATGCATGCACATAATAAGAAATTGCTCCTATGTGTCATATAGAAGTGTGATAAAAATATAGAAATATTTTATGTATCTGTTGTTATTTATATCATGGCTATGTTTTAAATTTGGGTCCAGCTTTCATTTCCTGGTAGTCATGGTGGCCATGGTGGTGGGTTTTATTATTTTCGATTTATCTCTTACTTTTTGTGATCCTGACGCAGACCAAGGCCTTGTTCATTCTACATAGGTTCTTGACCCCAGAGTTACACCTCACCCTCATGGGCCGTAAAATGGATTATTTTCAAGATGATATGTACAGTGTAACGAATACAGTGGTTTAGGTATTTTTTTTATTACAGTGAATGTTTTCGATACCCAAATAACATTCAACTATCAGGTGACAGAAAACACCAGGACTGGAGAGGGAGACATTTTAACTGAAAGATGAATGTCCAGGGATAGCTGGCCAAGGGAGAAAGGTTATAAAAAGAGAAGGAAGAAGCTGTGGGTATCACAGTATATGTTTGAAGTTAACACTCACAGAGAAGCTATATCACAGGGCATCTTATCAATCTGCTCAAGAGTTTCAGTGTTTCCCATCTTAGCAATGGGAATGTTCACTTCAACCGTTTTTCAGTCAAACCATGCTACGCTCACGTTAAGTTTATTTGTAAGGATTTTTCTGTAGGTAATAGGAAGAATGTACTAGAGGATAACAAAGATGAAAGTGGACATTATACTGCAGGCAGATGAAATATAATGATTGCATTAACAAAGAGGGTGGCCAGAGAGTCAATGTGACGCAGGACGTGTGGACTGATAGGCTGTGGGAGGTGGCGGAGAGAGTGTGGATTAAAGAGAAGACCGTCAAAAATGACTGGCACCCAAGTCTGTGTTCTGAGCATTTGTATGGATGGGAAGTTGCCTTTTATGATACAGGGAAGGCAGGAAGACATAGAGGTTTGTAGAAGGTTATTATTTTTTATTATTACCCTGAACATGTTGCACTTAAAGTTTCTAGGGGGAGAGCCTGTTGAGGACACTGAGCGATTGGCTAGGAGCCTGGCTGGCACTTGAAACCGTTGGATAACTGAATTTATGATTTAGATGTTGGAAGATGGCAATGACCTAGAAAGTCAGGGAGGGACAGAGAAATCAGGGAGTATGGGCATGTAGGCAGAGGGAGTAATGTGACTCAGAGAGTGCTGGGAAAAGCGGAGAGCCATAGCTGAGAAAAATCGGATTCTCCAGCGTGAGATACAGTGCGGTTTCCTTAAATGATAGGCCAAGGAACTGGCTGCACTCTTTAGTCAATAGTAGCCATTTGATGATTTGCACTGTGAAGACCGTTTGCAGATAAGTCATTAGGAAGATTCAGGTGGAGTATGGATTGGAGGGGGGGTGCAGAGACCATGCAGGGGGTGTCTAAGAGAGATGTAGCGAGATTTAGAGGTGGGAGAGTTTCCAATGTGAAAAGTGTAGATTTGAGAGGGAGCGGTGAAGACGGACGAGCCAGTGTGGCTTCTGAGTGGAGATAGCAAGAGCAGACCGAGAAGAGCATGTTGCAATGCTTATTACTTCGGGGTAAAAGAGGAAAAACTACAAGAGCCTGGTTTGGGGAAATTTGTAACCTCCGCATGTATAAATTTATGGTTTATTTTCATAGAATTATAATGGAAAGATCACAGCTCAGAATATTTTATTTTTAAAGCTTTTATTACCATTTTGTGTGTGTGTGTCTGATGTTAAACATGTGCTATTCATTTGTGTGCGAATATGGTCACATGTGTGTAACACCATTGGTGCGGAGGTCAGAGAATAACCTCAAGGGGTAATCCACACCTTCTGCCTTGTTTGAGACAGCAGCCTGGCTTTGGATGGTGTGGGGGATCTGAACTCAGGTCTGCAAGCTTGCATATAAAGTATTTTTACCTTCTTTGCCGTCTCTCTAGCCCATTCTTCTTGTTTTGAGTTTTTCGGATTGCATCTCAGAAACTAGTCCAGGGGACATTTTTCTTTGCGGTACAGTATAATAAGAACAATAACCACAAAAGACGTAGAAATTCATTCTAAAAAAAAAAATTGAATGAAAAGCCTCAGGAATCCTTGCCAAGCGATGTTTAGTCATCTTTGCTGGGCTGGGCCACTCTGAGGAAGTCCAAGAATGCAATGCAGCCATCCTAGCTGAACCTAGGATCTGGGCTCTTGGCTTTTGCAAGGATCAGCAGAACACTGGATGCAGAGAAGATGTGGAACATTTCCATAGGGACAGCCAAGGCACAAGTGCTTCTTTGCTGGTACCTTTGAAGTCTGCAAAAACAAATCCTGGATATATCCCAAGAAGAGTCTGATGCAAATTCAAACAAATCAAGAGGGCTAGATGCCGTTTCCACTTAAGAAGCTGTCTGTGCTGGGGGACCAGGGGAAGTATTGTCACGGTCTATTTTCTGGTGGTCTTCGCCAGTCCCGTGGTTTTTATGGAAGTTATGGTTTTGTTCAAGAGAGTCAATGCTCCCTGCCAGACTGCTAGAGAAAGCTATTCCCCTTCAGTCATATTGCTTCAGACAGTCTACAAGTACAGTGTTTTTATAGCATGGCTTCTATCTCCATGTTTACACTCCAGGTGAAGCTTTTCACGGTGGAGTGTCTTTGCAAGTGAATCGGTTGTTAGTGTTGTCTCTTTCTTTTTTTGTAAGAGACTCAATCCCCAACCCCCCAAAACTGTTTCAATCCCCAATGAAAAGAGAGCTAGGAGTCCCCAGCCTGTGGACCTAGTGTGAAGATGCTTTCTAAAATCCTGGCAGTTGAAAGCTGCTTATAATATGGAGATTAGACATTCTGTCTCCAGCTTGGGAACAGGGCTGGCATCAGCTAAACAGGCAACTGTGGGCCTCCCCGCCTGCCTTCTCTGGGCCAGAGAAAGGCCCCAAAGGAGCAGCTGCCAACAGGGAGGAGTGTGAGAACCTAGGAAATTGACTTGAAATAGGATAGCAGAAGAGGCACGAGAATGAATTTAAGAATTTTTCAAATATTCCCTTTTTAGGCATATGCGGTTGCTGCCTCTGCACAGGAAGGGTAATCTTTAATTCTTTTCTCATGAGGAAAGAGAGGTGGCGAACCTACAGCTAGCTCACACAGCCGAAGGGCCTCAAGTTGGTTGATTTCTTCATAATTGTAAGAAAATTGACATGGATTAGTGTTCTACTTTTTACTATTCATCTTGACCTTTTTGAATAAAGAGTTGAATATTATAAACATTCTAATTTTAGAACAAGAAAAGCAAGTTTCACACACCCCCGCTAGGTATAATGATTTTAATTTAAATCTCGTGTTAATCAGAGGAGGCTGGGCAGCTTCACGTTTGATGGCGAAGTTGGGGAAAGGATTCTGATTTTCTCGTGACAGCAGGTTTTGCCTTTGCAGATGCCTTTAGGCACATGTCTCTGCCTCTCTCTGCTTCTTTACTTAAGGAGGTACCATGTTAACAATATTTAGAATCACTAATAAGTAATGGATATGTTTGCCTTCTACAGAGAAACACTTCCAGGTGTGTAACCCTACGAATATAAAATGAATGAGAGTCTGCCACACATGTAGGGTCTCCACGGGCCTCTGCTCTGTTTGAAGAATGAGCTACAGCAAGGTCTGTAAGTTTCCACTAGGGTCCGATGTAGGGTGATACTATGTTATATCTTCATGCAGGAAAGGGGTGATGCACTCAACCTTCAGTCACAGAGAGACTCCTATTAGTTGAGCCCCTTATTTGAACCCACGGAGAGGATGTGGAGTCATTAAAGGAAGTCTTACAGCACAGGGGTCATGTGTAGCATCATGATGGTTCAGTTAACAACACACCGCATCGAGGACAGAGGGCCCATGGGATTCTTAGGAGCTGAAATTTTTCCATCACTCATGACAAAGGAGCCCTCATCACAGCTGAACACAGCCCGTTACTCGAGTGCTTGTGGCGATGGTTGTGTTAGGAAGCCTTCTGTGCCACCGTTGTATAAAACTAAAGGGCGGGCAATTACATCAAGAATATAAAACTGGATAATAATTGTAAAGGTGATATCACAGGCTAATGTATTTATTTGTTATACTTCATCTCTAAGCACTATTGAAGAATCTACTAACTTCTATTTGTTTAAATGTATATTTAATTAATTTAATTAAATGTATAATTAATTTAATTTATACATATATTATACCACCATCTGCCATGGTATCCCAGCAATGTCCTCATGCTATTCCTGGTAACTTTGGTCCTTAATTGTATCAGGAAGCCATACCAAATAGTTGGCCTATAGTTGCTAAGTTTGTGCAAAATTCACAGTGACAGAACTGTCCAATGGATCAGTTCTCAAAACATATGCCTGTCATTAAGTGCTGAATGACTAATGCAAAGGAGAAGGAGAAATGAACACATATTGTATGGCTGTGGCTGTGTCCTTGTCACCTACAATGTCATGAGTGCACGGTAAGGTAGGTCACATATACCTTGTCACCTTTCCTAGCTCCTCAAAAATGACCAGTGTTATTCTTTGAAGAAACAAACAATAGTTTGTTCTCATCTTTCTTCATTTCTAGGAATTGGATCCAAATTGGGTCTTTGTGTAAAGTAGGTAGGAGCTGTACCGCTGAGGGACTGGAGAAGTGGCTCATTGGTGAACAGAACTCGCTGTTCTTACAGAACACGGTAGCATGATTCCCACTTTAAAAGGCTCATGGTTGCCTGTAACTCCAGGTGCAGAGGCTTTGATATCCTCTTCTGGCCCTCACGAGCATCCATATGCTTGTGAGTACAAGCACATGCACATGTGTGCTCGTGCACACACAAATAAAATAAATCATAAATGAAAATGAATTATACCACTGAGTTCTGTCCCCCAGCCATCTTGACTCCCATATGCATTGAAATATGGCTGCTGTTTCCCCACCATGGAATGTTAATATAAGAAATGGAATTAAGACAAAGCTAGGTATTTTGGATATCCTCTCTTCATTAAGAATTCCATATCCTATCTTCCTTAAGAAGTCTACGTTCAGAAATGACTATGAGGAGCCTTTATTTCAGTCTTTAAAAACAAACGAAGCCTTAACCTGAAATTTATAAATGAATTTATATTATAGGCAAACAAATAAAACAGTCACAGGCTTGAGATGCCACTAAGGTAGAAAAAAAAAAGAGTCCTTAGAAATGAGTGATATTGTAACAAACCAGAGAGCCTTGAAGACATTGCTCAGAGGCTGCACACAGAGAAAGCCAACAACAACAAAACAGCAACAGGACAAAGGAAACTGAGTCAGGAGTGCTGGTAATTGGTTGTCACATCAGCAAATCAGGGATGAGTCTGGAGGATCTAGAACCCAAGGCCAGCCTTGGCTACATATTAATCCAAGTGCAACAGAGAGTATCTGAGACAAGGCGAGAGAGAGAGAGAGAGAGAGAGAGAGAGAGAGAGAGAGAGAGAGAGGGAGGGAGT
>NW_021620984.1:5995213-6005112 GCF_004785775.1 Grammomys surdaster
GAGGGAGGGAGGGAGGGAGGGAGGGACGGAGGGAGGGAGGCAGAGATTAAGAGAAACAGTGAGACAGAGAATGGCCATTTAAAGATAAAGAATGCAGAAATCGAAGAAGACTCCTTTTATACAGGGATAGCGTAGATAAAGACATCCCAACACCATAGAGCCAGACAGAGGCTTCATGTCTAGATCTCAGGTTTCCCTTTTTCTGGAGAATTGGTGACGTTTCTTCTAACCATTCATTTAGTCATTTCAAGGTGTTACGTGCCGTATCTATATATATAAAACTTATTTATTTTTTAGGTAAGTTCTCCTTACATATGCCAGGTTGTCCTTGAACTCAAAATATCGGGACTCATTATGCTTGGAGTTGACGTGTGGGCCACCCTGCCAGGCTTCAGTTTAAAAGCTATTGATGCAGTCTTGCTGTATGTTCCTTTATTCTGCAGTGAGTCCATTGTATCGTCAGCCATGGGATGTTTATTTGGGTACTCAACACCATGGATAAGAAGTCGCATGTTTATCTGAATTTCAACCTGTGATTTTTCCTAATGTGGACATTAAGAATTCATGGTTTCTTAAAGTTGCTAGAGATGATTACCAGCAGTAGAATTAGCTTTGTATTGTATAAATGTCCCATTCTAATTTAGGATTTTTTTTCACTGTTATAAATTACTATTAATCACACCATAATCCAACTGTACTTTTCTGGTCCGAGACTTTCTAATTCGAAGCATCCTTCTGAAACCCTGCCAGAAAGTCTTTGAAGCAGACTTACCCAACCTCCCCTATGGAATACAGACCCCCTGAAGGTGTGATTATTTAACATGGACTTGTGCCTGTCCCTGAGAGCCTTTCTGCTTATCCAGTCTGCTTACATCATCTGAACCAAACCGGTCTTACTGTAGTTAAAGTGATATAGGGATATATTGACCTAATGGGTAATATTATGGAATTAATTCTAAAATACTCCCGCTTACTTCACCTTGGTCTTTGAAGTTATTTAAATGATCACACTGCACAAACTTTTCTGTTGAAAATCTCACAAAGGTCCTTGGCCAGAAATAACGTAGCTCTGGGGGTTTGCACAGTGGTTTCCATTTTGAAGTCAAATTACCGTGAGTGATGGGTTCTGAAGTGTCTGGATTGTCTGGTGTCAGAGTCTCCAGGGGAACATGTGCCTCAGTGGTCATGCTCTCTTGTTTGTCAAAGCCTCCAGCCATGGTCAGTTAGTTTAGTGTCATCAGTTAGACGCCTTTATTTTTGCCGTCCAATAATTCTGGCGAACCTCGTTCCTTCTGTTCCAGTTCTTCTAAGAGAAAGATGACTCCCGATGTCTACAGTCACTCAGAGGCTCCAAGCTCTCAGAATGAGACAAACAACGGATACCCTCCTTACCCAGAAGTCTCTGTGTCTACCTACTTGTTATTGATACAAATTTTCTGTATACTTTCTCACTACCAACCATGTATTAAAAGGAAGAAAAAATCCCTCCTATATTTTATATGATTTTCCTGCTGAAATTGCTTCTAGCAAGAGTCTAGACATACTTGAATTTTTACAAATTGGTACAGACCCTCTTTAGGAATTTGTCTTTAAAAAAAAAAAATTGTCACAGTTGTCCCTACCACCATCCCCTGCCCAGAACATTTAAATAATTGAGGCATAGCATAGCATTTTTTCCAAGTTTTAACTAGTCTGCCTCTTTGTGGAACTAAGGAAGTCTTTTCAGTTAAAAATACCTAAGGTGTTTTGGGCACGTAGTAGTCATTCAATTAATGTGAGTGAAATTAAAATACAGAAGCTCTAAAGGTGAAAAGCTAGCTTGTACACTAGTCTCCTCTCTCTCTTTCTCCACATCTGTTTTCTTTTGAACAAATATTAAATCTGACACCTCATCATTGTTCTAGAAATTATTATCCTTTAGCTCACAAACTGCTTCTTTCTGCCAATTTCAAGAGCTTCTATTGTCCTAAATATTAATCTTCAACGTGGATTCTTGTTCAGCCTCAGCGATATGTGCTCAGTCCCAGATCATGAAGGCAGGGGGGAAGGGAGAGAGACAATGATTACATCATCATAGTCTGATAAATACAGTTACGTCATCATAGTCCACTAAATGCAAATATTTGAACAACTTTGATTGGCAAGGTGTTTCTCTCGTGTGAACTATTTGTTTCTAGTGATCTATCCATCCACAAAGCAGTACGTACTTAGTGCCTAGTTTGTCCCTGTTACAGAGTCGGTAGAAGAATCATTCAGTTGCTGATTTCCTTACCCGACAGTCTCTGTCACTGTGATGTGTCTATGGTCAAAAAGGAGTTAGGGACAAGAAGGCAGGCAGCAGAATTTGGTGTAAAGATGCATAGAAAAAGCTGTTCGCCAGGCTCAGTGGAAGCACAGCCAGACCTCCAGCTTGTCCCGGTCAATCAGGAAAGGCTAAAAGGAAGAAATTCCTTTATGTCACATTATAGCCAAGCTGTGATTGGTCAGGTCAAAAGCAGCCATGCTAAGCCTATAGCAAAGTGATGTATAAAAATAATTCTACACATGCTTTATGTTCACAAAACAAAATAAAACATATTAAAAACATATTTTATGTGTCCAATTCAAGAAAAGACCACAAGCCAACACATTGTTGATTATCTACGTGCGGTCTCCGAAGTAGATCCAGAAATGATTAAGACGACTGATCGTGTGGAAAATTTTTGAGATGATAAAATTTAAAAGGTAAATGTCAAAGTTTATATGGCTTCCATGTTGTGTTCAGTACATGGAGGGAGGAACCGACTGGTACCTGGGTCCGGTACCAGAACAGACAAATCCTCTGACGATGCTCCATCCCTGTTTCTCACAAATAAGTAGCTCTTAGTTTTCTGACACAAAAAGAAAAAAAGTACAGTGCTTTATGTGAATTCACAGGCTCGCCACCTAATATTTTTTGACATGAACTGCAACGGTTCTGAGGCCAGTGTTTTGTGGCATGGGAAAAGCAATGGTCGAAAATGAATAGTCCAGATCGAGGACGTTGCTGCTTGACTGGAATCACTTATGTTTATGTATCACATCTGTATTTATTAAACTTGAACTGTCAGAGAATGCATACAAAACACCCCTTCAGGAGGTATGCCTACTTACAAAACCTGAAATTAGGTGAACCCCAGTAGGTTGCCCTTCATGGATAGACAGACAGTGCCATCCCTGGGTGGGCCTGGGAATTAGTATTGCTGCCTGCACTCATGTGTTAGAGATGAACAGTATTCCTCCCTTCCCCCTGCACTTCCGGAGGCCAGGAAGTTCACAGATGGAATGAGGTTCTATACTGCTCGGTCCTGATGTTTGGCTTGAGCCCCCAGCTCTTGCTATGTATTCAGTACCTTGAATCCCTTCCCCTGAAAACTCATGCTGGCCATCTTAGCTTTGAAGCTCTGCACTCCCGCCCTGTCTAGCTTCCCACCAGGTTGGAATGGTCTCCTTTCTCACCCTGGTCTCTCCCACTTGGAAGCTTGCCAGGAAGGAGGCAGGCGGTCACCAAGCATCTTAGATACAGCGGCTTGCTTGATTGCCCCCTGCAAGGAATCCAGACTTCATCCCATACACCTGGTCCCTGCCTCCGATGCTTCTGTGGCTGTCCAGATTGGTTAGGACCCAGCAGGCTGCTGCCCAAGGTCATCTGAATGGGGACAGCAATAAGGACCAGTTCTTTTGGTACACACTGGCGTGATTGCAAAGCAAAGCGAAGAGCTTCAGTTCTTTATCGTGTACTTGACTTTTCTTTCTTTTGGTGGAAAAAAAAAAGTTTAATGGCTTTGAAAACAAAGAAAAGAAACTTGCATCTTAGGAATCATTTCACATGCAGCTGTTTCATATATTTAAAATAAATATGAATATTTTGGGTAAAGACTCACCTAGCTCTTTAGATTCATTGGAGACACCATGCAAAATGGTCAACTGGCCTTTTGTTGCAAGACTGTTTTCAAGCCTTTATTTCTGTTGTTGTGGATATGACCCTTGAACTTGATTAGAAAATAGGATCAGAAATACGATTTTTAAATACATTTTCATCAACTTCTAATAGAGACCACGTGGTTGCTAGATAGCATGTGTGCTACTAACCAGAAAGAAAAAAAAGCTTGCCAAAAATTTTATGCAGGGCGTGTAACCAGAGTAATTGTATAATTATCAGGTACCAATTGATGTCAGCACAATTACTCTATACCAATTGATGTGAGTATACTGTAATTTTGGTAACAGTTTCTTTGACTTTTTTTTTTTTTAAAAAAAAGGAACAATGTTTTTAAACAAAATTACAATTCTTAACAGAGACCTTCTCATTGACAGACACATACCTGCCTCCACATGATAACCCCCTAAATCAAGTATTTAGGAGTGTTTTGTGATCACTTTATTCTGCTATAAAATTTTCAGCTTGCAAACAATACTAATATTGGTACGCCTTTTTATTTACCCTCTTAAAGTATTTTCAAAACAGGAGAAAATTAAAGTGTTTGGCCTTTTGTCCCCTCATCTGCAATCTGTATCCTTTGTAAACTGGGGCATCATGGTTCTAAGTAGGTGATGTAACTTACCTTGATAAATTCGGCTTAGAAATTATGCTAAACATTTAAAACCAGTTTAACTATTGAGCCAAGTCTGTGTACTGACTGTTTGACTCAGGAGCCCATCACACTGAGACTTAGCCTAAGCCTTGGCACCCAATAAATAGGTGGGTACAGTCTTAGTCTCTTTAGTTTCCAGTATCCTTGTCTATAAAATGAAATACTACTGCTGCTTACTTAAAGGGGCTTAGAGAATTTAAGTAGTATGTGCCAGCTCAGGGCATAGCGCTTGCCTACCATGCCAGTGACCTTGGTTTGATATCCAGGATGAAAACAGAAAAAAAAAAGATACACACCAAATGCTCAATATAATGCTGTCTCGGGGTGAGCTGTTCTGTGTTACTGTTAGCTTCTCCGTGGTCACACATGAATGTTGCTTGTGTTTGAGATGTATGTTGTGCTAGTATCTCTAACAGTCTGGTTTCAGTGCTTAATAATTACCATGGAATGTAAACACCTTAGTTTCACTTGCGTTCTGATTCTTCAAGACTGTAGGCCTACGTAGGGAGAGGTCAGAAGGATGGTGAACATGAAGCAAAGTTAGCACCAGTTTGAGGTAATAGCTCATTCATCCCCTGCTCCATTATTTAAAAAAAAAAAAAACAATCTGCTTTGATTTGGTTTGGTTCATGCATTTTTAAAAATCTTCCTTGTGGTGTGCAGTCATTAGGGTTTTATGCCTAAAGAACTGAATTCAGTTACAAGTAAGATTCATTTAATATTGCAAGTATGATTCCATGTGGTTATTTATTCACAACATAAAATAGCCACATAATTCAACATATTTAATAGTGTCTGCTTGTGCAGCTGTAGGGAATTCTGCAGATCCTCGGTAGGAACTACTTCAGTTGTGAAAGACAGTATCTATAATGCTAAGTAACTCCAGCATCATCAATATGGCCAATGATGATAGAAGAAAACAGGAATTGAATGTGTGCCTTATGTCTGTACATTTCCCTGTGGGCCCTTTGGTGGACTCTCGTATTTGAAAGATGGTAGTGATTGGCTGTGTGGATGGGTGTGGTCACAAACCCATGGTTTCTCTTGGAAGATGTATGTAGACCCCATCCTTCATATTTCAGCAAAGGGAACAGCTTAAAAAGATCTCTTCCTCGGTCTCTTCTGCCTCTTCTCAGCCTCTGTGAAAGTCTATCCTTGATAATTCTCAAGGGATGTTGTCTTTGTCTAATTTGGAATAATCACTTTTGTATTCAGAAAAGCTAGAACTAGACACATATGTAGCATACTTCCAATATAATGTTACATAAAAACATTTGCCTAACCTGGATCTGATATTTATAAATGGGCACTGCTCAATTAGCATTTTAAATTGGAATTTTAATAAATGCTATCAATCAGTGACCAATTTGCATAGCATTTATCTAGGGAAATGAGCGTGCCAAATATCAGTCTTCTTAAGATTCATCTTGCCCCAAACTGTGATTTATTTAAGTTCTTCAGACCATTCATTCTTTCATTAGAGCATCTGTCCATCTTCTTGTGTTCTCCCGTTCTGATCCAGATCTGCAAATCTGTGGTCATCAAAATCAAGAGATACATTTCCCAGGGACAGACAAGCCCTTGGGTCTTAGCGAATTCGAACTATGCAGTGTTCTGCCTGTTTAATTTCTCTACGACTCCAAGAACAGCTCCTTCATGCTCTGTTTTCAGGTTATGTAGTATGTGCTTGCAATGACTTGGGGCTGTCCACCCCGAGTCAAGCATCACAGACTCTGTGAAATGATTCTTTTCAAAACAGTTGATTTAGGGAGGTATTTGTTCAAGAGCTTGGATTTTTTTTTTTTTTTGGTGCCCTAAAAAATATCTATTGTTCTCTTTTTTGACCCAATTTTGCTAAAGAGAATTTCAAAACCTTGAAATAACTTCAAATTTTAGACTGTCAAAGGAATGTCTAAATTTTAAATAATTGCTATTTTAAAGTAACTTTTATGATATCTTAATAATGCCAATTAAAGGTCCCATATCGATCGCTCCCAGCACAGTCTGGAATAAGATGTGTTTGGTGAATCGTGGTTTTTAGAAGGCCCTACTTCATTATGAAAGGAAAGAACAGTAAGGTGCAGATGATTTGCTTAAATATGGAGTAGCAACTGCTATTTCTAGGTATGATGATGGATGTCTGAGAAGGTAATGGAGATTGAGAAGGGAAAATCTACAGGGAAAGGAATGCATTCCCAGCCATGGACTCTTACATGTAAGGAGAATCAGAATCAGGAAAGCCAATACAAAGTCTTCCTCCCCCATGCCAAAAAAAGGACAAACATGGTTATCATTGAATTCTGGGAATATGGAAAGTGATTATCCTTCCCCAAAAGAAGGGGGGAGTGGAAGTATGTAGATTCTTGAAAAATACAGGGATGAAATGATAGTTTATTTCCTACGATATTATCTTTTGGGGTCTAAAGTGAGTTAAAATGAAAAATGGTGACAATATATTGATTAAAATGAATGAATATTATATATGTATCTTTTGGAACCGTTAAAAAAAAAACCGCTGGTAAATCTAAAAATCCTTGAAAAGCCATTCTCGGCATACTGGAAGCAGTGTTTGAAGGAGGGGGTAGAATGTGCTAGAAGAGAGAGAAATTAAAAGCCAGGACGTTGCACTGGAGGCATTGAAAAAGAAAATGATAAAAGTGGAACCCAAGGAGAGGAAGGGACAATTTGGGGAATAAAAATTTAAGCGCAGTAATATCGAAGTGTGTTTTATTTAAAAGTAAAGCCGGTTAGAACACATTAGCTGTTGCAGATCAGGGTTGGCCAGCCCTGCACTTGATTCAGAGCTCAGACCACTTGGTCTTAAGCTTCCTGCTCCAGGGCCCCTGGTGACCGTCCCCAGCATCTGGGAAGGAGGGGTGGGGGGCGGGGGGGCGAGTACCGGGACGCACGGCTGCCCTGCGCCGTCCAGGGGCCAAGAGTGGAGGAGCGGCGTGACCGAGGCTCAGGGCGAGCGCGGGCTGCGCGGGTCCCCGCGGCGCTCCCAGGCGACACCCACCCACGCGCTGCGCACGCCGGGCCGGGCGAGCGAGACTCCGGGCCGCGTGTGGACTCCTCCCGCCTGCAGGTACGGGTTGGCGCGCCTCTGCCGGGACTTAGTTGGGCCGACCGGCGGAGAAGTGGCGGTTCCCCGGGTTGTGGGGGAGAAATGCAGCCAGTGCGGTGCGAGAACCGTGATGGAGCAGGGCTCGGGATTCAGGATGCGCGGGGAAAGGAGATTCTTTGTAAGCCCGGGAAAGTCGAGCGGGTGGAGACTACGGACGTTTTCAGGATGCACAGCAGCCTGCCGAGCTGCACGGGAGCAGAGTGCTGCCTCGGGGTGTGCGCGTGTGAGTGTGTGTGCGCGCGCGCGTGTATGTGTGTGTGTGTGCGTGTGTGTGTGTGTGTGTGTGTGTGTGGACGGGCTGCCGCTCCCTCCAGGGTCTCCGGAGCACGCTACCCGATCAGTTTGTGAGCAGTTTCCAGGCTGCTCCGGCTCGGGTGTGCAGGTCTGTGCGTGCATGTGTGCATGCGTGCGCGCGTGTGTGCAGACTCTGGCGAGGGCCAGGCGGCGGCGGCAGCGGCGGGCCGGCCACGGCGGGGCCAGGCTCGAAGGGGTTAAGCGTCGCCGCCGCCCCCTCGGCGGCCGGGTGTAAACAGAGCAGCTTCAGCCTATCATGTCTGGCTGCCGCTCGCAGCCGGAGCCCCGAGCCCGGCGCTGTAACGCGATCCGCTCCAGACCCAGGCAAGTTGGCAGCGCCGGGCTCCGCTCCGCACGGCCACGGCGAGGGCGCGCGGCGGCAAGGTGGGTGAGCGCGGCCTGGGCGGTTCCTCGCGCGGTTCCACGCGCGGCTCCGAGTGCGGCTCCACGCGCGGCTCTAAGCTCTCGGCTGCGCGGGGACCCCGGCTCCGCGGTTCCCTCGGCGCGGGTCCCGCGGTCGGTTCTCCCCGGTGGCGTCGGGATGGGAGGAGGCTCCGCGCGGGTGGAAATCCGTGCAGAGGCAGCATTAGCATCTGAAATGAGGTGGCTTTTTAACCCCTGAGGGACCAGATTTAAGGATTTAGAAGAGGTGGAGGCAGAACTTTCCCGAATACTCTTCGTCATCCGGAGTGGTGCAGGTAGCCACGGGGAGATGGAGTCTTTTGTTCCCGGTATTTTTAATTAAGTGGATTTCAAAAATGAGTAATGTATAGTCCAAACCTTTGAGGTAAAACTGTCTTTTTCTTTCTTTCGTCTTGTTTTTTAGCCTCCGTGTGTTCTTTGACTTTTGCCGTATATCTTATGGAATTTGTTTGGAGCAAGTCTTAGCGATCATGATTTTGAATAATTCATGTCAGAAATGTTTAAAAATCTGCTTCGAACGTAAATGAATCAACCTTTTGGTTCCATTAACCGAAATCCATCATACTAATTGCTTAATGGGGGCGAAAGGTACAAAATAATCTTGCTAATTAAAAGAGCAGGTTTTCGCCTGTGAAATACTCTGTCTCTTTTTGTCGTGAGAAGATTTTAAGGGGCACAGTGTCTAAAGAAATTCAACTTTGCAGATGTGCTTCGGTGTAGATTACTCCTGTGGAAAGAGTTGTGGATAGTTAGGGAAACTTACGCAGTTCTAGTAACAAAAAAAAAAAAAAATCATTCGCCTATTTGTGTGTGTATTTTAATAAGACAAAGATCTTCTGCAGCTCCCAGAACGAGAAATCACATTTCCGCCCTCTCATGTGCTAGCGTGTCTATCTCTGCAATATCTTATAAATGATACATACAGATGCATGTGCCTGTATCACTAAGTCATTTTGTCTCTGAAAGCCTAATATAATCAAATGCAGTGTTTTAAGATGGTGTAGTTGCAGATTTGATCCCCTTCCACTAAAGTGGAAATACTTTCGGTAATTGAAAGCAGGTTCACGTCTGGCGTTGGTGCAAGCCAAGGTTTTCATTTTTTAAATAAACCTTTTGTTCTCTGCTTTTAAAAGAGCCATCCAGAGACCTCTGTGTGCTAATTATTAAAGTAGTTCTTCTTAAGGGATTGAAAATATCCAGAGAAGGCATTTTAGAAACACAGCTAACTTAGTAAGCTTCCCTGAGTAGGGTACTGGTGTGCAGCCTTCAGTCTGTCCCACATTTCCCTTCAGGTTTTCAGGCATTCAAGTACAACTGTAGTGTCTAAAACACACAACCCCCAAGCAGGGTCCATGTGTTTACAGTTTAAAAACTTGACGGATTATTTATTTTTTGTGTTCTCTCTCTCTCTCTCTCTCTCTCTCTCTCTCTCTCTCTCTCTCTCT
>NW_021620984.1:6005122-6073722 GCF_004785775.1 Grammomys surdaster
CTCTCTCTCTCTCTCTCTCTCTCTCTCTCTCTCTCTCTCTCTCTCTCCCTCTTTTTTTAAATCCTGTGATTTGCACCACCTAACGATGATTTTAAATCCATCGGGAAAGTCTCGTCAATTTAAAGAGATGTTGATTACATGCTAGCTTGATAGACTGAAATTTTAAAAAGAGAAAAAAAATGATTGCAAGTTGTTAATCTGGTTCCTGTCTCATCTCTGGGGACTAAGTGTTAAAAGCTTTTTTTTTTTTTTTTTTAAATATGACTGTTAAGGACCGAAGTTAGGATACATTTTAAACAAAGAGTCACTTGATATCCTGGCTGAGAAGATGGAAGGGGATGGAGATGTCTAAGCCCCTCACCTTCTACAGGGCATGGACTCTAAAATGAATTATAGAATCATGAGGGAGAGAGTTCAAAGAGTTACACTTTAAACAGAGATAATTGTGTTCAGGAAAATACAGGTATATCCTGAATATTTAATCTCTAGCTTTTTAACCCGTTAACACTGATTGTTAATAAAACGTGAACTGTATAAAATGCGGTTTGATTTCTTAGAAGCCAAGTTGGTAGCTGTTATGTTTTAAACCTTTTTACTCATCTTCTGGAAAGGAGCCTTTTGAATACACTATAATCAATTTGAAGTTGAATATCTCATCTAATTTAAAAGATACTCGGTTACTATTTCTCATGCAAAGTTCTTTTACAAAAAAAATAGTCATTTAAAAAATATTTAGAAAATTTTTACCAAAAAAAATTTGGGGAAGGGTAAGTTTTGGCAGTGTTACATCATGTTTCTTAGATACCAGTGGCCTAGTGTATGTCATAATAGAATTTAGTTTTTCTCAGAGACTTAGGGGAAAAAGGGGGATTTTAACAGAGACTTTTGTAGATTTCAGAGTACTGATTTCAGTGGTAAAGTCTTTGACCATTTAACCTAACTTTATTTATTTATTTATTTATTTATTTATTTATTTTGGCTTTCTTCCTTGTTTTTATGTCCTTACACATTTTTTTATTTCCTGTGGAGGTGCATGGGGTCTGGTGTCATCCAAAATAATACATTCTATTTATCAAGGGACATCTGTCTTTCATAATGTAGACAAAGTGGCAAAGGGAGGCACTGTCTGTATACAGTGATCTTGATAATTAATGCCATAAAATAGATTAAAATGCTGTATTTCAGGTATTCATTTCCTTAAAAGGGGCCACCAGAACAGCGTTGCTAAGCACCGTCACCAGTGCGAGCAACAGAAAATGACCCAAATTAAAGAACCTGTTCTAAGCTGTAGTCTTGCGTTTTCTAAAGTGCATTTCAAAAGGTTTAACAAGACTCATTCAATTAGTACAGAGAAAGGATCTATTTTCAGCTCTGGTCAGCAATTAAGAGATTGAGCACTGGAACATCAGTTCTCCATGTTTGTCATTTATTTTGTTTCCCTGGCTTTAACTAAACAATTGTTAATAAAGTTTTTTCTTTTTTTAAATAAACTACTCTTCTATCCAAAAGTAAATCTAAAAAGCAGTCTAGTCATTTGTTTTAAGCTTCTGTTCAAATTTATTTTATATTAACTTCAGTTTAAAAAAAGTTTGTTTTACACTAATATGGTATATTACAACTTCCCTGGAATTGTGCAAATATATGTATGTGTCTACATACACATGTAGTTTAGATGAAGATTTAGCCACCGATGCTCTGGCTTAGCTTAGACATGAGTACTTTTGCAACTGTCAGTAGAGAAGTGGAGTATGCTTGCTGAGTATTTGGACGTTGTAAAAAATGGTACCCTGAAAGAGGCCACATGATGCTCAGAATTAAGAAAAGAAATAAACAGGTTTTGTTTGTTTTTTTAACCTCTCAGTGAACCTTGAGTTTGATCAGAACTTCCCAACAGCTATGGTTTAAAGACGGAAGCCACCACTATTGGAGTGCTTAATGAATAGGATTGCCTGCTGAATTGGTTCTTGGCTCATACAGGATAGTCACAAAAACAAATTGTGAACTTCTCAGCAGAGAGAAAGGAACAGAAAAATGTAGGATGTTGAAAACTAGGAGAGAGGAACATGAGGATTCCCAATGGTTTAGATTAAGGGGATTATCTAGTCGTTGGCTGTATCACGTTGATCTGGACAGGTCTGACACATATAAACATAGCTTTTAAGTGTTCAATCATAAGTGCTGTTTTGGCTGTGATTGTCCGTTGGAGCATTTACACATCCCGAAACATGGATGTTTCAATGCCAAAAATAACAATCTGATTCCTTCATCCAGAAGAGATGGTTTACATTAGAAACTCATTCAATTTGGTTGTATCAGGTTATTTGGCATTGTAGATTTATCTTGCTGTAGATAATATAAGATAAATAAAATTTGTATGACTTACTGGAATTTTGTTTAGAATACAAAGTTTTTATAATATTAATTTATATCTGAGGCCTTTCTTGAAGTCTCCAGCAACTTGAAATACATAGTTTAATTTTTGACATGTTGAAGGTTTTTTCCCTTTAACAGGGATAGGATGTATAGAGATTATAGATGCATTTAGTAGGGCTGAAATTACAGGTTTTAAAACTTAAAAAAAAAAAAAGAAGAGTTGTTTAAAACTAAATGTTTCTACATTGGCTTTAGTTACAAACCTAGCTGTATTTATAAGTCTTATATTTGAGTCCTATATTTGTATAATAAGTCCTATATTTGAGATCTGAAATAGCTACTTTTAATTTTTGCTAGATCAGTTTAATAACAATCCTGCCTTTGTATTCCAGAAATTGTTTGTGTTAGAGACTTAAGTGATAGCAAATTAATTTCAGAAGGGAAAGACTGGTTAAAATGAACAGGCAAACATTTGTGGACAAGTCATATTTAAATGGTAGTTAGATTTGGGGAGTCACATGCTATAGTAATTTACAGGAAAAAAAAAGTTTCTTAAGCATTATCATTGCCTCCCTAAATATTAAGGAAAGAGGGGACATGCCACCTAGAGGCCCATAAAAGGTAGTCTGAGCACTTTTTTTTTTATGCCATTCTTTTAAATAAAACAGAGCCACTTTATATAACACATTTAGCATGGTTCACCTTTTATAATTATTTGCCTATTATTTCACTTTACCTCCTGTTTAAAAGTTGTACATTAGTGGAGTGGACACCTGGCTGAGCTCTTAAAAGTTTATTTGTCTTTCAATTCCTGTGATAGTAGGAGGCAGTACATCTCCTTAATTATCTTTGTTAAGGGAAACGGTGAAAGGCCAGGGTAGTTAAACAAGGCCATTTGGATTGGTGAGGTTGAAGTCAGATGCAGGGAGAGTGGCTAGATGCATTATCATCTTATTGAACCCAACTTCAGGAAAGTGACCTTGATGGAGGCAGAAAAAGCCATTTGGCCATTTTTATGACAGTCGCTGCTGATGGATTTTCATGTATTGGTTTGTCGCCGTTCCTTCCTTTATATTTCACATGTTTGTGTTTCCCTGTTGGAGAACATCAGGTTGAATGGTAAAATTAGACTTGGTTTCTTTCAGAATATTGATAGATTTTTTTTTCTTCTTGGCAGCTTTAGTTCAAATATACTGGTACGCATATATGGAGATATTCCTTCATTAAAAATTAAGGTGATCAGACCGGTTGGCCATTCTGTTTTTGCTTTTAAGGAGTCTTTTAATGATGATTAGCCCCTATGTGTGTAAAGAAGCTGCCATTCTGCTGCTTCTCAGATTGTTTTTCAAGCTATTAAGGGGACTTGCCAAGTTTAATTTCAGCAGTGGGAAAGATGTTTGTTTTAGCAAGTGCCTGGGTGTGTTTACTTGAAGGTTATTCAGATTTTAGAAGCCCTCTTGCTGCCATGGTGTTCGGAGTCACCACTTCCCCCTTGAGACCTAAAAACAAAATTGTAGGAGTTAGAGTTTATATTTCTCAACTTTGGTTGCTGATATTTTCCTGGTGATGTATTTTATATCAAGTCTAATAAAACAAAATTCTTGCTTAAACACTTGCACACCTATTGCCCAGCGGCAGGGGAGTTTTCCAAAACTCAACACAAGACCAAGCCTTTTGGGGAATTTCAGTTAAAGCGATCGAGTGTAGCGGGTAAGAGTTTCTGTTTTCCCAGACTGAGCTGTCAAGCATTACGGATTGGAGGTTGGCTTATGTTTTACATTTTCCTAAATTCTCCTTTGTTACAGTTAATCAAAACTAAACACAAATCTTATCACAAGGGAGGAAAAAAAAAAAGAGAGGACCCATTATCAAATACCTGAAATGTTATTTCAAGCTTTGTTGGAGATAACTCTTTATCATGCTGTGAATTACATAACACTCAAATTTCAGGAGCTCAAAGTCACTAAAAATAGTTACTTCAGGAGAGTTATGTCTGGTTTTTTGTTTTTTTTAGATCTTGGGTTTATTGCATTAAGAACCTTTTATTGAAGGAAAAACATTGCATTTTATTGAAGGGAAAGCATAACTGAGTTATGAACTATTGTAACCCCTGTTCTCCCATGTCAAGGCCCAGGTTGAGCCAGTCTTCATCTCCTAGGCCGTTTCTCTAGTCCACCACATGGCTGCCTCGCCTCCTGCCTGTCTAGCTTCTAACCTCCACTATCATTCCAGATATCATTCTGATTCTTTGTCAGACCCTTCCTGGTCCTGCCTCAGCCTCCGCTGCTCTGTTCCTTCCATCCATGAACCAGCAGCCTTTGTGCTGTGGGCGGCCTGGTCTTCCTATTCACCGGTCAGCCAAGAGTCTGCTTGCCTAGCATATCTTCTCTGAAGCCTTTCCCTATTGCCTGGGGGAGAGTCGTCGTCTTCTGCCCTTGCTTGACACCCCATACATATTTTTGAATAGCACTTACCAAGTCATAGCCACAGTCATCCGATTACATTGCTCCCCCCCAGCAGGGGACAAGTTCTTTCAGGTCACAGCCCTGTCTTAGTCATCTTTACATACCAGCGAGACAACAGTTGTCAGTAAATGCTTGTTGAACAAGTATGCTGAATACAGTTTGATTTATTGGTGACTGCAAGTCATTCTTGTGAGAGCCTTGGTTATCTTATTGGTCTGTGTTTAAAGTGTCAGCAGTCTCCTTGGTTGTTGTTGAAGGCTAGGTTATGCCCTGTCTGAACGGCCCTCTGTTGGCAATGCCTACACTTGTTATTCCGTCCCATGTTTGAGTCTTTACTGGGCTAAATGTTGTACACATCCCATTTGGTTTTCTCACATCTCCAAATGAGAGTTCCCATATTGCTGATGGGAAAATTGTTTTGTAATAGGGTAAATAAGTTTCACTGGTGGTAAATGGTCAGATGGTAATTTGAATGTTGTCAACTTCTGACTCTCAATTTGGTCTCCTGAGTATCATGTTGTTGTTGTTGTTGTTGTTGTTGTTGTTGTTGAAGGTGAAACATTCCCCACCCATCTAGTTGGGGATTGAAACTGTCGACTCCTGCATTCGGGTTGAGGACACTCCCAAATTCTTTCATTAACTATTTAAAATTAGTTATGTAAAAGTATTTAAAGTTAACTACTCAAATACAGGAATAAGTTTTAGAAGAGGGGTTCCATTCTTTCCCTCTGCATTCATCTCTGTTTTCATTTCTTAACTACTGCATCAAGTAACCAAGATTCGTTTTGGGTGTTGTAAATTGTGTATCAAACAGAAACAGAAAGGTTCTGACTTAGGACTCTTCTCAAACCTAATCTTACTAACTTTATTAGTTTTAACTTCCTGGAAGCCTTCTTGAACTAATACTCTGTTTCTTTGCATTTTGACTCAAATGAGATTTTTTTGAATACTTGAATTTCAGGTAGATGCTGGGTAAGGACTTTTAACAGAGAGCCCCAATAGTGCATTTAACTAGGAAAACAAATATCACACAGTCAACATTGATAAAGACACTTAGTAGTCTTGTATGTGTGAAGAATCCTCACATTGAGCTACACCTCTAACCCTGAAAGGCTTTTCTGATTTTTGAAATAAGGTCGCATGTTCTTCCAAAGAGCCTTGAACTGGACTCTAGAAGATCTCAGGCCTTACCCTCCTGAATAGCCATGTATTACCCTTTTAGCCTCAAATACGTGCCTTAAATTGGAAACTTCTGATGAGAGTCTTTTGATGGGGTAAGGCAGTGAAGATGGCCTGGTTAGTTTTTTTGTCAACTTGACACAAACTAGAAGGACTTGGACATTTTCTTAATTAAATTTTGATGTAGGAGGGCCCAAGCCACTGTGAGCAGTGCCACTCTGGGGCAGGTTGCCCTGTGTTGTATAAGAAAGAAAGCTCAAACCAGGGAGCACTATTCCTCTGGAGGTCTGTGACCTTGGCTTCAGTTCCTGCCTCCAAATCCTTGCCTTGGGTTCCTGCTTTGGCTTCACTTGATGACGCACTATAAACCATGAACTGAAATACATCATTTCCTCTAGCCAGCTTGGGTTTTGCTCAATGATAACAGCAACAAAAGTCAGACTAGAACAGAAGACATCTTATTTATGTGTGTGTGTTAATGTGTGCACACATGTTTGGGCACATCCACATAGATACTAAAGATCAACCTTAGTTGTCTTTCTTCAGACACCACCCAGCTCACAACCCAGCCTTGTCTACTAAGATTGGCTGTCTGATCTGTCACTCCAGAGAGCTTCTTGTTTCTACTCCCACAGTACCAGGAATCACCATTGTCCTCTGCTTTTTAATGTGGATGGGGAGATTTGAATTTGGGGAATTCTGCCCGGTGGCAAGCACTTTATGGAATGCAGTGTCTCCTCTGCTGGGGAAGATACATTCTTTAGAATGACAGTTTCGAGTAAAGTCAATATGTCAAAAGGGCTGGGGTAGAAAAAAATGAATGTCTTTCTTTTCTTTTTCTTTTTTCTTTTTCTTTACTTGCTGCTCAAAGAGACAGGGAGTGATCTTCTAATAGAAAAAGAGACTGAATTTCTATTCTCTTGCCCTGATGAATAAAACAGCCCACACACTTTAAAAAAAAAAAACAATATAACTAAGTTCTCTTAGGAAAATATATAAAAATTGGAGACCTTAAGAACCAAAAGAATCTTGAGACTCATTTAATTCAGACTTCACATTTGTTAGCAGAAAGGCTAAAGCGAAACACCGATTGTGACAGTTCGTTGCGACAAACCATTGTGTATTTACTTTTCTTTATTTCTCTGACTTTTCTTTTCACTTCACTGGAGTTTGAACATAGGAACTCAGGGCTTTGGACATGCCAAACAAGCACCCCACCCCTGAGCTAGATAACCCAGCCCTTTTATTTTAATCTTGAAGCAAAGACCTATTAAGTTACAGTGTAGCCACTGGGGACTATGTACTTAGAATCTTCCTGCCTCAGATCCCAGAGTGCTTGGACCTGCAGATGTGGACCACTGTATGGGCTTCATGATGAACCCTTTATACAGACATTTGACTTCCAGAGCAAACCATGTACTCAAATACTCTTCTAAATCCCATCTTGTTAGAGGCTACACCCCATGAGAATCTGAGGAGGTCATGTTCTTTCTCCCACGAGAGTGGCTGGAGATATTAAGAAGTATGTAGGCTCCAGAGCCCTAAATATGTATGTAGTGGGCTATTCATGAAGTAAACCATGTCCTTACTTCTTGCATTGTGGGTAAAGCTTAACAAGATTGAATAGTTTTGGGGAGGTTATTGAATCACTGAATCACAGAGTGAGATCAGAGCTCATGTCTACACTCAACTGAAATTTGTATCAGTCACCACTGATCACTGCTGCCACCAAAGTGTGGGTCGCCAACCAGGATTGTCCTGTCTTCAGTCCTACCTTTGTATTCCATGTGAACTCCCTTGACTGATGTGACCAGGAATGTGACGGCTGCATAGAACTTTCTCAATACTGCCACCACCGACTGTTGCAGAGATTCCCATATTCACTCAAGGCAAATTGCTTTCTTTATAACAGGTACAAGGTGTTTCTATCGTGTCCTCTCTTTGTCTTTAACTTTGATTGTGTTGATTCTTGGGAACTGGGATCCTAACTGATCACCTATGGCATGGCTAATGTCCACTCCCTGATTAATATCCAACAGTGATTAGCATCATTGATTAGAAAATTAGTAAATTATGCCCCCATTGACATTTCTAGGTCTCATTTAATAGCTTGTTTACTTAATTGATAGCTAATGTGTTTACTTTTTAAAAGCTATTAACACATCAAAATAGTATTTATTGAACCTGACAAAATGATAAATTATGCGTTTGTTTACTCTTTCATTCCCAAGGCTCATCTGTTGGTGGTCTTGGGGTTTTTTGTGGTTGTTGTTTGTTTGATTTTTTGATTTGGTTTGGTTTGGTTTTTTTAATTTTGTTTTGTTGCTTTATAATTTGTTCTCGTCCCCTGAGGTTCTTTACCTAGGATATCAAGTAAAGCGGCAGAATTTCTAAGAAGAATGACCTTGAAAAAGTTGCCTGACTTTTCCTGCAAGTTCCACCAAATGAATGCTTTGAAACAAAGCAGCTTCTAGTAGAAGTTCTGTAGGGTTTCTCCACTCAATTCAAAATCCTCAAAAGGAAAAAAAGTAACATATGAACATCGAATGTGTAGTTTTTTTGCATTTATTTTTCTATCTGCACGCTTTGTTGGTCCCACTGAGGAGATGAAGAAGGCATCTCAGGCAGAGAAACTTAAGAAACTAATACTGTCCTACTCACCTTTCAGGCAAATGGCCGCTAAGGTGGGCTGCCCCTGCTTCTCAGTGTGGTCTTCTATTGGTCCCTAAAAGGAAGTGGCTGTCGGTCGGCATTGTGTAGAGACGGTGACTGGTCCCATGTCCGTTATTGTACCGTTTGCCAGCACAGGTTTGAAGCCATCCTTGTGAAGTGGAGTTTGTTTGTGAAGCAGTCTTGTTCCATAGGCATGCCTCGATGCTCACCGCCCTCATAGGCTCAGTGTATCAGTATTTGGCTTTCCCCATCGCCCTCCCCCTCCACCCCCAAATCACATCATTTCTCAAGAGAGAGTATTTACCGCAGTTAATTATATTCAGGGGGAAAAAAAGCAATGCTTAAAAGCCTTCTAGGCCTTTTCAAAGAGAAATTTCGGTATCATCCGGAGAAATGACTGCCTCATTTGAGGAAGGCTGAAAGCCCTGTGCTGAATGCTTTGAAGGCAGTAACAGTCATCTGGATGAGTTGTGGTATATTTTTAAAAGTTTAATTTTTTTTTAAATTATGTGTATTTTTGAGGACTTAGAGAAGGTAGAAGGGTAGGTATATGCACACAAGTGTAGGTGCCTATGGAAGCCAGGGATACCAGATGCCCTGGCTGGTGTAGAGAGAGACCTAGAGAGAGAGAAGGTGCTGGGGATGAAACTCAAGTGTGTTGCTAGAACAGTACACACTGAGCTGACACTCTTAGCCCCAGATTCTAGTAATTTTAGAAGTAGAGCTACAGTACGTTAAAAACCGTTTCACATCACGCGAATGAGGACTGACCAGGATGGTATTCATAGTGGACAGAAAAATTAAATTCAGAATTTCAGAAACCAAAAACGGTATAGCTGTTTTTAATGTAAGCCATGGATGAGCAAACTCCATGGCCTTTTGAAATGAGAAAGGTCTATGAATATGCCGTCATGTATTTGAGTTCTTTAAAGTGTATTTAAATTTCACACATACTGCATTTCGTACAAAAAGTAAAGCTCAGTGTACACTTGAAGTTCCTGGCTAGGGACAAAACATTTAAGATACAAACTCATCCATAAATTGAAAATTGTCCGCCCTGCTACTTGGTTCTCCCAGTGCTGGGACTATGCTGTTGGCCAGCCGCATTGCCTGCTTTGCATCCATTGCTTTCTTAAGGGAAGCCAGCTCATAAGTTTAAAAAGTGAATTTACATAGAACTTATTGAAACTCAGCAAGTTTGAGTAAATTTAAGCTAACATAATCCCAGTGTATACTCACAATCAATTTTTAAGAATCAGATTTTTTGGGGAAGGGGGAGTTCATAATATCTTCCCCATTCTCACCCTAGATTTTATCTTTGGTTCAAAAATAACCAGTGTCTGATACCACTTTGATCTTCTCTACCCCCTCCCTTCCAAAAAAAAAAACCCTCATGTGCCATATCAAGAAAACATTTAAGCCTGCTTAAACAAGGGATAGGATATGGACCAGTGACAGACGCCAAAGCAGAGCAGAAGATGGCTCATGAGCCAGCTCTCAGAGTAGGAATGTGTGCAGCAGATGTGATCACCCAGTCAGTAACCTACCTTCAGCGGGAAGATCATGAAAGGGACTTCTGGAGAAAGAGGTCAGAAAAGTGCATTGAAACCAGTGTTCGGAGGACCTGGAATCTGAAATGTCAGTGCTTAGATGTTTATTAAGGAACCCACTGGGACTGTGGCATGAGACAGTTACATAGTATTAGGTGTAAGAAAGGATCCTAGTAAATGTTTTCACAGTGATGATGGATTGTCATTACCTTGACCCTACTCACTCATAACTTCTGTTAAATAGCTTACATTTTGTAGTTAGTCAACGTAGGCTTCCCAGTGTCGAGGCCTTCTGTGCACTGGTATCCTCAGAGCCTAGATGAGGCATTGGCATGTGACTGATGCTCAGTGAACATGTGTAGAATTGGAAGAAGGAGCAGAGCAAGACCCTAGATGGAGTAAGACTTTAGAGGGTGCGCGCTTACACTGTGATAGGTCGAGGGTCGAGGGTAGGGCCGGGCTCCTAGGTCTATGTTCTGTTGCGTGCTAAACTGTTATCCGGTGTTTCCATCAGCCTGACTTTGGTTTCCTCCTGTTCCATTCTCAACCCCAACTCCTGTAATTCTACTTCTTCTATGAATTCATGGCAGAGTAGGCTCGGTGAGTGGTTATTTCTCTCCCTGCACTGTTACCAGTTTGCATTCATTGACCAGGTAGGCTGGGTGAGGTCATTCTGTAGCTTCTGGAGAGGCTCCAGTTCCAGGACCAAAAATAGTATCTTCCCTTTGGAATTTTGTGGGTTTACTTTTGATTAGAGTGGGTGTGGGGAAGTATCAGAGGAATATATTCACGTTCTTGGACAGAAGCCACAAACGTACACTGAAATTGTTTTTGTCAGATTGGAAAGGAGCTCTCAAAACTGACATTCCTTTGTGTTTGCTCGTTTGCAACCGAAACAACAGAAACATTGGCGATTTCTCCAGCTCTCTGTGTAATGACCTTGTGAATTCATGATTAGCTCATCATGGTGCAATTTAAAAGCAAAAGGGAGGAAAGTAAAAAGTGTGATTCTGATTCCGAGTGACAACCTTGAAGGTACATCGGCCACGTAGGGGACAGTCGTGTGAAAACATTGCAAGAACGGAGCACCAACTCGACATTAACATCGCCTGCATTTTACTTAGTGTGAATATTAGCTACTGCGTCTGCTGGCAGTGTGTCACTGCATTTCAGTAGTGGGGTTGATGGAGTACTTTAATCCAAGTAGTACCGCTTGTGTCTGTATTTTATAATAACTTCTTTCCCTGGGAAAAAAAATGTTCCTCATTACCAAGATCAATTAAATATCAAGGAGTAAAGGTTCTTCTGTGGATGAAGAAATGGAACCCTATTATAAACATTCATAATCATCACTGGATGGTTAACGTTCTCTTAGTTTACAGATGGCTGCGTCAAATAACCTGCTTCCCTAAAACTTGAAATACTCACTTGTGAGCCAGAGTTCTGATATTGCTCTGGCTCTTTGAGCTGAAAAATTTACAAATACCTGGCAACCCATTCTCAAAATGAATGAATACTGCTAGCCAGAGGAGCAGGTCTGTGCTAAATAGACACAAGAAGGCCCAGTCCTCGAAGCTTCTGGATTAGCATCTTAAAGGATGCAGTATTACATAGGAAAACCTTTGAGACTTTTATCAAGATAACTCTGTCAGAGAAATATGTTTGTTTTCATTTCTTTGGTTTTGAGACTTTTATGTTTATACAATGAAAAATCATTTCTACCCCATTCTGGCCCCCCATCTCCCTCCATACCCCCAAGGTGCTTCCTCCCACCTTCATGTCTTGTTTTCTCTTTGTTTGTTTCTTTGTTTTGGATACCCCACAATACAGATGACTCAGTTAAAGTTATCAGTAAGTTCCTGGGTGTGGGACCACCCACCGGAGCCTGGGAAGTTTATTAGGGAATATGTCTTCAATAAAGAACAGTTCTCCCGCCCTTAGCCACAGTCCACTGCCAGTAGGTCTTCAGTAACAGGGAAGCCTGGACATTACTTACTCCATCCAGGCCAGGATTCTGGGTGGCTTGATCTACTGTAGTAGCTATAACTACTGTAGGATCATGAATGCCAAGGATGTAGCCTGTCCTTAAGATAGCATTTCAGGAGTCTCTTCTACCCTTCAGCTCTTGGGTTAATTTCTGCCTCCTCTTCAGGATCTTCTCTGAGCCTTGGTGCTGGTGGGTTAATATAAACGGCCTGCTCAGGGCCGAGCACTGAGTCTCTTATTCTTAGCACTTGGACCAGTTTTGCCCGTCGCCATTTACTGCTGACCCCGGCTACAGACAGTGTCTCTGACCAAGAGTAACCTTTTGCTGTCTATTGTTCCATTTTGACTTGTTCTTTCATTCCTCATACATGTGAAATCATGCGTGTTTTTCTTTCGTGTCTGGCTTATTTCACTTAAAGTATCCTCTGGGAGAAGCAGCGATCCTCACTTCAGAATAAGAGATCTCTCCTTTCATAATAAGAGCGCTGGAGACCAGGAGTTGTGAAATCAAGTCAGTTTATTTTATGACCTTGTGAAGTCAGGCATCAGACCAGAATGGCAGACATGCTGATTGAGTCAGAGAACAATCTTTTTAAGCCTTAGCACATGGCCCTTCCTTCCTTTTTTTGAAGAGTCAGGAGGGGACAATATTATGCATCATCTGAGTCTGATCCTTCCCTGATCTCCGGCACTTGTCTTTTCTTTAACAAGAACCTTGTATGGATTCATCTCTGCCTTTTACATTGGCTGTATTTCAAAGTTTATCTGATGCATAGCCTTGCAGGCAAGGTTGGCTATGACTGATCATTGTGGGCGGTCGTTTGTAGCTGGACCTAAGCAGGATTGACAGAGCTTTGGAAATAACCATAAGGTTTCATTTCTAACGATTCCTTCCTCTTTTTATTCGTGGCTCAAACTTTCATATTTATTTTATCCTTTTAAACTGATTTAAAATTGGGTTTTTTTTTCTCTTTATCCTAGGACATATGCTTTCATTCAGTATTTAGAATCAACTAATTCTATTGAGCTAAATAATCCAATCTATATACTTATCTTTGACCAGAAGGCTAAAGCTGATTTAGATCCTATAGCTGTTGGGTTCCTAGCCTTCATTTTATGTGGAACCTCCCTAGGGACTCCTTTACAGTCCGTGTGGAACATAGGGACCAAGGGACCCTGGTAGGGCCCTCTTAGTTTGGGTTTTGGCTTTGGATAGATTGTATCAGAGCCTCAGAAGTCTGCATTGTGGTAGTTTTTACTTCAACCTTATTAACTTCAACAGATACTTGATGTATTTTATAAGATTCATATCCTTTGGTTTTAGTTGTTGCTGTTGATGAATTAGGTTTGTAAATATAACCATCCTCGCTTCCTAAATGACCCCCATCCCATGCTCCAAATGTGTTTATTCTTTTGATGTTTATTGAATAAATTAACTTGGTTTAGATCCTTGAAGGTCTTTTGGCATAGAAGGCAGACACAGTGTCTGCAATAATATTGTTGAGGTTTTGGGCAGGTGAAAGATATATTGATCACTGGCTCTCAGGTGACTTGAGTAAAATACCCACTCAACCTATTAATTTCCTAGTGAAGTTTTCTTAAGGAAGGAATAGGCACAATAAAATCCACATCGGCAATGGTTTTATGTAAATTACCAAGATAAGACAATGTTTGAGGGAGCGATGGGATATTTATGTTTTTCCCGAGAGAGAGAGAGAGAGAGAGAGAGAGAGAGAGAGAGAGAGAGAATTAGTTCATGTACATGTGAAGGCCAGAGGGCCACCTCTGCTGTTGTTCCTCAGGTGCCCTTCACCTTGTGTTTTGAGACGTGTCCTTCAGTGGTCACAGAGTCACTAAGCATGGGAGACCCATTGGCCAGGATGCTCCAGGGATCCTCCTGGTACTGATGTTGCCTTCTAAGCTACTGGGATGAGCCTCAGACCATTGCTACCAGCTCTTCTTATGTGGGATCTAGGAACTGAACTCAGAACCTCATGCCCAGTGGCAAGTACTTTACCCACTGAGCCATATTCCTATGAATTTTGTTTGTTGAAACCTGTTTCTTCCTGTAAGTACCTAGGAAATAGACCCCTTCCAATTGAGGTTAGATCATGGGGCTGGAAAACCCTTCTAAATAGGATTAGTGGCCTCACAAAGGGGTAACCCCCCCCCCCCCGCCTCCTGCTCTGTGAAGACACAGCAGAAAAACAGCTGTCTAAGCCAGAAAAAAAAGGCTCTTCAACCTTGGAGCTGTTGATACTTTGATTTTTGGACTCTTCAGACTCAAGAGCTATGAGAAATAGTTTCTGAGCATAATCCATTTAATTTATAGTGTTTGGTTCATTCAGCTGAAATATGAGACAAGTAAATGAATACTTTTGCCAAAGTCTTAGAGAGTTATAACACTCCAACCACTAGTTTTAAACTTAATAGGCTACTAGAATATTTAGCTCAATTTGACAAGAATTGGTGAATCCCTCCTGTGTGGTTGATTATCTAAGGGGCAAGAAATTCACTCATATGTATACAGTGTGAAAAAAAAATAAAGCTGTAGTTCTAGTGTCTTCTAAGTAACAAATATTAACCAATATATTTAATAAATATTTGCAAGGTTTTAAAGTTTTAATCAACCTGATTTGAAAGTCTAAAGGTAGGTTTGTGTGTCACTTCTGTTTGAAACTTGTGAACTTGGAGAAAAGGCTGGAGGTGGAGTTCAGTAGCAGCTTGCTTGCCTAGTGTGAGCAAGGCTGGGTTCAGCCAGAAAGTAAATGGGCAAATGAGGGAACGAATTCAATAGACAAAGCTAAGTCAGTACATGATTTTGAACCATAGTGTTGGTCTGCCTGTATCTTTTAACATTCATCACCAATGTGTATACGGAAACACAATAAAATAACCATCTGAGGCCAAGAAAGATTCTCTATTTCTTCTTCTTTTCTTTTAAAAGACATTTTAAGATGTCTGAATTTCCCAGTAAATGTACACCGAATTGCTTAAAACAACTGGGATATTTATTCTTGTGGGTTCACAGGCTAGCCAGCTGAATTCAAAGTGACTTCAGCAAAGCCATGTGTCTGGCTACTGAAGGTTCCAGGGAAACATGTCCCTCTGCCTCTTTAAGCATCATGTGGCTCCAGAATGTAGGCCTTTGCTTGCCCCCAGGTGGCTGTCCCTCTGCAATCCTGGGTATCTCCTTCCCACATCTTACAGATACCTCAGTCCTTGGGGTGGAGGCCCACACTCATTCAGGGCAACTTTATATCTGGAAAGACCTTACTACAAATAAGATCACATTCTGAGGTTTTGGGTGAAGGTGAGCCTTGGGAGGATGCTTTCCAAGCCATTGCAGAAGGAAAGTGAACTAGCGCTGGAGTTGGTAAAAATGATTTTCTTTGCTCTGAACTTTTCTGCTTTCCTATTCCATACATTGTAAGTTTCTATGCGTTTGTATTCCTGTTCTTTTTAAGATATTTAATCTACTCAGGGTAACCTGCATATTGTCTCTCTCGGAAGCCCCTCACATTATGGGAAGCCCAATGAAAAAAGCAGAGTTCGGATGTTTGCTCAGTGGTCAGGGGGAGATGATAGTTTTGTTCTGTGCTTCTTTTATATCTCAGAACTTGAAAAATGAGAAGCAAAGCTTATTTTGAAGCTACTGTACTTGGGCTGTAGCATTCCAAAATGCTAGTTCTAAGTTTCCTGCCTGGATGCTGCAATCCTTCATCGTGATAAGCATTATGAGTATTCTCCAATGCCTGTCATTCTCCCTTTATCTTGACCTCATAAGCTGTTTTTAATGTAAAAAAGGACACAAAAAGGGAACCTTACATTAAAGCTATTTGTAATTTAGTTTGAAATTATCATTAGTGTTTGCATTTGTTTTAGTAATGTAAACTATTTATTTATACGAGAAACTACTTTTTAAAAGTGAACATTTTGATAAACATAAAATCGTTCTCTGTGAAAATGAAGAGTTATCTAGGTCAGGAATTTCAGTTTTATCATCATCTTTCAAGAGGATAAATGACACACTGAAGTCTAAAGTGTTATATTCCCAAGGAGTGATGTATGAGATCTTTTTCTGTGAGCAGCTATTGGTTAATTAGATATGAGAAAGGCCTTAGCAGTAGAACGGACTAAAGAAAACTGGAGAAAAGCCCCAGGCACATAGTGTCCCTGCCTTATAATTTGACTTTGGGCCATTCCACCCAATAGAAGATCCTTCGTGTGGATTATGCTCCTGGAGTGTATGTCAAACCTCAATGAGCACGGCCTGTGAAGATCCAATCATAATGGAGTCTTAGAGAGGTCTGCCTTAAGAGGTAGAAGTGAGAAAACAGTCTCAATCAGACCCCCGCTTACCAGTATGAAGTCTAAGATACCTCAAAGCCTGTGGAAGCGCTCCCATAGATTTGAATGTTTTTCATTACAAAACGTCTTTCAGGAACATGTTGGAAATAGATAATAGAACTAGAGAGTTGGAAAACGCCTCACATGGCTGTCAGTGCTAACCTGTCTCTTACGTCGTTGGAAAGTACGGGTGGTTTTGCCGTACTGTGGGTCATGCAGGGTGTTTATGGTTATTTGTGTTGCCCTGCAGTTGTGTGTGAGCCATTGGTTCTTAAGAGAGAATAATGTGTTTGATCAAAAGCAGTTTACAGCAAACAGATAAAACCAACCTCCAGTGTATGAAATCTGTAATTTAGAGATTTGTTTAGACGTCAGGGAATTATTTGTATCATTTCTTAGTCCACTTCTTTGTCTGTTGACTAAAAATGTAATTTTTAAATTAAATTTTTTTTCCTCATAGTACCAAGACATCCCAGGACAGTCTGCAGAATCCATCCAGTTCAACCCAATGAGACATATTCTCAGAGATGATACTGTTCCTCAATTCCACTTCCAAATGCCAAGAACTAATCTCCCTTAGCTAAGCATTGGCTTCACCAGAATATTAAATGAGGATATGGACAGATAATTAATTCAAAATATAGAAATAAAAGAATAACTGTTACTGGCTGCTGAAAGGAAGAAATGTCCTAGGAGATTTAATCTTTGACATAAGCAAAATATATTTTAAGGACTAAGATGCCTTTGTACCTGCACCGTACCAGGCTAGAGGTTATGTGTACCTATTACATAGGAAGCTGGCAAAAAACCCTTCTCCATGGGATGGGTCCGTATGGAGACATTTTGAAGTATTCTCAGATCAAAGATGTTTATGATCCTTAGGTACTTGTATAACTTTGAGATGTCTTGTTTGAATGCGTCAGTCACAGGAGTTAAGTAAACTAGATTTTCCAGTGTGTGTGTGTGTGTGTGTGTGTGTGTGTTGAGACAGGGATTTCTCTGTATGGCCCTGGCTGTCCTGGAACTCACTCTGTAGACCAGGTTGGCCTCAGAACTCACAGATATCCACCTGCCTCTTCCTCCAGAGTGCTGGATTAAGTTTTGGTGATTTAAGTGAGTATTCATATTTTTTTTCTAGTGTAGAAATCTCACAGTACCAGACTCCCCCATATCTGGTAATATGAGTAAAAATGTGTTTGCCTTTGTGTTATTTGCATGCCTTCCTCTCTACCTGGTTTCTTGTGGAATTCAGTATGCAGTTACACGACTGAAAGCTAGACAGCCAAAGGGAGAAAATGAAGATACTTTGAAACATGCATAGTTATCCTAGGTATTGTAAAGACTAAACTCTGGTAGGGGTAAAATGCTAGAACATTCAGAATATCTAAAACACTGTATGCAAAGTGTTGTTAGGAGATTAAATATGCTGTACTATATATGCAGTGATCTTCCAGTATATATAATATGTACTTAACATATTAGCATGTGTGTGTGTGTGTGTGTACCTATATTACTTTGAAGGTAAGTATTTTACTTACAAATATTTCTCATGAAATAATATAATTTAAAGATAATTACAGGTGAATAGACCATTTCAGCAGTATTTCTTGGGGTGTAGCATATCATACACCTTACTGATCCATCCTCTTAAAAACTGTATCCCACAGTTGACTTTTATTTTAAAGCCTCATTAAATCATCATTATAACAAGAGATAATTAAGATGATTTATTTTAGTAGAATGTATTTCTCTGGACTCATCCTCTCTATCTCTGTATCCAATTAAACTTTCTCTAAAAGTTAGAAGAGTAGTTCATTTTAATTACTAAAGATACCCATGGGGGAATTCCTTGAGTGGACTCTTGAATTTCAAGGGATTTTCGTCTTGGGAGTAAATTATCTAGGAGTGGCTGTAACCTAGTCCTCCAAGCCTTTCTCGCATCTCGAACCTTCTGCAGCATCCCACACTGATGTTCCTCCCCGCCTTTCCGCCTCGTAAGCGTGTGCATTATGCCATCTACGTATTTTTATTAATAAGTGTGGCAGGAACTCTCGTACGTGCCTCAGACCCTGCACCAGGAGCCTTTCTTTTTCTGTGTCATAAGCTTTGCTTAATCAGGTATTAAAATATCTTCATCTGTTTTTCTTGGACCCAAATAACACCTTCTACATTGTCCCCATCCCATGGGTTCTTTGAAAAAAAAAAGTCTTAGTGTATGTTTCATGTCTTCATGTTATTTCTTTTTCTAAGCTGTCGATTTTTACTGTGTAAAACCTGGATGAGTGTCATTCGCTGCAATCAGAAAATGTAGCTCGGAAATGGTAACCTTAGGGCGTGTATTTAAGTTTTCTGTGTTTCTCAGACAGCCGTCTTCAAAACCTTGAAGAATTTAGGTGAACTGAGTACCCTGTCACATACTTTCAAATTGAAACCTGCTTCTGATCACAAGTAAAAACATATGCAAAAGATCGTCTCCAGCATATGGCAGATGCTGATAATTTGACTAAAAATTATCAGTTTTGAATCTCCGTTAATAACTAGTTTTGAGTGCCCCAGCAGTATGAGGCACCCCCTTCATTTACTCATAAACTCAGAAACTTTCATGGGAATATTTTTCCATTTTTTAAAAAATCTGTTTTGATTCCACTGTTTCTTTTATTTTAGTGTAACATACCTTTATTTTTTAAAAAAAATCCCATATTTTGATGTATATATCTCTCCATGTATGTATCTATAAATTTAAAACAGTCCCAACAATGTGTATAAATTTAAATTTTAGAAGCACTCTGTACCACATGCTTCTAGAGACAGACATAAATGGCCTACGCTTGAGTCTTAAATCCGATTACAGTCAGCACATACTTGAGCCAACACTGAAACACATTTCAATAAAAATTATTATGTAGAATACAATTCTGTTGGAAAATGTCTGTCGCAATGAGACTAGATGGTGCTTATAATACTTTGCTTAACCGAGAAACTGCTTAATTGCTCATTTCTTGGCTGTCCTAGAACAGGGCATTGCCTCGTGGTGTGTTTCTAGCTGGGTGCCTTTCATTTTTGGAGTGAATAAAAAAAAAATCATCTATGCAGAGAATACTTCAAGGCAAATCAGATCAAGGCCTGAAGCTGACGTGCGGCGCTACTATTCTGTTTGCATACCGTTATGATTTTGTTCTGTGCATTCTGGACCCTGGCAGAGCACAGGGAGAAGACCACTGGGCTCCCAGATGGTGCATTTTTATGAACAAGCAGGCAGTTTTAATGAGCATTCCTATCCATTAAAATGCATTTTTATTTGTAGGCACCTGCCTTTGCTTTGTATCCATTAACTGAATCTTACTCGTTAATTACGTAGGTGGGCGAGTGTCATTCACCTAGAGCGCTAGTCAGTGTTGTAGATCATGTCATTCCTTTCCCTGGCTCTTCTTATGTTTTGGGATACCCAGAATCCACTGAATCTTGCTCTCTGAATGCCAGAACTATTTTTAGACATTAAACAGACATTGGTGGCTAGGTGACTCTGCTGTGACTGCTCTTGCATAGGACCAGGTTCAGTTCCCAGCACCCACATGGTAGGTCAGAAACATTGGTAACTGCAATTCCAGGAGATCAATACTGTCAATGTTGCCAACTCAACAAGACCAAGTACCCATGTGGCCCACATACATCGCTGCAGGTAAAACACTCACTCACATAGGACAAGCTAAATCTAAAACAAACATAAAACACTGTGGCCACCAGGTACGCAACAATCCAAACATCTCCTACTTCCCTCCCCATGCACTGCCATATTTTCAATTTCTCAAGCAAATAGTATTGTCTCTGATCGAGAACCACTGACTTAAACTCCTACTATCCTTTAAATCTGATTTCTTAAAAAGTTTTAAAACACCTGTTAAATTGCTAACATCTACTGCTGTTTGATTTTAGTGTTTAAGTTTTGCTGTGTTTGATACATGAATTTATGCCTTCCAGGTCTTCACCATAGATATCTAACTCGATATATAATTTTGATTCAAGTTAATGCTTTTTTTGATATGATAACTTCTATTTCATATAATATTAGTACTGTGGCTCCTACTGTCTTTTTAATGGAATTTACTTTATTTGTTTGTTGCCTTCAGGTTTCCGTATAGCCTTTCCAGTGTATCTGCTGTGTAACACTTTTGGTCTTCATGGGCACAGTGTGTTCCAAGTCCTCTGGTGTCATCTTTTTTAGAATCCCCTGTCTACACCTCAGCTGTATTGATATATTAGTCATATTTCTTCAGAATTTCCTTGTATAAATCCTGCAATGCTTCAGAGATCTCAGGCCGGGCAACTCGAGTTCATTTGCAGCCTGCCGTAACTCCAGCCAATACAACAGACTTTCTTCTGCTCATTTTAGAATGAGATGGTCTCCTTTCTTTGTGGATAGTTATCTCTTGACTCAATAGATGTGAATCAGTTCAGGTCTCATTGGGAGAGGAGAAAGTTATTAGATGCCTATGTACAAATTGTCATTTCTATGAAGCTTGATTACTTTTAATCCTACATCCCTTTAGAGAATCTACTAGTGATTTGCAAATTATGTAAATATAGAATTCTTAACAGTGGCATCTTTGTTTAACTATGCCATGGCAGGATATCACAGACTGTCAATTATACATCATTGAGGATGATTTGATTTGTGGTACCTAAGGCTGGGAATTCTAATATGGAGGTGCCGCATTTGGTGAGAGCATCTTGCTGGTTTATAACATGGCGGGTGGTATCCCAAGGCAAGAACAAGAAGAAAGGGGGACAGGAGAGAGAGAAAAGATAGAAAAGGGGCTGGGCTCCCATTTTATAACTTACCTCTTTGTATTATAATGACCCCGGTTCATTAGAACAATGTCCCCATGAATTGCTTGCCTCTTAGAGTCTCATTTCGGTGGGATCATCATGACCCCACAAAGTGGCAGTTAAATTTCATGTTGTCCTTAGGCGCCAACTTTCAAACCACAGGAAATGGGGTGTCTAGTATCTCTGTGTATTACTTCCTTAACAATAGTCATTCTTTTGCTGGCTTTAGTTTTATGCATATTTACTCAGCAGCACTCCGCATGGAGGGTGTAGTAAAGAAATCCCATCATTTATGAGAGTGGCTATGTCTTCATATGATGGATGGCAGGAGAAAATGTCATAGCACTGGAGGAAATTTTGTAAGCATTTTGCAGTTCTTAAAGGATTGAAACTTCACTGGCCTATGTTATTAGAAACCCCGCGGCCTCTCTAATATGTACACATGCGTCTTTATTCAGTTCATAAATAGAACCTGTGGAAGTGACAAGTGGTATCAAGCCTGCACTTGGGGATGCGTTTCTTCATTGGCTAATTTATCAGATGTTTTACCTTTTTGTAGCCACAGATGGTTTTCCTGTCTGTCTCTATCGAACATTTACTCAGGTGTCTATCTCTGTCTTTATTGGATAAATAATAATTCAGTATCTCTCAAGCAGCTGCCATAATTGGATTCCAAATAGGAGTTTAGGCTTTGTCCTAGACAACATTGGATCTCTCTAGCACACTCAGATACATTCCAGTTCAAGTGCTATAGGGGAGACGGTAAGGTTTTGTGTGAATTACGTAAGACAGTTCTCGAAGACAAGCACACACTGTAAACCTCCCTGCTTTTCTAAATTGGCATTCGCCATTTCCACACAAGCCCTGGGGGTAATACCCGACCCACTCCAAAGTGACCTGCCCTCGGCTAAGTGGTGTCCCATCTGACAGATTGCCCAGTTTGGCGGCTTGTCGAAATGACGGTCCTTATCTAAAGCCGTCTACTCTCTACCAAGTCTTTCCTTTTCTTCTCTCTCCAGATTTCAAAAACAGATGTAGCCATTTTTCCCCCTCACAGCTCCTGTCAGTCAAAACAGATGATGTGGCAGTGGTTCCAGGCATATGATTCCAGAGTGACTATTTGAGGTTGTGAGGAGGAGAGAAAAAAAAAAAAAAACAAGGGAAGAAATAGAAATGTAAAAGTCAGCGTGATGGTGTCTTGGATGCTGGAGGAATCTGTTTGTATTGTACATTAAGCTCTGAGTCTCACACATGAAACTCTACCCTTGCCTGTATCCGCATGCATTATTGTAGTTACCCAGGGTCCAAGTTACCCAACCCTGGTCTTGAGCTGGCTCTGTTGCCCAGGTAGACCTTGGATCTCCAATCCTCCTGACTGAGCACTGTTGAGGAACTGTGATAACAGACAGGTCTGTGCCACCGCCTCGATATTGACAATTTCTTTTAAGAACTAGAAATGTTGAGTCTTAAAATGACACATGTTTTTAAGAACATGAAGTTTTAGTAATTGTGGGCTTTTTTCTCTAGATTTATAAACTGCGTACCGTCACACATTGCATTTTCTCCGGGCCTTACGGTGCTAATTGGATACTCTGAGTTTATGCATGACTTCCTTAAACCTCTACATCAGTTACAGAAGTAAACTGAACAAATCTTTAAAGGATAATATCTATGGTCTCGTAGATCAGCTATTGTAAGTGCTGTAAGAATGGATTGCTCGCAGGAAGGGCTGAAGTCCCCTGATGTGCACATAGGTCGGTGCTGACACTGATTTTGACACTTGGATCTTCTGGAAGGTTAACAATGTCTACATTTTGCAATTTAATCTGTTTCATAGAGATGTGATTTCTAAAGCCATTTGCAAATGTCACATTCGTGGGTGTTTACTTAGTATAAGATTTTAGAGAAAGTTGAGAGTAAAATTTATCAGTTTTAAATTTAGTTTCTGACTATATGATATATTTAATGTTGGGGTAATAAAACCTTGAATATCTATATTTATGTCCATTTATAAATGTACATGCACACATATGTAGCCCACATATAACTTATATATAGCTATAGATATAAGTGTATCTTAGTTACTGTTCTATTGCTGTGAAGAGACACCATGACCAAGGAAGCACAAGAGAATGCATTTAGTTGGGATGTGCTCACAGTTTGAGAGGGCAAGGCCATGGCCATTGAATCAGGGGTCACAATGACAGCAGGTGGGTAAGCATGACATTGGAGCCATAGCTGAGAGCTTGCATCTGATCCACAAGTTACAGGCAGAGGGGAGCAAGTCTGAGCCTAGTGTGAGCTCTTGAAACCTGATAGGTCACCTGCAGTCACACAACTCCAACCAGGGCACACCTTCTCATCCTTCCTAAGCACCCACACACACTGGGAAACATACATTCCAACGCATGACTCATGGGAGCCAGCATCCCCATTCCAACTGTAATACACAGTCACCTTAGAAATTGAACTTAGGCCTAAAATGATTTTTATCAAAAATAGCGCATAGAGCATACTTTTCTTCCTCCTGTCTTTGCTCTAGCAGCAACTCTATCTTGTTTTCTTGCTCATCAATCGCTCTCTGCTACCTGGCTGTGACATCTGCTTTAGACTGTTCCGTGAGGCAGAATTGTAAATCAGTCGCTATGGAATTTTAAGTGTCTTCATAATTCTTAATTCTGACAAATACTGTGGAGACTTTATGACTAGAAGATAATGTTTAAAAAAATGGGTTTTCCTTGTCTCTTAGGACGCATCCAGACTTGTTTCTCCAGACTCTTGTGTTCAGTTACTACAGGGTCTCCATCTGGAACACAGCCTGTATCTTAGGGCAAAATCAAGATGAAAAAGAAATATTTATGAGATAATTTTACATCAGACTCTAATTTTCAAGGTCGATACCATAGTGGCTGTTCTAAACTTAATTTTGGCTTAGGTTGTGTACTTCTCTGGTTTGTTGGTACATTTGCTTTTTATTAGCCACTTCATTTTGAGACAGATCTTGTAATGCAGGTTTCCCTGAAATTCATGGTCTCTTGCATCTGTTTAGGAGCGCTTTTTAGATCTCTGTTCTCTTCATTTGATCTCATAAGAGCCTATAAGCACATTACACACAAGAACCTTAGACTTTTCCAGAGAGTTTGTAGAGGTGCCACACTACCTGTGTGTGAGTGTTATGTGTTCAGGCCCTTGCAAAGACTCGTGTAGGACCCTCCATTCTGGTTATGATGTAATCAATCTTCAGCATTGATTGACACCCCTGAAAAGAAGATCCTGATGGCCATTGGTATAATAAGTAACAATAAACAAGTAAACAAAGATATCAAATATAGTTTCTTTCTTTCAGTCAATAGTACAGAGAACAGAAGCTGGAAAAAAAAATAGATCTACTGAGAACCTTTCCTGTTTGCCTCTGAAAACATCCTCCAGGGACCTCTGCCAGCATTTATGATGTCTTATCTGGATCCTTTCTTTATTGTGTTCTAGAATGTTCTTTCAAGACAAGCAATGTACATAAATTCCACAAGCTTCCGAGATTATACTTTTGAAAATATAATCTGAGTTATTTAATAAGTTTTAGCCATGACACACAGCATCAGATCTAAGATACCCAGATTTTAACCACAGTTTACGGCTGTATTTTCAGCACCTGCTTTTAAAGATCATAAAGAAAAATAGTTTTATATCCCCAAACCATTATTTATGATTCTGGAACCTGACGTTGAGAATGAAATGTAATGAACAAATACCAAGAATACAGTGTGACTAGTTAGGCACAAAAGCTACACAAAATCAAATTAAGTTAGAAATTACATATACTTTGGTTTCATGCAACGGACTCTACATTTTTTACACCATAGTAGATAGTAACTGTTTACACGTTATAACTTTGGAACATGTCTGATTATTACTATTATTTTTGCAGTGATTAAAATCAAAGGCAGGAGAGTTCACATTTGAGCCAAGCGCTCTGGATGTCAGTCCGATTATCACCTGAGTCAACCTGGTTCTGTGGAATTTAAAGACCGCCACACTTTCATTTGCTTAGAATTTTGAATTTTAGAGAGCGCAGTGTTCCTTTGACAATTGCGGTCCTGATCCTCCTTCCAGATCTCCTGCCTATTTTTTTTTTTATGAACATACGCTAAAAATAACAAGTCAGTGGAAATTTAGTCCCATGCCACGATGTGTAGGCAAAACTTGTTTAATTTCTCAGTAGTTAGTTGGCTATCTCTGTGTCCTTTAAACCCTGTAATGGTTAGTGGTTCCAAGTGTGGGGATAACTCTTTCTGCTCCTGTCATTCCTCTAACTTTTTAGCAAGTAAAATTTGAGACTCGTATTTGGAATTTTATTTTGGTTAATGATTAGTATCCTGTAAAGAAGAAGCGTGACATATGGTGTAAAATTTTGCTGTTCTATTTTTTTAAGATCTTTTTATAGACGGCCCCCCATCACGTGTTTTCCTAATCACTTTTCCTCCAGGAGTGAGTTGATTCTTTGCCACCAGAGGGCAGTATAAAAATTGATTTAGTTAATAAACATAATGTCGCTTTTTTTTTTTTTTTTTTTGGTACACCATTGTTGTAGGTACCACGTTGACTAGCAGATATAGAGGCTTTCTTTTCAGCCATAAAGGAAATACATAACTCTGACTGAAGATTGTTGCCATGCAGTTATAGGCTATAATTTAAATTGTTCCTTTTTCGTGCCCTAGTGTTAAAATGATCACACTATACAAAATGTTATCCAGTCATGTAGGCCTTGAAAGTCACAGTTTTAGAAACACTTTGTCTTATTCAGTTATGGATCCTTTTTTTTTTTGAGAAAGGAAGACTATTTGATTTGATGGATCTTGGCTACATTTCATTGCGTATATTCTTATTTGGCACATTGATAACATTTTACTAAAAAAAAAAAATTCTTGTGTTATTAGCTGCTTCCCGATATTATTGAAAAGTCAGAGTTGGAAACTATATGGTTCAGTGAGTAAAATAATTTGGAGGCTAACACACGTATTTTTGGTTTACTTAATATAGTCAATGTTCAGTTAGTTTCCTGTGAGGTATAAAAATGTACTGAATTAGCTTGCCAACTTGAAAGTCTCTAATTTTCAAAAGAGGATACAATTCTTGATGGCTAAAAATGTTAAAATTCTCTAATGGCACTATACATATCTATAATTAATTAGGTATCTGGTAAGCTGGCACAAAACACTTTTAAGAATTAGTTAGGCTCCTCGTTTGTGCTATCTTAACCTACCTTTTATTTATTTTTATGCATTTAAATTCATTGATATGAAAGTTATAAATATATTTATCATAGTCAGCCCTCCATCCCCAAACACTACCCCCTCAACTCAGCCTTATGAATACTTAATTACTAGATTTGAAAGTGTTACTGTCTGGTTAAAAATGCAAGGCTTACGATATTGAATGTGCAATTTTGAAGAAATGAGGAATGCCATTTGTTCTTATTAAGCTGGGATTTGAATGTTTGAGGAAAGCATTGAGGGAGGCATTTCTTCAGAAATTGAAGTAATAACCCTCATTTGTAGTGTTGAAAATATTATTTTTACACAATGCCGATTCTTTATAAATAAACATAGGAGCCCATGTTTGCAAGGGATATATTTGCTTTATGTGCCTACTGATAAATTATTGGCGTTTTTTGTTTGTTGGATGTCTTTGTTTGTTTGTTTGTTTTGTGTTTTGTGTTTTGTGTTTTCTGATCTTTCACTCTATGGGGAATCGTATGTAACCAAAGAAACACAACAAAATTAGAAATAAACCTCATTGGTTTCTAGATGGCATACTATTATCTTACGATGGGGGGGTTGATGAGCAGATTTAAGATTTCCAATATATAAGACTTTTTAATGACATGGTTCATTCTTTACAAATAAGAAAATGAAAGAGATCATGAGACACCCTTCTCCCCTGAAATTCTGTATGTGCATTCAGAAAGTACAGACGGCAAAAGTAAGCAGTGGAGACACTTGAAGCTGGAATCTGTGTCACAGTCCCTGTGGATGGCCGACAGTAGCGATGCATGCTTGGATATATTTGTATCCGCAATTATTTTGTTGTGAGAATTGACTTAGGACAGAATTTTGAGGCTGTCTCGAAGATAGCTCTCACTTATTTTGGCCATGCTCTGCTTTTTAAGTGTAATTGGCACTAGAAATAAAACAGCTCTCAATAATTACATTGTGTAGATGAAATTTTTGTGATATTTTTTTTTCCTGTGGAGTCAAATCAGTACTGAGGTTTCACTCTCACAGACTCTGAAAATGAAGCTTTCAGGTCAGGAGTGGAGATGCAGGAGCCATTGGCAGGGCTCACTGTTCTCAGAGATTTCCTAGCGATGCAGCAGGCCAGGGTCCTAATGATACTTTTGAGAATTATAATTGCTTTGTACCCAAGTGGGAAAGAAGCATTTTTAAAATATCATTTTTGAAACTTGATTTTCTAGTCCTTTTTCAGTAACTGATATACTAATAAATTTGTTTTCAAAGGGAATATCCCCCATATGTATTTGAATTATTAGTTAAAAATTAGTATTAGTAAAAAGACAGAAAATTAAAATTTACCTTCTAGTTGTATTTGGGTGGTTGTATATAAAGACATCAGTAGTTGTAAATACGCTGAGCAAGTATGCTGTAGTATAGAATGCTACACATAGGTATTTTGTGAAATTTTCTTCATCTTACCTCTGGGTTTCTATGATGGGTTTCCAGGCGATCCTGATGGAGGCGTGGCCTAATAGTCAAATCTCAGGTGGTGTTCTTCAGGCCATTGTTTCAGGGAAGAGAGCATTGGGCCTCGGGAGTGATTGTGAGATTTGTACTCATTCATTTCATTGGGTTTTGAAAGGCTTGGAGAATTTCTGGTTCTTCTCACTAAATCTTAACCTGTTTGAAGACTTGTTTCCATGCTCAAAAATATAAGCATCTAATCCTTTTCTTGAGATTTGAATTAAGAGATTTTATTTTGCAAAAGCGAATAACTGACAACTTATACTACAACTCCCAAAAACAGTTCAAAGAGAGGCTTAGATAATTTTAAGTTAAGATTTAAATACATCTTAAATAAACGGATAGAAAAACATACCTTCTGAATTAACCTTTTAAGTATAGCTGTAAATGAGACAAAAATGCAAACCTAAAATTACAATATTTCATTTATTGTACACGTTTTAGCAATAACAGCACTTTATTTTTATTTTAATTTACCCTGATGGTTCTGAAATTTTATGTGTTTAGATTCTGTTCATTGTCTGCAATAATGAAATCGTTTCATTGTGAAGGTATGTCATGACTTCATGTTCATCCTAACTTAAAATACACAACTGTTAACAAAAGAAATGAATATATAATTATAGTAAATTCTAACTGCAATTCAGTTATTCTTAAAATGTGTGCCAAATTGTCAGAGGTGATACTTGTTCTCATTCATTTTCTTTATTCCAGTATTAATATGATACAAGGACAGAATCAAATTTCACCAGTACAATGCAAAACATTGTTCTAAATAAAGGTGCTGTATTTTAATTGATTGTATTTAAATACCATTCATCCAGCATCAATTAAACTTTTAATTTAGTGTTTTCCTTTCAATCTGAAAATTATACCACAAACTATACACTGAATTTTAGTAAGCAATGTGCTTAATTTAACAGAAAATAAATAGATAATTTTTAAAATACACATATTTTAAATGATAAAACTAGTTTTTATTTGGATTTACTGAACTAGAAACACTTACTGAAAGTATATATTTAAAGGACAGTTATTATTTTATTATATACACATGTTTTAATTAAGATAATTATAATATATTCTTTGACATTAATGCTAATAAAAACTTATTAATGTCCTTCTATCCATATGAGACACTTATTTTCTGTATGTGTTAATATTTACATATATATATACATACATACATACATACATACATACATACATAGGCTCTAGTTTTCTTCCAATAATATAGCATCAACACAATATTATATGGAGACTGGCAGAAAGCACAGCACAGTATAATCCAGCAAGTGTTACTGTTGAGTGGGTCAGATGGTTAAATTCTGTTATTGCCCAATAGAATCTTCGGTCCATTTTTAAGTCAGAATGAGAGTAAATGAAGCCTGTTCCTTCCATAACCTTTTAAAATTTTCCTATGACTTTTGTTGCTCACCTTAGAAAATGTCTACGTAGAGTATTGATCTTGTCACCATAGGATAGCATTGCCTCTGCGACATTTGCATTGTTTGAGAAATAACACTTTCTTGTCACTTCTTTCTAGAAACTATAAATAGATGTTACCTGGGAATCCATCTATTTCTATGGTCTCCCATAAGATGTCTTTTGTCACCTAGGATGTTGGATTTGAAAGAAGTCATACTGGAATAGAAACAATTCAAAATATCTGTTACTAGTATGGTCCTCAATGCATGAGTTAATTTAGGATTCCACATTCATCTTCAAAGTCAGTCTTTCGGGCTCCTTTTAGCTTCTTACATGTCTTACAGTTAAAGATTTTCATAGGACTTATAAACATTACCAAATTCTTGTAAGAAGACAAATACATGCTTATTCTTTATGTTGTTGTCTTCTCTTCTTCCTCTTCTTCTCCCTCCTCTTCTTCCTCCTCCTCCTCTTCTTCTCTTTCTGTTGTTGCTTTGTATTTTTTTTCCTTTGTGAATGAGGATATCACCACCACCCCATATGGGACTCAACAGTGCATATGCGTCTTGCCAAAAAATAAAATTGTTTACTTGACATCCCTACAGTAATGGCATTTTGATGAAAAAATTAGCGTTGCAGTTGTCTCTGGGGCTATACTGTGAATATGTCTTTGCAAGGATGGATGTAGTGGTGCATATATTTAATCCCAGTACTGGGAAGGCCAAGAAAGAAAAGTGGAGAGTTGGAGGCCAGCCTAGACTACATAGCAAGTTTGAGGCTAGTGTGGACTATGAGTAAGACGCTGTCTTAAAACAAGGAAGGATTTTTCCACTGGCATGAGACGGTAGAGTAAACAAGATGTGTGCACGTGAATGCATGTGTGTATGTGCCTGTGCAAGTGTGTGTGCATGTATGTGTTATGCGTACCTGTGTGTGCGCGCATGTATGTGTGTATGCATATGCATGTATGTATGTGCACACCTGTGCATGTGTGTGTGCCTGTGCATGTCTGTGTGTGTGTGTATATATATATATATGTGTGTGTGTATGTGTGTGTATGTGTGTGCCTGTGCATGTGTGTGTGTACATGCACATGACTGTGGTTTTCCAGAACTCTTATTTAATATTGCTCTTGAACGCCATATTGCAGAGTAGCTAAAAACTTGACACTATAGTGCTCTGTTTTACTTGCACGGTTAATGTAATGAGCCTAGATGATCAAGAAATTGAGTTTCTCAGATATTAGGGCCATTTTTGACAGCAGTTCTGGAAGCAAATTGACCTTTGTTTCTTAGTTGAAGCTGAAACTGTCAGTAGCAAATAGACCAATGCGTCATTGCATGTGATTCGACAAGGGATTCTATCTAAAAAGGCATAGGAATAGAAAAGGGGCATCACTACATCTACTAGAATGCCACCCGCATTCATGAGTGGAGGATTGTCTCTCTCCTTACTCTCAGTTTGTTCCCAGCATATATCACAATGTCTAGCACTCAGTAGAAACATCACCGTTCTAAGCAGGCTATACAGATTAATGTATTTAATACTAATATAACCCTATAAATTAGGTACTGTGTTAATCATGTACTTAAAAAGAAACTTGAGTTTATAGAAGATGTTAATTAGCCCGCTGGAGGGCACACGGCTGCTTATGAATATGGAATTTGAACCCAGTCATGGTGGTTTAAAAGATTTCACCTTCCGTCATTGCCACACGATTCCTTGTTAGGGAGTGAGGCCTCTCAAAATTCCAGTGACTTTGCTTGCTTGAATTCTTGTTCATAACTGACTGAACAGTGATAATATTTTTACCTTATGCTGGCTAGTTATTTAAATAAGTAGCGAGAGTACAGGACAGTTTTTAAAGTTAGTTGATTTAAATTGCCCTCTGAAAAGTATTTATTAATTCATGAGAGAGCCAGGAAATGCCAAGAATGACAACATTGAAGCAAACGTCTCATTTCTAGATTTGGTAGCCATTTGAAGGTGTTCTCAAATTATGAGTCTTTCTATAGTAAACATTGACAGTTGTGTGATTCAATATTAGTGATCTCAAAGCCTACTTGAGTTGGAAGTTATTAATAGAATTATAAGGTAAAATTAAATAAACAATAATTATAATTGACAATAAAAATATTGTCATTTAATATCATATAGTAAATGAAATGTCATGAATCCTCACTTAAGCTGTAATTAAACATGTATCCATCACTTTAACTGAGAATGGCATATAACACTTTTGTTTAAATAGTATTTTTGCACTTTTTCTATGTTAACAGTATGTTCAAGAATATTATCGTATTTTATGTGTGTTACAAACAAAGATATATTGTATTCCTTGCAGACAGCAAAGAAATTTAGGATTCACATATGAATCTCTCTTCTGAAAATGGCTGGACAGATTGCTTTTTTTTTTTCATTGCAATTTGAATTTTTAGCTATTTTTTAAGTGAAACAAAATACATTTTTTCTTTATCTACAAATATATCAGTAAACTTAGCAATAATTGTCAGGAGTCATTTCGTATTTGTTAGTGATTAGTTAGTATCCTAAACATTTGTTAGGGTTCTCAACAGTACAAACTGGTTAGTGTAAGCCATAGGAGCAGTAGAAGCCTCTTTGCTCAAGGGCAACTAGCTTTTTATTGAGTGTTTCTGGTATTAGGTATACTGTGTGACCCCCTGGGACACACTGCTGAGGTCCCTGTTCCCAAGGTGTTCCCTTTGTGGACATAGGCAGGAGGAGTCTGCAGAGTGACAGGAGTGGGGGTGTTTGGGGGGGGTAAGTGCAGAATTCACAACACACACAAGGTGGCCTGCCCCGGGAACCGTCATAGAATCCTCCTGTACTACGTTGTGAGCTAGGACCTCAGCAAATGGAGAGAAGTCAGCAAGGCGGGGCAGAAATGGAGCCTGAGGCAAGTGTGCAGAGATGTGTGGAGACTAAAATCCTTACAGGCCACGACCGGAGAACCATAAAGGCTCTCAGAGGCAAAATCCAGACCCTGGGCTCTCAAGAACAAGCCGCTGAGAGAGTCTTGTCAACCCTGGGAGCTCTTTAAAGAGCACCTTTAAATCAGAGCATGGTGGCTCATGCCTGAAATCCTAGTACCTGGGAAGGTGTGGCAAGAAGGTTACCCTGCATTTAAGGATAGCCTGTGCTATCCTTATGTGGTGAATTTGCTACCCTTATGTGGTGAATTCCACATCAGCATGGACCACAGTATGACAGCCTATTTCAAAAACAAATCCACTAATACAAACAAACAAACAAACAAACAAAAAGCAAAGCAAAGAAGTAGATGCTTTTAATAGCCCCGCTTTTAAGAAGAAATAAAACAGTCTTTTTTACATTCTCTCCTTCATAACTTATTTTCTTTTTCGGATGACATCCCTATGGGGAACATTGCCTGCCCGAATTCAGAGCACTGAAGCTCTTCTCACTGCAGGGTTTGGTCCTGATAAAATGATTGTCAGTAGAAAATATTGTCAGCAGAAGACACACTTAGTGCCCCTCACCTCCCAGATGTCATAGCCTGGTGACACAGGCCGCAGGAGAGTGTCCATTCTTTGCCTTTGTGATCGCGTGGTGGTCACGTGGTTGCCATTCCCTACTGATGCCTGGCATCATGAGACAGGATAAGCCTGGAAGAAGATCAAAATTGAAAGTATGTTATACATTTGGAAAATCACAAGTCAAGCCATCATAGCTCAGGGCCGGTCTGTGAACTCAGTGGCCTATTTCCCAGAGCTGCCTCCATTCTAGGATGGGGGAAGCAAGGAGCCTTTGGTTCACAACATTCAACCTCGATATGATTAGTGGTCTTGATATGTTCTACTGCTGTAGAATTATATTTGACTTTTTAAAAATTTTATTCTCATACCATTAGTATTTAAGATGGGGTGATTACGTGAAATCAAAAATCATAGTACTAAAAACCACATACCGTGTCTAGGTCCTAAAAGCCAGTGTACTGCAACATCACCACTTCCTGATGCTGCTCTTTTATTTCTGGAGAGGCCAGGGTTTCAGCCTGGATTTCTCTTACCTCATCAGCCAAGTGCCTGAGTGGTCCATCTGAGGACCCTTGGAATGTTGGGTCCTTGGTGTGCACTATTACCCGGGGAACTGAAATTTCAACAAATCATTTACTGGGGAATCTAGTCCCTTGTCTTGCAGATGATGCTACTTCGTTAAGCTAAGAAGGGACCCAGCTCAAGTTCCAGTCACTGTATTCTGTGTTCAAGTGCAGGCCCTCTCTTCGCTGTCATTCCTCTGTCGCATGGCTCAGCCTGGGGTCTGACCTTGTTCTGAGTGTCAGACAAGTAGGAGACTGGACATCTCCTTTAACTCCTTAAAGCCAGAACATGGACTCCAGGATTTAGAGATGACACCTCCAACCCCCTAACTCCACACCCACCCCTCCAGACAGAGTAGAGAAAAGAATCCGCCGTAGAAAACCCTGTTTACAGCTGCTGCAAGCCTTTGCTACAGTGTAGCCTCCTGTTTCTCTCATCCAGCACCAGGACTGAGACTGAAAACCCCAGATAAAACGTAAAGTGCCTTGTAATTCTACGAAGTGGTTGCTATTATAATTAGTTCATGTCTTACCTTCCCAGTCTCCTTAGCTTTCCTTTGAATTAACATAGATAATGGATTAACTACACCCCGCTATCAGGTACCAGGGGTTTTATCGCTAAAAAAACTATAGGGTTTGAATGAAAAAAAAATAGTAACTTTATTTTCATAATGCATAATAACATGCCTTTGGTGTTTGTAATAAAATGAACAGATATTCTTCTCTGATGGTTTATACTCTCATGTATTCATTGTATAGGCCTCTGGAAAAGTTGAATTGTCCTGTGCGGTTTAGTTTGTGCTCAGGTTATACCAACACTGTGGATTGGACTTTCATGTTTTATAAAATAGAAAATATTTTATGAAATGTAAAATAAAATATTTTCCTTTATTTTCAAAAAGTTGAGCCTAGGCCCTATACACATAATAAAGGGTCTAGGGAGGGGTGTGTGTGTGTGTGTGTGTGTGTGTGTGTGTGTGTGTGTGTAAGCCAAGGGAGGTTGTCAGATGTTCTGTTTCATCTCTGCCTTATTCCTTGAGATAGGGTTTCTCACCAGCCTGGAGCTGGACTGGTGTCCAGTTAATCCCAGTCCACCTCCCAACAGTGCCTGGGATTGTACCCACATCCATGGCCCTGCCCATCTTATTACATGTGTGATGAGGATTTGAACTCAGATCTTAAAGCTTAAGGTGCAGATGCTCTTACCTGCTGAGCCATTTCTTTAGCACCCAGATTTAAGACTTTTTAAAAGCAAAATTGAAGAGACTTTTAATACACTTTTCCCCCTTGAGTCTCATGGTGGCCTATGAACCTAATGTAGCGATGATTTCCTTCGGTACAGACAGCCAAATCAGAGGCTGGGCAAAATACTTCAGGAATTTGAGAATGTATTGAGTTGAAATGAATTATATATAGAAGTCATACGTTTTTTTAAAGTAGGCTTTGCAAGAAGCTGGGGGAGAGGTAGAGATTTGTACCATGAATGGACTTTGGTAACCTTGGCAAATCCACAGACAGACGTAATATTGACTAATTGCTTTCAGTTGCTGACAAAGTGTTCTGAAATAATTGGGTAATTATTGGCAGAGAATGGGTGTCGGCGCCCCAGAGAAATGGGATTTACCACAAGGTTGAAACTGCTTGGTTGTAGAGGCCAAGGTTATATCCAAGGACATGGAGACTAGTGTCAAGTGGACTAATGGTGTCAGCGTACAGAGAGGGATCTAGCAGATACAAGAGAGGGGCATGAGATGTAGGTCGTTTGACCAGAGTACTTACCAGCATGCATGAGGCTTTGGGTTGAGATCAAGGCGATTTGTGCCAGCACCAGGCAGGGAGGCAGAGCCATGGGGGACAGATGTCATGTTTGAAGTCATCTTCAGGTGTCAGGTGTTGGTGGCCTGAGAGCTGACTCAGCATTTAAGAGCCCCTGCTGCTCTTTAGGGGGGACCCCTGTTGGTTGCCAGCACTCAGGATGCTTCAGAGCTGCTGTACCTCCAGTCCTAGGAGATCCAGTGTGCTCGTCTGCCTTCCATGGGCACCAGGCGTGCAGCACATGGTACACAAACACACACGCAGGCAAGCATATACACCGAAAATAAAAATAAATCATAAGTCTTTTATTTTTAAAGAGTAAGTTCTGGTAGTGTTATTTTTAAAAAAAGATTCAATTTTATGATTTTGTACCTTGCTTGTGTAATTTTATTCTGCATGTAAGTATGCAACACGTGGTGGTGTGTGTGTAATTTTATTCTGCATGTAAGTATGCAACATGTGGTGGTAGTGGTGGTGGTGGTGTGTGTGTGTGTGTGTGTGTGTATGTCTGGTCACTCATGTAATAAGCTGGGCTTAGATATGGATGTTCCTGTGACCCCAGCACTGTTGGGAGGTGGCTGGGACTGACTGGACACTGGCCCCACTCCAGGCTCAGTGAGAAACCCTATCTCAAGGAATAAGGCAGAGAATGATGGAGCAGGACACCTGTGGCTTACATAGACACACACACACACACACACCACAGAGATACAATAAAGGGTTTAGGTGTGTGTGTGTGTGTGTGTGTGTGTGTGTGTGTGTGTGTGTGTGTGTTACCTTATTTCGTGTAGGAAGTCATGATATTAGGAATTAGACCAAGAGCATAAAGGGAGAAAAATCTCAAATTCACATGAGAAGTTGGCAATTACTAGGTATCAGGGATGAAGCAACCGGCGGAAGGCCACTAGAAGGGTCCAGTGTCAGAGAACTAGGCCAGAAGCTATGTCAAGAGGAGGGTTTTCATTTTGACTGAGCAACTTAACACAGGAGCTGTAGGAAGAGAGCTATGTCACATGTAATGTAGTTTGCATGTGAAGGCAGAAAGTGTTAATTTAAGTGTCTTCTAGAAGAATGCTAGCACAAGAACCCAGTGTCAGGAGGTGAGGAGGAAAGATGGAGCAAAGGAGGGAGACAGGAAAGGGTGGGTCTAAAGAGAATCTGTAACTCTGCAATGGGAGAGATCTCTGTTTCTCTCTCTCTCTTTCTCTCTCTCTCTCTCTCTCTCTCTCTCTCTCTCTCTCTCTCTTTCTCTATCCCCCCCCCCGTGTGTGTGTGTGTGTGTGTGTGTGTGTGTGTGTGTGTGTGTATCTTACTGGATGTAGAACCCACAGACATGCTAGATGCATATTCTACCGTGGAACTACATCCTCAGCTCTCTGTTTTTTTTTTTCATTTTCATTTCTTCATTTTTAAATGGCTCTAATTATATACATGTAATCAGTTTTCAAAAGTCTTGCTTTTCTTTTCAATTTTCCAATTCTTACTTTAGAAATTATATGTTTTACTTGATGTATATGAATGTGTTTGCCTGGTGCCTATGGAGGTAAGAACAGAGCTTTAGATACCCTGGAACTGGAGTTAGGGATGGTTGTAAGCTGCCATGTGGGTTCTAAGAATCAGATCCAGGATGTCTGGAGGAACAGCCAGTGCTCTGCGTCTCTGATAATCTGTCTCTCCAGCCCCTCAAATTGTTACTTTTTAAAAACATGATTATTAAATTGACTTTGGGAGCCACGAATGAAATATTTCCAGCGTGTGGAGGCTATGATAGAACATAGACTATATAATGTGCTATAATCAGCAGAGGAACACCATTCTGTATACAATTTCATTTCAGTTTTTAATGCACATTTGATATTTCAAAGATGTATCTTTATAGCACCTTTTTACCAGATAAATATTACCATAGCTTAAAATGGTTTGGTGTAGAAGTACCCAAATCCAGAATTGTATGTCTTCAAGATCTGTAAAAAAAAAAAAAAATCTGGTTATTTCAGTAGAAATAACTGAGAGTTGTCTGATTTACACAATGGAGGAAAATACGCCAAGTCACAGAGCGGGCATGTATAAAATATTTAGACTTAAACAGAGAGAAAAACTAAAGCCTTCTTGTGTTCACTGTGAAAATTCCGCACTGTTTGGATGATGGATGACTTTCTCATCTCGTGGAACTGACTAACACAATTTTATACAACCTTATCCTATGGCTCACAAACTATCTAGAATTCTTCTGCAGCTTAGATAACAGCGCATGCTCCCTGAGCCAATCACGCTTAGATCCCTCTCTTCCCCCTTCCCATTCCCTTCTTTCCTGTTTTGGATGGCTTTTACTTTTATTATTTACTTTTCATTATTATTTTAGGGTTTTATATTCATAATTTTAAGAAGACAGTTTGACAGACTTTTTTTTTAGTCAATGCCCATTTTGAAAGAACATTCCCTGCAGTGGAAATGGAGTCCCATGGACCGATTTCTGCCTTTCCCTCCCTTCTTTCCTTCCTTCTTTCCTTCCTTCTTTCCTTCCTTCCTTCCTTCCTTCCTTCTTCTCCCTCCCTCCCTCCTTCCCTCTCTCTCTCCCTCTCTTCCTTTCTTCCAGAACTGAGATATGTAAGACAATGCCCAGACCGAGATCTTAGTGAGAAAAATGTATTACTTACTCAACAGTGGTGCTCAACTGAGTTAGCTGATTAGCAATCTATTGGTGAAAGAACACAGAACTCCCTGTCCTAGGGGAGCTTAGACTCCAGCTCTGGGATTAGATAAGACAGTGGTACTCATACCAGCAGTAATCAGCCACTAGAATGGGAGGGCATCAGAGCATGGGAATTGAGTAGACAATACCGTGGAGAGACATGAGGATCTGGGATGTCATCTTTGCACAAGGTCTGAGGATGTCACCTTTGATCCACAAAATGAGAATGGGTAGTGCAGGCAAGGATCCAGTGACATGGTATTCAGAGTAGGAGGAGTCAAGTGTGTCCTAACCTGTAATGGAGTATCATCTTGGTCCTGTTACAGATCAGGAAGTGGTCAGTGAGTGTGTGAGGGAGGCAGAGGATGCTATGAACCAGGGTGGGGGAGCTGGGAGGGTCTAGAACTTGGAAGACATTGAAGACTTTGATGAGCTTTGTTTTAAATGGAGTAGTATGGCCCCAGTGGATCTGAAAGATTCCTGTGGCTCCTGGGTAGGACTTGAATGGCTATCTTCCTGCTAGAAGTTACGACCTGACAGGTTACTCTGGGTAGCATCACACAGAGTGAGTGTGATCAAGGTGTGTGAGGGGACGATGACCAAGTAGTATTTGAGAAAGCTGGGGCTCGGCTAGGGAGAGGAGGGAAGACAAGCAGAGCCGTTCTACAAGGTGGCGAATGATTGAGTGTTAGAAAGGGGATAGGGTTGAGGGAACTCTTTGTAGAGATAATTCAGCTGTTTAATGTGAACCTAGTAGAAAGTAAGTTTGACATCAGTGGTCCCAAACATCGAACTGAGTATATGAACTTGTCCGATAACCAAGGGAGTGCCCCTGCAGTAGCACAGTACCACAAACATTGGTGACTCTGGGCTCTGAAATGCGCCTGTTGTGGATGTTGCCTGTGCCACTGCCTGGGATGAGGTGTGGTGAGTTCTCACCTGTGAAATGATGTTAGACTAGGTGCTCTCCTATGCTCTGCTTGCTTGCCTTCTAAAAATAACCTTTACCTCCAATAAAACAAATATCATTGCTATTTTAAATGTACATAGCCTGTGCTTCTCCATCATTGTAACACACTGGTTTGTATAGAATTGTTTGCAGCCTTACTGGAAAAGGCCTTTTTGGGTGGGCTTTACTACCACCATTTTCAGCCTGTCCTACCTGGGTCTACATTACGTACATAGCATTCCTAACATACACACACACATGCATACATACTATATGACATATACATTTATTTATATATGTATAACATATATTTATATATAAATATATAGACATATTCCTATTGTACAATATAGTGAACACTATATTATATATAGTAATGGCCTTCATTTAGATAAAAAAAATCTTGTTTCTTTTAGACTGCCATTTCTTTCTCCATATATATATATACACACACACATATATATTATATGACATGTGTATTTATATATGTATTATGTATTTATTTATATATAAGTATATATTATGTACATGTTTCCACTGTACAATATAGTGAACACAATAATAATGCCCTTCATGTAGATAAAAAATCTCCTTATTTCTTTTAGACTGCCATTTCTTTCTCTTTCCTCTTTATATCACCTATGGGAGATATATGTTAGGTTGGAATTGACCCAGGCACTCATGTCAGAGCATGATATTTGCGGGGGAGGCTCTGGTTTCCCCCTTGCTTCTCACAGTCTCCCAGGCAGGGCTATTCTCCATGGTCGTCAGTGCTGTGTGGAAGCTGGTCTAACCCGCCCCAGCATGTGTTCCTAACAACAGAGCTAGTGACCAGCATTAAGAAGCCACCACCTGGCACAGGGCACATCCTCTATCCTCACTATGTCCCAGCAGAAGTTCCCCAGCTGCTAGGCCAACGCTGCAGCTACAAACTGTTCACCCACGCTGCTGTTTTGTAGCCAGCCGTATGTTGGCCCTTTGGATAAGCATGAATATTCAAACACTTCATTAATAAAGAAGACTTCCTCAGAAACAGCGCTTTGTTGTGTTGTGTTTCGAGAGCCATGATGACCACCCGCAATGGCACGGTGTTGCTTAGGAGGCCCCGTCATCAAGTCTTGCATCTTCAGTCACAGGAGGTAGTTTCTTTGGTCGTAACTTTCCTTCTTGGCCTTGGAGAGTTTGGAGGACATTCCCTGGTGCTCCCCTCTGTGGAGGAGCCTCCTGAATCGAGAGGTCACCAGACCCTCCATCAGGTCCGTGGTGGGTGTGTGAAGATACCAGGCTGCAGGGGAGGCAGTGGTAGGTAACTTTAGATCCCATGGGAAATTAAGTGGGGCAGACTGTGATCTAATTATTCTTTAAGGGAAAGAGTCTTATCATTTATTTTTATCATGCTAAAGAATTTCTTGGAAAAAAATCTATTTTGAACAATTTTGTGAATGATAGTTTCAGAATTTATTTCTCCGCGCATTAATTCAGAATAAAGGGGCTGCCCGGCAAATATGGAGTCTTTGGCATCGTGTGGAGCTTCGCTTGCTAGCTGTCAGCCTTAACGCACAAAGACCCAAAACAGCAGGCATTAATTTGTGACCATGCTTTAGCCAGTGTGGTTTCTGCCTGACGCCTGCCTTGTTGTGCCCGTCTTTGCTCTCGACTTTTCGGTGCACATAAAATGCAAGGAATAATTTTGAGGAAAGTCAAGAACCCTTCAGTCAACCAACAAGAAACTTATGATTTATTGCTTTCAGCTGAGGCTTAGGAAGGCTGTTTTTGCTATCCACATACCAGTAAGGAATGATAACGGTGGTTCTAAACCTTCCTGATGATACAGCCGCTTGATACAGTTTCCTGTGTTGTGGTGACCATTACCTTTGTTGTTGCTTCATTACTGTAATTTTGCTGCTGTTATGACTCGTAATGTAAATACGTGACCTCTGTGAAAGGGCAGTTTGACCCCCAAAGGGGTTACGACTCACGATTTGAGAACCACTAACTTATAATGAGTTTTTCTGTGAATGCAATGTGGTCAACATGGTTTTAAATTAGCCATGTTAACTTTGCCTTCATATATGCCTTTAGGTGCTCAGATAGCATTGCAGCACAAACATTCTGTGTAAATTTTGGGTGCTGTTTATCATGGTTTAGTTTGAGACCCATAGGATCTTGAGTAGGTGAGAGAATGAATTTCACTACATGTATGCTATTGAGAAATATTGTTAGCAGTATGGTATCCGCTTAATTTCACTACTTTTAAGAATTTGCGGCAAAATCTGTATGCAGTACACATCCATTTCTATAGAAAAGTCTTGTAACATCTAACTAAATTTATAGATGCATTAGCCAAAAAGAGTTATTTACCATATATGTATTCTAAGACATGCGCTTTTCATAGTGCTGAAAATTAACCCGTGGCCAGCCGTGTGCGTAGCAAACACAAACTGGCTACCCCATCCCTATCTCACATCAACTAACTCTGTTAGTTTTGGATAGGTTGAAATATTTTCATCTGTATTTCGTCAGTGTATTATGTTAATATTAAAATTCTATCGGTAGGAAATGTTTTCCAGTTTGCTCAAGGGTTTCGTTAAATTTTGTGAAATATGTTGGTGAAAACTGTGGTTATTTTCCCCCATTTTTTTTTTCTGTTAAGCATGGATTATATGCAGTTGATCATAAGGATCCAGTGTGTACCTTTCAGTATCCTTAAACGTTACCATGGCTGTGAATGTGAGACAGGAGCCCCTTCTCATGGGGGAACGTTGCCTTATGGTTGTATTATGCTGTCGACTGGTGCTTGCATGGACACTGGGGTAAAATAAGAGGAAGGGCTTGGGATGCAGAGCAGTAATTGGAAAGAGGGAAATAAATCCTCCCCTTTCTGGTGCTTCACCGATTCCCAATGTTCCAGGTAAAGTGCACCTGCTGGGAGGCTGAGGAGAACAGGTACAGGCTAGCATCCCATTAATTTCAGAGGAATGGCAGTGGGCTGCATCTACCCAGCAGGTGGTCCGAGCTGCAGGAAGAGATGGTCTGCAGGCAGGGGATAGACCCGAGAAGACGGAGCTGAGATAGTGTGTCCTCGAAACCAGGGGCAGTGAAGTGCGGTTAGCATTTCTCCGGATAAGCTTGCATTATACGTCTCTCTGAATTCCTAATGGCGCTCCGCATTTCTGTAGTATTTGAAGCCACACTAGAATTATGCCAGCATATGCTAAATTTATGCGATGAGTTTCAGTAATATAAGCTGAGACTTCCTGAAGTGATTTTTAAGATGTAGCAGACTGTGAGGCACCCTGATAAAGGACTCGGTTTTGACGACAATCATGAGGTATATGGTGTGATGTCAAAATCCTGTCTTCCGATTGACACAACAATCCATAATTTATAGATTGCCTTAAAAATTAAAAGACAAAGTCAATTATAACTAATTATGATGCTACCTGTGCTTGAGAAGTTACTGTATCCTCTGGGATAAAGGAAGAAATGTTCTTGTCAGTCAGGAATCTTTAGCTACAGTTTCCTGGTTCTATCTTAAGAATTTCTCAGTTTCGTTTCGTGAGAATCCTAAGCCTCCGGAAGCCTGCAACCATGCTATTTTTAGAAATAACCGTAGTAGCTCCTCTCCATCAGTCCACACTTGTTCCTATTCTGAACTCCGTATCTGTGCCAAATCTTCAGAGAGATTACTGGAAGTTTGGCTCTCTGACTGCTGAATCAGTCAGAAATGAATTTTGAAGTCTGCCGGTGAAAATCATAACGATAAACCGAGTTACCGCACACTGCACCCGTGCTATCCCCTTTGGTACTGCTTGTCGACTCCCAATAGGAACTGAGAATCCTAAATACTGCATGCTTACTAATTTTTTATTTATCATTTGTGATGGGTGTATTTTTTTTAATTGGACCAAAAGCCAAATTGTCTGCAGATGATACCTCAAAGCCAGGTGTTTTGTCTTCTCAAGGAAAGAATGGGCAGAGAGCCTCGTATTTTCTAACCTTTGATGTCCTACAGAGGACACACTTTCCTACTAAGGAAGGGTAGTTATTAGAAGGAAGGCAGTTCCTTCTTTATGTAAACATCGTAGACAACATCATGACTTTACAGATTAGAAGCCCCAGATCCATCAACTACTGTGTCTTTCCTTGTATTTGCTTTGATTAACAGTTTGTATACGCCTCTGCAGTACCATTGTCCTGAGCTGTGAACTGGCCACAGTGTGTGTGTGTGTGTGTGTGTGTGTGTGTGTGTGTGTGTGTGTGTGTGTAGTATGGACTTCTTGCATAAAATAAAAAGAACGCTCTGAGTAACATTAAGAGGATATGAAGTCAAAGGCAGGAGGCAGCACACGAGTTGTTTGAGTAACGTCATAAAGTGTTACCATTCTGTGTGTGCTGGATTTCATCTTGTTGGGAGGCTCTGCAAAGGATGACCTAGTACATGGTCCAATGACAGCAACTCCCTGTAAGAATTCAGAACATGCCTCGTGCTGAATAAAACGGGATTGTAAAAATCCTCTCAGAACGACATCCGAAATAGCATTAAAACGCAATTTCCTTTGGTGAGGCTTTAAGGCACTCCTATGAAAAGTGATAGCACTCTGAGCGAGACTGTGTCAGCATTATGGGATGGATGTTGTGTTGCTCATAACTGACACTAATCCATTAAGGGTGTGAGGGTCATTTATTTTCCTCATGAAGTCATTAAATACCATTATTGATTTCTGTTCAGTCAGTTAGATTATACCTCTGCTTTATGGTCATTATATACATTAACACTGTCCTGATTTCATGCACCTTAAACAATAGAGATTATCACATTTGGAGTTTAAAATAAAGAAATAGCGTATATGACTAGACTTGAAGTAAAGCCAATTATGGAAAATTCTATAGTTGGTTCATTAATGCAGAATTAATTATGTTGATGTAGAATTTTAAATATTAATAAAACTGGAATGAGTGCCCATCTTAGATCTCCCCACTCTGACTTTTATCTTAATAACTACTTATACTTCCTTCATTCTGGTGCTTGGTACATGGGTATATTGCTCTTCCATTTTTTAATTTTTCACACTGGGGAGGGAAACAAAGACATCCTTACATGATGCTCTCTTATAGAAACATAAACATTAGTGACTAATCTTGGCTATATTATCCATTTTATGCTAAATGACTTCTTGAAATTATATGGAATGGTGTGTCTGCATCGTTTGTTAAAATAACCAGTGTCAAAAGATACAAAACCACTAAGAATTGTGTGTGTGTGTGTGGTGGTGGTGGGGGTTGTTTTGTTTTTGAAGGTATGTTTTAACACTGCAAGGAATTCATTCATTAGTCTTTCTGCTTTGGCTTTGTTTTGAATTATTTCCCTTAGCCTTTCCTTTTGGAATTTGGGTAGAAATTAGCAGTATCCAACAGTGACATGTGGAGGTTAGATGAGGAGAGAGCTTCCTACGGCAACTCTGGAGGCTGTGCAGTAGGGACCAAGAGGAAGCACGTTCATTACAGCAGCCTCCTCAGAGCTGTGTGCTAAGCACTTTTCCATAGGCTTCTCGTGGTCCTCATTGACGGAAACCTGAGCAGAGCCGTGATCTTAATGAGTGATGACAAGCCCTTTGCCTGTCAGACAGACGTTCCCGCCCTCGTCCTTTAAGACAAAAACTTAATGGAGGATGCTCAGATGGACGAGCTCTCTGATGATACCCCTTAAGTGCTCACCCTTTTCCGATGTGAACATTCAGAGAGCCGTGATGCTGCAAGGGGCAGCATTTAATACCGTCTTCCTCATAATGCCTGAATAATTTTCCAGAGTCTGATCGTTGCAGCTGCAGTGAACATGGTTATTTGTTTATTCTTCACCTTAGTCCTGGTGGAATGCTGACCCAGCTCATCTTCAGGGCTCCTGGGGAAAGCGATTTCATATTCATAGCTCTGGTGGGTTCTTTCAAACAAACAGAAAACTGAAGCGAGCGATAGCCACTTTCAGAACAGAGACATGGGGGGAGCCAGTTCTGTAGTTGCCTTTTAAACTCGAGCCCCCAAATGATTTTATTAATGAAGAATTGATGTAAAAAAAAATAAAGACGGTCTTAACATATTTTTAATGGATATCTGTGAGAGGGAAGGCCAAAGCCTAGGCTGTCGTGGTGAATTATAGAATGTTTTCGGAGATTTCCCTCTGGTGACGTTGCTCATTATGTTAAACAGCCCGGCTTCTAAGCTACTGTAGTTTCCGTTTTATGTGTATTGGCCTTCATTTGCTGAAATGCTTCAAGTTCACAGTACTAAAGTCATTTTGAAAACGGGATGTAATTACAAAGGTATCTTATGCTTACCAACAGCTTTTTTGGATCAATTTAATTATCATTACTTGTGGATACTGTAAATTGAATATCCCTTCCCTAATTACATTAAACTCAGGGGTTAGCTGCTTAAACATCTAAATGAGGAAAGTTCATCCTTTGCTATAAATAGGAGAATTGTTCTCTTATTTAGGCTGACCTTAGAAGCTGAGCATTCTGCATGATATTGTCAGGTGAGTGTTATAAAGACAGTCCGTAATGAGATCTCTAATGAGGAGCTAAGGTATAATGGCCTTTGGAAAAAGTTAATTTATTCAGCATTTCCTTACTGCGTGGCAGAATGAAAGTTTGTGTGTCCAGACCCTTTTTTAAAGGGCCACTCACAGACTGCTCCGTTTACTTCTGTCTGCCAGTAGTTTGAAGTGGTTTAATATTACTGTTCCAGCTTAATGGAAACCAGCATTAAAGCAGTGGGTTCGTCCTGCCCTTTTAAATAGAGCTAATTTATTTAGGGCCTTGGACTGTTGTTTTTCTGTTTCCATCTTCCCTCCCTCTCTTCTACACAACTGATACACAGGAATTTATTCAAGCCATTTACAGAGTACATTTTTTTTTTTGTTTTTGTTTTAGAGTACATTTTTCTGAAGGGGGAAAATAAACTGTAGAGTCTTCAAAACAGCAAGTGTGGCGATGTGTGGAGGTGTGCACGTGTGTGCCTGTGAGCGTATGTGTGCATGTGTGTGCACGCATGTGTGTACGCCAGTGGCGCGTATGTGTGCCTATGGCATGAGTGCCCGTGCATGTGCATCTGCACACGAACCTGTGAGTGTGTGTGCATGTGTGTGCGCGCATGTGTGTGCACATGTGTTCGTGTGTATGTCTGTGTGTGTTCGCTGCTGTTGAGGAGAATCAGCCATTCTTTGTTTGTTTGCACCTTGGGTCAGTATTCCTTGTCTGCATCGTAAGACGATGGCTCCAGAGAGAGACTGGATTGATCTCTGCTCGCTGCCATCATTGTCACTCTTGGAGCCATTCATAGCTACTTGCTTTTATTTACTTTGTTTTCTTTCCCAGCTTGCAGGTTCATTAAAAGTCTGTTGGGGTACTCACAATTGAAAATTTTTAAATATAGCCATGACTACTTATTTTCACAATATATGCGCTTTGCCATTTATCATAAATCAAAAACCAAAACGAACAAACAAAACAGAAACAAAAACCTTCAGGGTAGAACAAATGGAGGCTACATGTAACATAATTCCTGAGAATATCGCAAGAGGTTTTATTCTGTAGCTAAGAGGCAGCTAAAATCATTAGTAAGTACTGGCCAATCTGGAGACTTGCATCAAAACACATCCTGTTATCTTTCCTGGATTTCTCTAAGAGTGGTATTGTATTCTACAGTAATAAAATAATAATAATAAATAGACTGTAGACTACAACATCAAGTAATTGAGAAATGTTTGGGGGCTCTTCATTTTCCTAATCAATTTCACCGAATAATCAAAGCATGGTGGGACCTATTTAAAAATCATAAACGACCCTTAATCCTGGGAACATACTTTTTGAGAACTAAATTGCAGAGAATTTGAATTAGAAATTATATGAGCCTTTGAAAACGTGACACCTCATACAATGCTCCCATGGTCGGAAGTAGGTCAGTATTCCTGCAAGAGGCGGGAGTCTTAAATCAACAAGCCCTGACCTCTGGGGTTATACTTGTCATATTAGAGGACTGCCCACAGGCAGCAGAACTCTAAACCCAGGCAGCATCTTTAAGCTTCTGCTAGAGTTAGACTCCATTACCAGTTCATTAGTGGTCTGGTTTTATTCCATTTTATCGAAATAGGCAATCCCAAGTAGACATTTAAACGGAGATGTGTGTAGATTAGATAGTAACTCTAGAGAGCCTTACCCGTTGACTCCTCCAGGAAGAGAATCTTTAAGGATACCGCTTACCAGTCCCGGAGTAATGAGAATGGAAACGCAACTTCAGGAAGGGAAAGAGGCGGCAGCCATGTAGGCATCCGTGCGTGTAATGTCTTTTCTTTTTCACAGTTAGGTGGGGTTCGTGTGTTGGAGGTGGCATCGGTGTTAGCGTGTATGACATGTCCTAGTCTGAGAGTTGGGGTTCTCAGCCCGGAATTCAGTTGCCGACTCACGCAGTGTGTTTCTATAACATCAAGTAGGTCTCCCAAATGTGTTTTTGGCTGATGATCATTGACGCACGTTAAATTTAGCAGAAATTAAGACCTATTAGGAAAACTGATCACTGCTTCTCCTCCCCCTTGAGAACTCTGTGTGCACTGTGGGCTATTTATGCCTCTCCCCATGCCCAGTGTCGTGAGCTCACCTCACCTCTCTAAACATCCCTCCCTGAGATGGTACCAAACGGGCAACATCTTGCTAGAAACACTGCTTCCATTAGCTTTTCCTGTGGCTTCCTGTGCGCTCTTAAATTTCATTAAAAAGTATCTTATTAAAAGATGTTCTTATTATACTGGATCTTGGTGCAGTTCACAGGGCGACCTGTAAGACTGCGTCCCTACAAATGGGGCCAATTAGGCAAGCTTCCTCAGAACTCTAAGGAGCGTTGTATTCACTGGCATTCAGCATTTACCTGAGCTTGTAGGCGCTCAGTCGTATAAATCTGGCTGAAGCCTGGAAGTGGTGGCATGGACGTAGTTTTAACTTTCTGTGGTCCCTGTCCTCAAGGTGCTGAAACAATGATCAGACTGAAGTAATCCGACTTGCTAATGAAATTGTTCCTGTGGCCTCAGAGAGCCAGTGGAGGACTGGGTTAGTCAAGCTGATCTGAGCAAATGTCCTTAAAACTGGAGGTTAAAGAACTCGGCCATTGTGTTCAGGGACATAAAGCTTTTGTTAAAGCCTCCCTTCCAAAAGACCCATGGACATTTCATTTCTGTAAATAGCCGAAGTGTGGGCCCCACAACCAATACTCAAGGGAGTTACAAGGAATGATTTTTTTTTCAATATCATAGGACTAATGAGGAGACCTCATGGTATCTATTACTGGGAAGTCTGTTATTGAGAAGCTGCCCACCCTCATGAGGGTGTGCCCCATGGCTTAACTGACATTGTTAAGACAAAAAAAAAAGTAAAAATAATAATAATAATAATAATAAAAAAAAAAAACAGCAAAGCTGTAATTAAGAAAAGTTGCCAGAGCCAGGTGATGATAGTGGTACACACCTTTAATCCAGAGGCAGCTGGATCTCTATGAGTTGGAGACCAGCCTGGTCTGCATGGTGAGTCCCAGGATCCAGGGCTAAGAGAAAGGGGTGGGAGGCGAGGGAGGGAGAGATCGAGGGAGAGAGAATGTGTGTGCTAGCTTCTCTGACTCTTATCTCATCTCTGATTCCCATTGGCAAGTCATAACAAGAAAATAGTGCAAACTAAAAAGCGTGGGTGGCATCAGCTTCATCTGCATGATGGCACCCTAAGTGTCCCCTACCAAGAAGTTCTAGTAATTGTTCTCCTCGATGCACCAAGGCCACTGGTGGTGGCGTCTGCCATTTAACAGAGTTTATTGTCTGCAAACTGTTAAGTGTAACCACTGTCGAGATTCTCAGACCTCCAAATTCTCTTCTCCAAATATATGTATTTCTTTAAAACCTTCACGGGCCCTAATCACATGAAATGTATAAACACAGGGTAGCAGATATATTTGTTTGCGTATGTGTGTTTGCAAAGAGGAACTGTCTCCATTGTGGATTTTTCAAATAGCAAAGATGTTGCAACCCAGGAGAGGAAACTAGTGCTTGAAATAGTGCTAGAAAAAGCCCCTTATATATATGACTCTGGTTTGCATGGCCACCAAAATATCGTTCTGAAGTTTCTGACGATGTCCTGGTCTCTCCTAAAGCTGCTGGAGGAATCACAGGAGTCAGAAATAAAACTAAGTAGTCAAGACACAATAAAATAAGACTGAGTAAATTTAGGAGTTAACCAATGAATTACTCAGTAAGTAGATACTGAAGGATCATGGTCCAAAGACCATCTTCGAGAAGTATTACCAGCTGTATTAAAAGACACAAGAGCCTACTCAGTCATGGCTTACTTTGAACTCACCTGTGCTGTAAGTCTGTCTGTCTTGGGTTGTATTGATATTTGACTTTCCATATTCCCTAGTCCCAACCATACCATTGTATGTTTTTTTAACTAGAAGCCAAAAGGTAAACTACTGCAATCTTAAATAATTCTTATTTGTGCCTGTTTGCTGCTTTTTCTTCCTTTTTTTCCTCTTCCTGGCATCTAAAATATTGCTTAGCTGGAAACTGTACTGTGGGATTCTAGAATAGAAAGGAAATGGACTAAAAGGCAAAGGAGCAATCGGGATTCACTTATCTCTCTACATTTGTAGTTAGGTGCATCAATTGATTGAAGTTAATACAATAGCCATATTCAATAGTGAGCATCACTTGAAAGATCTCAAAAAGGGAAGGGCAATAAATAGATAAAGATGGTGTTTTTAATGTATTTGTTTAAATTGTTGCTTTAGACCTAAGTACTCTCTAGTAATTGTTAAAAGAATTAAGAATTCTCCTTCTATTAAAGAGAAGGAGGTAGGCTTGCACACATAGTACATTTCTATTTGATGTGTGTGCATTGTGCACTTGAATGGAATGTTAGGAAGGAGCACATCCTAAGTGATAACATACATGTTTTCCTGTGAGTGGAAGTGGGGAGCTTTTCTTTATCTATTTCATCTTGATTTCATGGACTTTAACTTTGCTACGTAGATGAGTGAGTAGCATTCACGTACACAGATAGGAAAGCTTTGTGCTATGAACACGAGAGGATTTGGTGCACGCCACTCAGGTAGGTTAAGCCTAGCAATCAGTTGTTGTGGTTGGGCCCCGAGAGCTCAGTCATGCAGGCATCTTTAGGTCAAGAGGCACACTAAACTCCACATTATCCTGATAATCAGCATAGAACCTATCAGTAATGAGAGAGTGGAAGAAGTGTAAAATGGAGAAAGAATAACCCAAAGTTTGAAAGAGGTGTTAACATGTAAAAACAGCTAAAGAGCTGTCAGGTAGAGAGGTTTTGTGTAACACTGGGTTACACTAATCATCCCATACCATTGGTTTGATCAGCACCATCTTGGGTTCATTAGCAGAACGTTCCTCTAGATTTTCTGAATACCAAGCAGGCCATATAATTAGTGGGGCTTCCGCAAGAGCGAGTCGGGTTGTGTTTTGTAGTGTTTGTTCTCTCATAAGCTAATTTTAATTAAATTGATTTAGCTACGTAGTAAACAGGATCACACTGGAAGGCCCATCCTGAACCACTGTGGTCTTTCAACCCTTTGTGTTTCTTTGTCCCGACTCTTACACTTTGATCTGTTTTTGCAGTTGGCCCCTAAGCTCACATCGCTTTAGCCATCTTAGATACTGTTTGTGAGAGTTAGCAGATGCAGCTGGTCCACTTGCCATCCTCCCACATGGTCATATGACTTTTTAACTTAAAGGCTAAGTGTGCGCTGCCAGCTGTGTCTTCCTGTGCAAACTTTTGTTCTTTGCTTCTTTTGCTAGAACAAACCCTTAAGGTTCATAGATACATTACAAGGGAAGTGTGGTTTTCTTGCAATCTTTACGCATTAAAAATCCCCTTGCACCCCTTCCTACAAATGTTTATGGATATCTTTCGTCTGAAGCTGGTTTGTTTCTCCCTAAGAGGGTCTTCTGCTTTTATAACAAAGTTAAACAACTCAATTGCTAATTTCCGTATACAAACCAAAGGAGGTGACTCTTTGCCCAAGTATTCTTGTCACTTTCGTGAGACAGGCCACTCTTAAGAGCCCACAGATGTCTGGAACTCAGCCGTAGCATAGACTGGCCTCCAGCTCACAAGCCTTCCCCGAAGGCTGCGGTGACAAGCGTGTGCCATTTCACACTTGGATTTCAGTTGTCTTATCTCTCCATCTTGCTTCTGTCTGTGCTACACCTACTGTCCTAAAGTCCCAATGTCTTCACCCCATTTCTTTTGAGAATGTATGACACATTTCCGGCTTTAGGAAGAGTTGTGGATTCTGGGAGTGTTTAATTGGACAGGAGTGGATCTAGTTTTTTCCTTTTGGCCACACCCCAGTCATCTGTCCCAAGCTCCTCTGCCGTTCGTCTTGCCTGTGGCCTCCAGCCTCCTGCCCCTCCAGGTGCTAAGGACCTAGTCATCTGTCTTCATGTTGCTTCAGTGGGCTCTGCTGCTGTCTCTCATGCTTTCTGCTCCCATTTTGCTGGTCTCTTTTTCTCTTGTCTAGATCAGGCACAGTTCTGCCCCATACCCTTTACTCTGCGTAGTCCTGCTTCTGATGCCCTCGCCTTCATGTACTTTTCCAAGGAAACAGCCCAGCATCTCAAGAGTGTGTGCTATTTAAAGGTCGCAGGTTGGCAGTGATGTTTCTGGAACTCTCTGGGCTCAGTTTCACACATCTCATTTCAACCTCGGGTGGTCCGTCTGGGGGTGTGTAGTTTTCATGGCAAAAAAAGCTAAAAGTCGCCGGAGGATACAGCCAAACATGTAAAGTACATTTAAAGCTTTTGGGTTGCTATGACACTCCCCCCACATGATCTTATATCCCATAGGTCCAAACCACATCCCTGGCCAAAGCTTCACTGTCATTTGGGATGAGGCTAGGCTGGCATCCATGCTTTGATGCTCTCCGGATCCCCACTCCTGCTGCCACTGTTTGTGCAAACGCCAACACCTCTTGGCTTCCTTCACTCCATCCTAAGTGTGATCACATCTGCACTTCCTGTTCTTCTTTTTACTTCTGTCACTGTGTATACTGTCTGACATAATACCTCAACCCAGTCAGGCTGAAACAAAATTAACCATCATATCCGCTTACCGACTTTTCAACTGTCTGTCCTCAGCTAGAATTTTTGTGAACTTCAGAAGAGCGGACATTTTGCTTTGTTTATTGCCATTTGCTATGTTTCTAAAATAGTGTGTGAGGCATTGGAAGTACTAAAAATATCTGAGGACCTTCCAAACCTGTAAGTCTCCTCTGTCTTTTAAATCTCTACCACATTCACAGACTGATTCCATTGCTGGATAATGTGTTGGAAGCACAAAGCACTCCTCTGCCGTGTGACTGCTTCTGTCCCTTTTCTTAAGGTTTACACTCTGGCTAACATTTCAGATGGTCTGGAGGGGGGGGCGACAGAAAAAGAGAGAGGGAGAGGGAGGGGTGAGGGAGGGAGAGATACTTTCTATCAGTGGACTATTTGAAAAAGAATCTGACTTCTTTAATGTTTGTGAATAAAGAATCTCATTTTAAAATATTGTCTTTCATACCAACTATCAAGCCCAGATTTTATTGAGATTTATATTAAAAAGGTGAATGTCACACAGTTCTAAGTCAGATCACCTAGCCTGAGAATCAGGAGCTTTGGCTGCTCCGCTACCTTCTGAGTAAGTTTCTCGTCTGACCTTGGTTTTGCCAAGGATAGCAATCCACTGACTCAGAAGCACAGCAGTTCCTGTGCAGGTGTGAATGCAAGGGCCTGTGTGGAGGCAAAAGCATCTTCTGTACTGAATATAGATGCCGTTTCTAATTTGTATCTGTTATTTTCAGCATGTCTCCTGACCTTATGAATGTAGAATGCACTCCTGCTCCTCGTAGCTGAAGGGCAGCCTGTTGTGTGAGTGCAGTGATTTCCCGTCAGTTGTCCATCATTGCCTGGGGATGTTCTTTTGGGGAATTGCCCATGCATTGTCTTCTATCCTGGCTACCACTTGTGGTCTCCGCACATACTCTCATGCATGTGTACATATACACACTAACCCGCCTTGGCACGGTGATTTTGCTACGGTGATCTTATTCCTGTTACCCCTATGATAGACTGGAAACTTGTTAATTGTTCGTAATACCGTAATGGTTATTTGTTGACAAACACATCAGGATGCTCAGGGAGCCATAAACCTAAATCAATACCATCAATATCAACTAAAGCCTTCTGCAGTTCCTCCCGTGGAATTACCTTCGGAGCTGGCTCACGAGCTGCATTTGAAAGTCTTACAATGGAGCCAGCTCTCATTTCTAATTAGATGATGTTAGTGCAATAATGTCAGAATGCACCGCCACTCTCTTCCTTACAAATAACGTGTGGATATTGGAATATCCATTCTGCAAACATGGAAATCTCGATCACACTCAAAACTATGCGTTAAAGATCTCACAACTACCAGATAGCATTCCAAAGGAGTGGAAGCGCCATTTGAAAGGAACATAGCTATTTAGATGTGGAAATTAATCTACTTTAAGCATCCCACTGTACCTTTTTGCCAGACCTCTTATGACTTTTATTCTCATGCTCACACCCCGAGCTTCCTTTCTTCCCTTGTGACATTATCACTGACGACATACATCATTCACCCTGTCATGGAGCACTCTCTGAAACACACCTTACTTATGTAGGTGAAAGGAGACAGGCTTCCAGTTTCTACTTAAACCAAAGCATTTGTTTTCTCTAAGGAAAAGCAGATGTGGTCTATGAAATAAACTTTCAAGATAGGTGAAATTCCGTACTCGTTATAGATAGTGGGGACCGATGGTGACGGCTAGTGCAGAGAGATACAGCAGCTCTGATCCAGAAAGAGAGAGCAAGTGGGAAGACCCGCATGAAGATAGTAAAAGATTGTGGTTGCATAAGGTGTCAGACAACTTGAAGTTTTGTCACATTAGGCTAAGTGTCCCCATCTGAATGTGGATGTACTAACAACTATATAATGGAGTTCAGTTCTAATCAATAGAAATTGTGCTGGTGAAGATTCAAAAGAGGCAATGGTTGGCCCAGCATATGATGAGCATTTTATTGAGGATTTGTCTGGTGGTGGTGGTGGTGGCGGTGGCGGTGGCGGTGGTGTATGTGTGGTGTATGTGTGGTGTATGTGTGTTGTGTGTGCTGTGTGTGTTAGGGTTGCATGCAGTGTTAACAATAACAACAAATCAAAAGCCGGACGGCTGCTCTCTTGGTCTTCAATATTTGTCAACTCTCCTCAGGGTATAACAAGTGCATGTGCTCTGAGTGTGTTGATGAAGGAAATTGTGTCACATGGACTCATAGAGATGGTACATACAAGATTAAAGTAGAACAGTAATGGGGTCTGAAGGAGTGTTAAGGGGTGAGCTCAGAGGTAGCTAGCACAGGTTTCCATGAAAGCGTTCTAAGACATCCCTGTGAGACCTCTCTGACTGTGCCTAGCAGTACGTAATTACCCAGTAGTGTGGCTCATCCTATCCTAACATTCATCGTCGGCGTTATCTGGTGAGTGAGTGTAGGTCTGTTATGGTTGTCTGTGCTTTGCCTTCCTGTAGGACACTGGGGTCCTCTATGTCCACGCTCACGAGCTGTGAAGCCTCTTTTGAAGTCAGGTGGCATGTTGCAGAAAGTAGAACTTTAAAGTAGGTCACAGTCCTAAGAGACGCTGGAATCAACATCTGAAATTGAAAAGCTATTCTCCATACGTGTTACATTTTTAGGTTATCACTAAGAAAAAAAAAGCACAGTAAAATTAGGTGAAATAACGAAAGGCCATGTTATTGAATATGTAAAGACTACGGGATGAATGTGAAACCTTCCCATTTGTCATTCTCTGCCATAAATATGTCTCAAATCTGACGTCGCAGAATATCATTGGGTTTCCTGACCTAAGAGTCGAACAGCTTGGGTGTTTTCTCCTAATCTAGCATCTGTGACCGGTGCTTGCTTTCTGTTGCCAAAACCTCACTGCCAGATATCTTTAAAAATCAATTGGTATGGACTTAAATATTTGAGAATAGTATCAACCCCTTGGTTTGATATTTTCCCCCCAGGGGTGATTCTTTCGTAGGCAGTTGCATTGGCTCTTTCTGTAAAGTCAGTGTGTAGTAAGCACTGCGTTCCCTTAGTTCAGTTTTGCCCAGGCATGGCATTCAAAGAGAAATTTCCATAGAAGGGCACGCACAGCTAGTGACTAGTAAGTACTCTTTTTAATGGGAGAACTTTTGGAAGCAGAGGTTTTTACGTTTCCAATTTTCAGAAAGAGACTCTGCAAAAGATTCAATCAAGGGTCTGGCAGACGTCCACTGTTCAGCTACAGTGCATCCAGATCCATCTCTTCAAATGCCTAATGTGTAATTATTGCCATTCCTTGGGCAGATTCTGGCAAATAGAGAAAAGCGTATCGTGAAGGATAGTGCTTTAATATAATTATCTATGTGTTATATTCTTGTATGTAACTGGCCACTTCCCAGACTTAAATCGAGAGTGCATCTGCATTTTTAAACCCCAGCTTGGGCATAGAGAACTGTACTTTCTTTTGTCCTGGAGCGGATCAACTGGTTCCTTACCCCTTTGGTTCAGGCTCAGGTATTGCTGGCTTGGAAGCCTGGTTCTATTATTGTCTGATGAGGTCATCTGGCATTGTTAACGCAACCCTGATAGCCTCTATTTTCTTCCTTATAAAATGGGGATGGAAAACAACTTACCTAAATACCCTTATGTACCTAACTCATAGTAAGTCCTTGCCATCGCCATCATCACCATCATCACCATCATCACCATCATCATCAATATTCATGATTTTAATAATCTCCACTTTATCTGTCCAATAGCCATTGCAGCCTTCCTTTCAACTATTTAGAAGGAACTTGGTTTTCATTTAGAGATTTACAGGATAGTTTATATCTTTCTCTAGTTGACTTCCTGGAATTGACTCTAATTATTGTGATGCCTAGCCCCATTGGGTAGTTAGTTAAAGGATAATACCTAGATTGAGTTTCCTTCCCTAAATTGACTTGCTATCAACAACTACTGAAAAACTGTGACATTTCATAATAATTATCACTGCCATGATCTTAGCTTCATGAAATAAGAGTCAGTAACTATCGTTAGTTCCCTAAGGATGGCTTCAGATATACAAGTCATATTTCCATCCTTCATTGGAAATCCGTTTCATATATATTAATATATCACACAGTTGAATAATAAATGATAGGATCTTTTATTCAGCATATTGCAATTTAATCTAGTCTGATCTATACTGATACACTTTCTACTAATCAGTATGTAATTAGCTGTCAGATTTTGTGCTGTTGAATAAGAAATGAGGCAGTGGGGTCTTCTTGTCTTTGAATCAAAGTGACAACGTGACATAGACTTTCAATTATGCTTTCTAGCTTCCTACCTGTGCTCTTCTATCGGCTCCTTAGGTAGAAACATTTTCTATGCATGGACAGAAACAGTTGATAAACTCAACTCCAACAGAGAAATAAATTACATGCCAACCATAATAAGACACCAATGCCTGGTAAATTTTCTTCTGCTTGCACAAATGTGACCGTATAAAGTTGAGAGTCAATAATTATTTACTGTTAATTCCTTAATGTTGGCTTCAGATGCACACGCAAATGGTGGTATGACTAAATTGAACAGAATTATGAGTTATTTAACACACTTGCTCTAATGTGCATGGCTTGAAATTGCTGTGATAATCTAGCGGGGCTCTTTTGTGAGCCAGTGGGCGTGTAGGTACCCATCCCGAGGTCTAGTGGGTGTGCATCGTTCACTGACTTTAATGAAAGTTGCCCCTGCTTTGAAAGAAAAAAAGCTTTCTGCCCTGACAGAAAGCTTTGGGCTCAGATGGCCACTGTATTCTCTCACACGTGTTTAACCCCATTTCAGCAATTCCAGAGTTTTTGTTAATAATTTTTAGCAGGAATTCTTGAGGGAGTAGTCCCAAGGTCTGGTTTAAACTGTTTTCGCCCTCGTTAATAGGAATAATATGCGAAGCATTATGGTATGCTTGCTTTGCTTCGTTGATACTTGCTCATTATTGATTATATTTCATGCATGGCCATTTGATCTTATGATAATATGAAAATCAATTATTTCTCTGTTTCCTAATATATTTTAAGGATAGCATTGCATAGGCTCTGACTACCCGATACATAATTCTGTTCAGTAATTGTCAGGCGGATTAAATACTTCGTGTGAACAAACACAATGCCTCACCCCACCCTACTCCCCAAAAGAAAAAGAAAACGATGGAACTAAATCAGTGCGTGGATGTGAAATACTTAGGGAACTACAGGTATGTTGTTTACGTTTTAGAGTAACATAAATCTGCACTCCAAACCAGAAGGCATAAACACCTGAAACAAAAACACAGATGTGCCATCTGAGATATTCACTGTGTTCTTACCAAATCCTGTAAAATGTAGTTTTAAAGCCTCTCTCTTGGCCTTCTTTTAATTTCCCTGTTATTGGCATCACTAGAGTATTGTCTCTTAGTAGTAAAGGGTCGGTGTTATGTGCTCTGTCCTGCTTTAACTGTCACTAGTTTTAGAAGATTGTACATGTCCTCCTTACTTCACCATCAAAGTTTAGGCTTTTTCTCCAGAATCCAGAGGTGGCCCATTGCACATCCTTATCAGCCTTCCTGAAATGCAAGGCCCTCAGGGCTCCTTAGACAACCCCTAACCGATTTTTTGAGATCTTTGAGAGATGAGGTATTAGCAAGCATGCTCAGGACCACTTGCTGTGAAGCAGTGGTTTTCCCAGGTCCTGAACTATTGCAAGCCCATTGGGTGAGCAGTATCCTTTTGAGACCATAGGCCTCAGGGCTAAGGGAATCAGCACACATGCTAATGGTTAGCCTGCCATCAGCTTGGCCTCTGATCCAACAGTGTGTTCTCTCAGTACTCCAGTGACAAACTTTATAGGATCAGGCTGGAGAGACGGGTCAGCAGATAAAGGTGCTTCTGTACTTAAGTGTGAGGACCTGAGTTTGAAGTCCCAGGTCCCATGTGCAAGCCAGGTGCATAGTGTAGCTGTGTGCGATTTCAGCATTGCTACAGGGAGAAGGGAAGCAGGGAGAAGAAAATCTCCAGAAAGCTCCAGGCCAGCTAGCCTTGAACACACAGAAAACAAAACAAAATACCAAATAACAAAATGGCAACCTTGTCACCAATGAAGCTGAAGTTAAGAAATGACATCCAAGGTTGTCCTCTGACCCTGATAAGCATACCATGTTACATGTGCACCTACATTCATTCTCTCTGTCTCTGTCTCTGTCCCTCTCTTTCACACACACACAGTCCACATATACAGTCATATACATGCGCACACGTGTGCACACACACATTATACACGCAAACCCAGAATGAAAGAGGATAAAAATCAAATCTTATAGATAGAAATTATTATATAAAGTCATGTCAGTGAGTGTTTATTCTCTCCCATTTATTTTTAGTTCTTTCTTTTTTAATATTTGAAGAGATTTAGTTTTAAGTATGTGTATGTATGGGAAGTCATGGATCTGAGTACAGGCCCTTGAGGTGGCCAGAGGTGTCAGATCCCTAGAGCTGGAGCTACAGGAGGCTCTAAGGTATTTGATGTGGGTTCTAGACACTAAACTTGGTTCCTCTAGAAGAGCAATAACCACTCTTAACTACTGTACCCGATACAGAGGCTTTAAACCACCAGCGGGTACCCCTGTCTAGAACCTGAATTAGGTATTAAGTATTTATTAGGTATAACCATGTGACACATAGGACTCATTCTCCAGACACTCACGACAGAGGAACAGCAGCAATGCCAGGTCATGTCTTTGACTTAGGTTAAGAAGGTTGAAGATACTAAAGTTGGTTGGACTTTTCTCCTTCAATCAGGAAAACGCATAGGAAATGCCTTGATCTCGAGTCTTTGGTGGGCTTCTGGTGTGAGTTCCAGCACAGAGCTCAGTCTTCGTTATTGATCCTCATCAGGCTGTGTTCATTCTATTTGTTGATTTGTTTAAAAAGAAAATAGATTACTTTTTTTAAAAAAATTTATACTGAGGCAAGGTCTCATGTAGCCCACGCCGGTCTTGAACTTGCTATGTAGCAGAGACTGGTTTTGAACTACTGATCACCCTGTCTCTATCTCCCTGGTGCTGTGGTTACAGGTTGTGTGTCACCATGCCAAGTTTATGCAGTGCTGGGGATGAATATAGGGCCTGGTGCATGCTAGGCAAGCATTCTTCAATTTGAGCTACATCCTAACACCTTAGTCTTGTTTGTTTGTTTGTTTGTTTGTTCGTTTACAATAAGGTGATAAGGTATTCTATAGCTCAGGTTGGCCCAAAATTCACTCTAGCTGACTCCAGCACATGGTAGTGTTTCTGCGTTGGCTTCTTGAGTATCTTGAATATGGGATTATGAGCATCAGGCGCAGCTGTAAAGCTTTTATTTTACTCCGTTTATCATTGCAGTTTTGAGAGTGTAGCCTTACTAAGTCAGGATAAAAAGCAGTTTGTCTTCCTTTAACCTCAAACTTTTAGAGAGAAGAAAGAGACAGACATGGTGGTTCATGCATTTAATCCCAGCATTCAGGAGGCAGAGGCAGGCAGATCTGAGTTTGAGGGCGGCCAGGTTGGCTTGCTGCTGTTGCTGCTGCTGCTGCTGCTGCTGCTGCTGCTGCTGCTGCTGCTGCTGCTGCTGCTGCTGCTGCTGGTGGTGGTGGTGGTGGTGGTGGTGGTGGTGGTGGTTTTCTTTGAGTTTTAGTCACTGGTAATGGGAGAATCTTGCCAGCACTCATGGTGGTATGGTAGACACTCCTACCATAGTAGAAGATCCAGATACAAGAAGGAGCAGGCAGGAACCAGTTATAGGTACATTCTTCAGTGTCCCCTAATGACCCACTTCCACCTCCTGGAGGCTTCTTCTCAAGAATGACATAAGCCAAGGATTGAGTGTTCAAATCATGAGCCTTGGGGGTGGGGGGCGATGAGATTCAAGCCATAATGTAGCCCACTCTCCTTTTTAATGGCAAAATATTTCATCCCGGGTAAAGCAGCCATTACACCAGGGCACATAACCATTAATGCTTATTTCTGTGATAGTTACCAGACGAAAGTATGTAGCCATATTCTCTCCAAACTCTATCCTTCCCTCTTTTTATACAAGACATTATCTTCTAGCTTTCCTCCATACCTTTGCATCCGAATGTGAGCATTGTTAGTGAGCTACAAACCCACATGATGTGCCTGTACAGAGACTTCTTCTCATACCCAAAGTTGCCTTCCTTGTTGTCTCTTTTCTTCCATTTGTTTACTGCAAACACATAGCCATACTCTACAGAGAAGATGACAGTCACAGAATATGCAGATTCCACAATGACGTCATCCCCCAGAAACCCACCTCTCAGGAGTCCAAACGCTGGACACATGGGGATGAAATGTTAAACTCAGGTATTTTGCCCCGCTGTTCTTTCATGGCCTACCTATCCCGGCTTATCCTTACTAATACAGATATAGATGATCAGTTGTTACTACAATCAGAGCCAGGAAATTTTGCCTATGTGATATGCCTGCTATGCCATCAGGTTAGTTCCGAGGTTCCTAAAACATGATGCGTATCTTTGAAAGGGCCGTTGTCTGTCTGTATTAAAACACTGTGACACATACATGCGTATTGAAGGTGGAATCAATAAAATTGTAGCCTGGTCCTTGAGCTGCCTCTTTTTTATCTGGACCGAGTGACTTAATCCCTATCCCCTTCAGTTTTCTAATAGCTAACATGAAGCCAGCTAGCTTTTTTTCACGATTGAAGTAAAGTCGCTAAACTTCCATTATACAGAAATGTAGTGTGTGTCCCCTTTAAGGGAAGAAATACTGCCCAGTTCTTCTGTGCTTCTGTACTAGTTCTGTTTGAGCGTGCGAGATGTGTCAGTAAATAGGGACTGCATTTCTGGTGTCTGATGGAAGAACACAATACCCTTTTAGAACACATTCTGGCATTTTGGGTCAATACCCAAACGTGTATGTATTCGACTTGGCCCAGTATTAACATTTAGGACTATTTATGAATAATTCAAGTAAAAAAAAGCCACAAGATAAGATAGGATCACAGAAGCCTCATTATAATCCCAGGAAATGGTTCCCATAATTCATTGTAACAGAGGGACCTGGCAGCATTCAGTAGATTCACTCACTGTACAGTTTTCTTGCAATTAAAAGTCAAGTAGCAAAAGCCATATTTGAATCCTGAAAGTTTATTCTAGAAAGCATACTAAAATACAAGATACAGCTATAGCTCTATGCTCTTATATATTTTTTAGCACACTTGCATACTTTATACCTCTAGTGAAAAATTAAAAGACAGCTTATGTAGCAAATTAAAATACTCTGATACTTTAGTGATAAAACAATAGAGTCTAGAATCAATCTTTTTTCCTCTGAGTTTGATTTTTAGGGTACAATAAGAGACAGGGTAAGTATATGGATAAGCAAAACTTTTGGATTTTATTTTCTAAGTAATAAGGGACTCAAAAGTTTTACGGACATGTGATTAAATCTGGCTTTTAGAAAACTAAGGTGAAATAACTGAATCAAGAGCTGAATTAGAGTATCATTTCTAGCACTCCAGTAATTGAGCAGATAGAGATGTGTAACCACGTCTGTGGTTACTATGGTTACTGTGATGCTGTAACATCGGGGTCCTTGCTTTCCTCCCGAGGGACCACCACTCCTGGCATTGGAGGATTTAGGTGTTCTGAGATAATAAACTTTCCAGTTAGTGCTATTTTTTTTTTTTTACATATCAGTCACCCAAATTCAGAGCTCAAATTCAGCCATCTTCATCAGGCCTGTGCATTGTGGTCAATGTTCCTGCTCTCCTGATCACCTCAAGGTTAGGTACCATACTGTGCATCTCAGAGACCACTGGTGTTACCCAAACGAGCAGTGCTGGACCTGCGTGGTCCAGGCCTTCCCACCTATTGAACCACAATAAAGCCTGTTGCTCACATTTCTCTCTACTTTCTGACCAACCTTAGTGCTTCTCTGTGTCCCTCAGAGAGAAGGGTGTGGCATTCTTCCAGTTACTGGGCCCAAAGAGTAACAGACCATCTTTTCAATGGTGATCATTGTCTAACCTCTGTCCTTAATATTCTGGATCAGTGTTTTGCATTTTAAGAAAGTAAGAGAAAAGGAAAGGATTGTCAGTCGCAGAATGTGTAATGTTGAGAAATCAGAGTATTTCAGAGGGACTAAGGGGCACTGGTAAAAGGCAGAGACACGAACTACTATGAAAGATGATGGGATGCTGGATGGATTGGTCATTTCCAGCACACGGGTGGAGAGAAGAGAATTCCAGTTGTGTTCTGACACAACTACAGTCTACCGTGGGCGCAACACAGTGAATGAGAGTCAGATGTGTTGTTGGTGACTCGCCTCTTAGCCCAAATCTTAGAGCCTGAAGCAGGAGACTCAAAGGTTTGAAGGCAGCCTGGGCTACTCATTGAGACCTTGTCTCAAGAAAGCAAAAACAAAGCCAAGCAGCTAAACAGGAAAGGAGGCAAAGAAGACAGAAATAGTTCAGAGTTTGATCCCGAAGAAAAGTGTCAGGAGCAGGTGAATCATTGTGAAGGAGGCGGGAAAGGATCCTGGCGAAGTCTTTGGAGTAGGCTGTTTTTTCAGTTGAGGGGGGACGTGCATGTTAGAAGCTAGATAAAGATTGCTGGACATTTTTGAGGTTAGACTGAAGTTTAAAGGAAGTTTAGGAAAGTGGATGAGAATTCCCCAAGCCATAGAAAAATAATAACAACGAAAGCGGAATGTAACCCTTTTAATTGCGCAGTCTCAAAATGGACAACCTTGGAATAAAGTCAACAGCCGTAATTGCTATCACGCTAGATTAATAGAGATGGAAAGGTAGCTTGGTTAGGTTAATGTGTGTGAATATACAATTAAAAACGTCCACAAATGTATGCTTTATTAATCATTGATACATCTATGCATCTTCTTCTGTATGCGTTCGTTTGAAGAGACTTGGTGAGTATAAAATTCGTTGAACAGAGAAATGGAATTCATAGGAGGGTAGATGTTCTGAAAAACTGTTTTTTTTAAAAATACATTCTTTTGGATGACTTAGAGTCAGCTACCTAGGAAGATAAACTGAATAACTTAACACTGTAAGTCTGCCTCAAATTCCGTGGGTTTTTGACATTCTTTATATGTGTTAAAGTAAAAGACGACTCCATTACTGCCTTAAAGGATTCAAATAGATCTTGTAACATCACTTCATCACATTCTAAACACACAAGCCGAAAGTTACACTTCCACCCGTTGCTTTAGGAAGCATTTTGGCAGTTTCCACACTGGTAGATTGTACAACTCTCCGATTGAAAGGCTCAGGGCGGCTGTACTGTAGCAAACACTCTATTGTTGACTTGAAGGAGAAAAGTCAAAAAGGACAGGCCAGTGCCAGCACAGAGTCTTCCATGGTAGTTTTTGTTTTATTATAAATTTAAGTGCACTGATAGCCCGCAGCTATCCTGTGCTACAACTTACAAAAATTTCCAACCTGATTCATCCTGTCGAAATGAAATAGTGAAGCAATGTGTTGTGCTGTCTTGTGTACCCGGGACTATGGATTCTATTAGACTCTGTGCAAGTCCGTCCTTCTTTAAGTAGGACTAGAAAAACTGCTTCCTATCATAAGGGCTCATGGTTATTATTCAGTGAACTAATGAGTGTGGGAATACTTTAATAAGCAACAAAATGGTAAGTTTCTGTTACTGTGCTTTTCATGGCTGGCTCTATTTAAAGCATCTGCTGTCTGTCAGGTTTGCTTTTGGCCCCTCCTCTGCTTTAATTCCCACGTCACCATGACAACCCTTTCTGTTAGTTCCCTACCTCGGAGCCAAGTGGACGTCATACTAGGGCACCTTTTTAAAGTTATGAGCCTTTTGAAAAGTGCCTGTCTTTTCCCTTTCATGTGTTAGTCATAGGAATATTTTATAGAACTCTTGGAATTATTTAATAAAGCTTACGAGGTGGGTGGCAAGGTGACTCAGTCGGAAAGACGCTTGCACCTCTTTAGTACCTGTTTACACACGGGGCACTTTGCTGGATGTTGTCTCCTCACTACAAATTCCATGAGATTGAAAAGACAGTAACGCTTGGAAACTTAGCCCAGTTTGTTTCCTACCGCAGTGCGCATGCGCGAGCCTCCAGCCACGTGGTCTAGCAGAACAGAAGAGATGACTAAATGATGTTAAAGGCTACAAAACCTGGATTTTGTTAAGATTTCAGTTGTACATGCACTTAACTATTTCTGTGTATTGAATTTATGCTGAAATGGTATTTGGGTGCATTTTAATTAATTCCATATCCTTTGTAAATATATTTAAAATCAAAAGTATAAGTCTGACATACACACACACACACACACACACACACACACATATGGCGGGACAAAGAATGAGAACACAAAACTCCATTCAACCATCTAGAAATGACCATTATTAATTTTTGGTCCACCCTTCCTGATGTTTTTAAGTTAAAAAATTTTTATTCCTTCTCATGTGTTATTTCAGTCTGTGATGCAAGCAAGGGAAAGTATTCCCAGGAGAGCTTAAAGCTGTTGCCTGAGATCTCTCATTTGTTGAAGAAGGAACCGAAAAGCTAGTCCATCTTTAATCTCAAATCCGCTTGCCTCTGACACTTCCATTCTTTGAACCATAGCTTAATATTTTCTCCTGTAAAGTCCGCACAGGGGAAGTTAAAGGATGACTCGCTGCATTAATCAGATGAAAAATATTAACCAGAAAACAAAAACAAAACTGAAGTTTTACATGTTTATTAGTAAATTTACCTAGGAAGTAAAAATACAGTTTAGAATTTCTAAGATTCTAATTCTTCCCAAAGTCTATTGAAGAAGCACAGAGCAACAGAAGATAATTCGATATTTGTTGTCACTAAAGGCTGTTAGTATATGCAGTTACTATGTAGTTTGTATATAGAATTGAGAAAATATCTGCCTTAGAGATTATTTTTAAAGGACATTGATTAGGGAGTGAAACTGTAAGTATGCAGAACGAACTGATTCTAAAGACATTTTCTCCCATACTCCCATACTGTGTGGAAAGTCCTGAGAACACCATAAAATGTCTGACTTGAGCAAGCGTTAGCAAGGTCAAGTTGTAATATACGTAAATAAATGCCCATATGCAAAAATAAACTGGAATTCTAGATTCTAGCGACAATCAATTTGTTGTCTAGTCTGTGGCTATCCAGTCCGTTTCCACTGGAGGTTAATGCCAGGGTCGTTTACAGACAGGATTACAGTAATGTGTTTCATGGGGTGTGGCCTCAAGTTTAAATAGTTTCTGCTTCTTGCGTTTCAGAATACATATGGCTAAGTTTGAGAATGCATTCCTGGGTTTAGCTGAGACTCGGTTTCTTTCAAGTCTCTCAAAAAGTGACTACAGAAAGGTTTGCATTGAATTACTCCCATGGCATGCGGGAGCAGGCATGACAGGCTGCTGCTGCTTCTTATTATACAGCAGGTGTCGGCATTTCAAAACCAACACAAACTTTCCCCCCAGATGTGAAGTTTCTTCTCTCTGCGTCACTTTTGGACAAGCTAGTGTAGGCTTGTACCTTCTACAGAGTACGCCTCTTATTATTTTTATAACAAAATGGTTCAAAAGAAAAATAATTATAGTACCAGGAAATTCATCCATCAGCTCTTCCCTTCTCTCAGGGGCCGTACTTCTAATTATTTTTTCTAATGGTAATTGATAACCAGGTGAATTCCCTTGTTGCTGCAGCCTTATAGAAAAAAAAAATCTTTTTTGTTCTTAGCTTTTTGGGGAATAATAGAAAAATCTTCAAGTTCAAAATCTGTGTCAGAGTGACATGTTTGTTCCTTTTGTACACAAATAGTAACTTTGTACAGAGCTGGCAGAAGGTGGTTTTCTGGCATCTTTAGTTCCCATTTGCTTCAGAAGGTAACAACAGCTCAGAAGCACATGTATCTAAAACTTAGGAAATAGACTTCATGGTTTGTTTTCGGTGGGTGGAGAACCGTTCTGCAAGGGAGCATGAAGCTCTCCACGGAGAAAGTTTCACTGTTTCAAAGTGTTCTCTGGCAGGAAAACACAAGTCACCATTCTTCAAGGCAGTGAGCTGACAACAGGTACGTCCTTTAATGTATGTATAAAGAGTCGGCAATGCAGATTGTCCCGGGGGAGTTTTCACGCAGATGTCAGTAGTTAACCTTGATATTAACGCAATAGATGGGGGGATTATGTGGTTATTAATTATCATGCTTTGTTTGTGCCTTTACAGAAGTGCTTTTCCTTACCGCTCTATTTGCATGTGGGGCTGTAATTAAGGATATGACTGTCACCACAGGCTGGCTGCAGTCTCCAACTGAGAGATAAATGCTAGTGCCAGCTCCTACAAGTGGGGTAGCAAAGTGGGGGTTCGGGAATGAATGGAAGAAGCATCTGAAATTAAAAACTTAATTGCCACTTTTTTTCCTAGTCCAAGATAAAGTTTTCATCTAATGTACTATTTATAATCAACTATTAATTATTTAAGTATACCCCCTTGGTTTTTAAATTTCCTATTCCTTTTAACACTGCAAAAAAAAAAATTATAACCAGGAAAAAGTATATCCCGATATGCTGCCACTCTAGGATCTTTTTCCATTTCAGCATGTAGTTTTTATTTTTAAGATACATAATAACTAATAATAATAAAATGTAACTGCAAAGTTGCAGTCCACAATGACTTAATTTTTCTCTGATGTATTAGGGTCAGAGCCGTTCCATGTTCACAAAAGAATTTTACTTACATCCTAACTTGGGCAAAGACAGGAAATAGTAAGTTTGCTTACAGGAACAATCACAGAGAAAATCCAATGAGTCATAACTAAGGTTAGCTCTAAAGAAATAGTGACCGTGACTGTTCTCATATGAGGAGCAAATGGAGTTTAAATAAGTATTACGCATCCATGGTCTACAGTGTCACATTTTAGGTGTGGTTTTAAGGGAGGCTGGGTTGAATCTCTGTGTGCTAATTTAGACATCATTCACAGAACAAAGGGAGAGCGATCCTGCCCCAGAATCTAGTAAGGATCTAGAGTCGCTGTGGCTGCTCTCTGTTTCAGTCTTTCATCTGACTTACTGTCTCTGCTTTGCCTTCAGTTATCTTAGTCCATTATAACCTTTGGGGATAGGCAGGGTTTCTCTCTGCACAATGCCATGGGGAGGGGCAGCCTCCATTAAATAATGACAAGGCTGTACTGGAACGCCTTGAACCAATAATCTACCATATATTCCTTAAAGTACTGAAAATGGCCAGTTTACAACTCGGTTTATCAGTGTAGATTCTGATATCTTTACAGTTTTCCCCCCATCTTTGGTTGGGAACTATTCATATCTTTTATGGTATTCTTCAGTTGGAAGGGCAGAACTTTAGACAGCCCTTCTTACATTTTCATCAAAAAAACAAACAAAAAAAATAATAATCCTTATAACAAGCACCGGGAAAGATGGAGAAACAAGATTTGTTACTTTATGGCGTTGTCATATCCTGTAATAATTCTAAGTATTCATAGGCTTTTAATCTTCCACATTTATCTGTCATAATTAGAAGAATTTGCTGTCAGAAAAGCAACTGGAGGCCCTCACTAGAAAGCCAACTGTTCACGAAGTCCTTTCACAGACTTTTCTCCCACTGGCTCCATTACCTACCACTTGCCCATCATTGAATAGAAGGTCTCATCATTTCCCTATTTAAAAATGTTTAAGAGGTAACTGTTAGGTAGACTTACTTGGGACAAAGGAAAAAGAACTGCCCAGAGCCAAAAAAAAAATCAAAACTCAAATTATGAAATTTATTATTTTGGGAACTGGAGAGATGGCTCAGCGGTTAAGAGCACTGACTGCTCTTCCAGAGGTCCTGAGTTCAATTCCCAGCAACCACATGGTGGCTCACAACTATCTGTAATGGGGATCCGTTGCCCTCTTCTGGTGTGTCTGAAGACAACAATAGTGTACTCACATACATGAAATAAATAAATAAATCTTTAAAAAAAGAAATTTATTATTTTAAAAAATCCTTGCGTATGTTCTTGTATAAAATAGTGATTTGTCAAAAAAAAAAATCTGGCAGAGAGAGCCAAAATAGTATCTCTGCAGTGATTCAGGATGATGGCTTAGAATACACCCGTACTGGTGAGCCTTTCTAAGAGCAAATCTTCAGTCTTGACTTAAGAGTTTGAGCTCTTAAAGATCAGATGTGACACATGTACATGATACAGACAAAACCACCGACTAGAGGGTACGTTGTCATTTGTGTTCCTCAGAGCTAGGTGCTACTGATCATGTGTTC
>NW_021620984.1:6073732-6155302 GCF_004785775.1 Grammomys surdaster
GTTGTCATTTGTGTTCCTCAGAGCTAGGTGCTACTGATCATGTGTTCATGTTGTCATTTGTGTTCCTCAGAGCTAGGTGCTACAGATCATGTGTTCACGGCAATACTTGACCTTTCTGTTCTGCTCTTCCTCCCAATACCTTAGCACATGACAAATTGGAAGTCATAAAATTTATAAAGGAAATATGACTGGGGGGGGACATTTGACAAAGCTGAGTCTCACAGTGTGCTAGAGACATAAGTTTTAAGTAGGCTGTAGTCGTTTTAAGTAGGTTGTAGAGTGACTGGCTCCTGATGTCACCCCATGTCACTTGTATCCTTAGAGCATGCACAGCGGGATACACTTTGTTATCTAGAGTTTTGCAGATTAGGATGTGGTGGCCCGGGAGGTGAAGTGACAGGTCCAGGGTAGTGTGATAACACTTGCAAAGCAGAACTCATAATTTATCTGATGGCAACGGCCTGCTTTCTCTTCTTTACCCTTTCGAAAACCAGACACGTTTCCATACAATCACGGCTCCCTGTGATGTGGTTTAAGTGGTTGTGCCCTTCCTTTTCCTGCGCGAAGCTAGCCCTTTTCTCTCCCTTTTGAATTCTTAAGTTTTCTGAGTTTTTACTAATTTGTGAACTCTTGCTTATGTATAAATGATATTTAGATAATTACCTTGGCTTCCTCTAGACATCCAATGTTATCTGTAGTATTGGATTTGAAAGCGGCTATTTCAATTAAAGAAACTAATAGTAGTTAAGGTCACAGCAGATAACACTGTAGGATAGAAAGTCTGGCAATGGGCCCTCCTGTTTTCAAGACTCATTATCTACCTCGTTTTTCTTGCCTTTTTTTTTTTTTAAGTAACCAACCATACTTTTCTATTGATTTGTTTTAACTTAATGAAATTGGAATATATATTTTTAAACAGATGTCATAAGAAGCTTACTTGCTACCAAGTAAGAAGGATGAGTTCTGACACTGTTGCCACCATGATACTAGGCCCAATCACAGAGGATCAAAAATGGTTCAGCAGAGTCACTGGATTTAAAATGAGGGATAGTCCAGGCTCGTTACTAAAGCAAAGAGTGGTATTTGCTTATAGGAACAAAGGGAGCTAGCTACTGCTTGGTTTGTTTTAAAAGCTTATATACTTAATATAACATTTTACCCTATTTAGCAATTGAATAAATGGATAATTGTTGTAATCTGTGATGTGATACGTAATGTAACATAGTGCTTATGTGATTTTTATATAACCTTTTATCTTCGGTAAACACTGGGGTTTTTATCCCAGACGTATATACAATTTGAAAAAACTTTTGAGGGCCCCTTTTATTCATATTATTCTTCTGTACTTGGTGTTGAGAATTAATCTTTAAAACTTAGCGAGACTTAAAAGCATTTGCTTACCATCTAGAACCCATTTTGGTAACCTGAAGCTTCTTCCAGTGTCTGTACCTAGAGTTGTTTCCACCAAAAAAATCACAGAAATGGTCTAAGATAGTTTGGTAAGAAATTCTGAGGTGGAGAGCCAGGCTTTTTCTAATATGTATGTTTTAGGATGACAGTCTCCTATTTATTACCAAAGGCCTCAGTGCAGAAGCTAAGAGCAAAGAAAGATCCAACTGACTCATACCAAAACGTTTATGTCGAAGAAGTATTATGGTAAAGTGCATATTACGTTGAAGATAAGCCAGTCGGTATCACTTCCATATAGTAAAGTGGATGCAGCTCAGCCTAAGGATGGCGCATTGATGATAGAGGGCCAGCGGTCATCCTTACCCTCTACTTAGACATTATGGTGAGCTTCAGCTGTCTGAGTCCTTAACCTCACTAACTTCGTGATTTCTCTCCTTGAGACTAAAACTCACCCTGACTCGAGCTTGTCAATTTCTACTCCTCTTATTTTTGAAGAGGGTTCAGGTCCTGTTTCCAGTCCTTCCTTAGAGCAAGAATAAAAGAGAGGAAAAAAAAACAAAACAACAACAACAAAAAAAACCCAGTGCAGTGGTGGAACTTAAGAGGAGTCAGGAGGGATGGAGGTGCACACAGAAGGCTGAGGCTCTAAAGAGGAACCCAAAAATGAGCTGACAGTGAATTCCAATTGCATCTTGAAAGGACTGTCGTTTTTTTTTTTTCATGTTATTGTAGAAATAAATGATGATAGATTTCCAGATATAAAAATTGTTAGACCTTGATTTTTTCACGATTAACTTTCATATCACTTAGGAGTTGCAAGGTTGTAATAGGCTATATAATAGGGATAGTAAGTACACATGTGGATGGTGTTCAGTGACCCAAGATTGTAGGAAGCAGGGTTGGGGGAGCATTGTTTTAAGCCTTTGCTCTAACCTATATACTAGTAGAGTTTCATATGCTGGGCTGTTTTGAGTGTGTATGTAAGCAACATATCCTATTTTAACCAGTAAAAGGAAATCACTTCTGAGATAACTGGAAATATTGCAGAATGAGACTGGTCAGTGAAAAAAAAACTTCCATATTAAAATTATTTCATAGATTTGGCCAGCATTAAAACCGGCTCAAAATGTTCATTCAAGATATCATATTTGCCTCTCCCCTTTCCCTCTTCTATCTTTTGATCTACACCCTCCCTGCACCCACCCCCCCCACACACACACCTTGGGACTAAGTATCATTCAGTGAGACTTTAAGTTACCAGCCTGGCATTTTTCCTTTGTTATTGAGACTACATCGAACTTCTGGGGCATCGCACTTTTTCAATAGAGTACCTCCCTGATATTTTGCTTTTACACACGCTATGGGTTTTAGCAGAACTTTTCTTTTCCTGAGTTATGGCATACCTCAGGAGTACTCTGTCCAGTAAAAGGATTGAAATATTTTTCATAAAATATGCAAAAGAGAGAATGTGTTAAGTGTAGGTATAAAATATGGTAGGCTTAGCAGTATCCACATGTCTGTCTCTGAAAATGCATTTATTTTGAGCGCTTGCTGGTACCTTACAGAGGGTTGGGAGAGAGGGCACAATTGGACCCAGTTGAGAAGTACCCGTCTACGGTGTAGAGATGTGGAAGTAGGTGTGTTTCAGATGTAGAGTAAATAAGAGTTGTTTCTTGATTCCCTTTGTAGGCTGTGGGAGGGGAAAAAGCCAGCAGTGACTCTCATTTGTTTGGCTTCCATAGCAGAGGTTGATGCCTTTTACTGAGAGGAGGAGGCTCGGAGGAGCACCACATGCAGTGGGAATCAAGACGGGGAGTACAGCAGTTGCTCGCCATTTGGATATAACTGAGTTTGAATACAAAAGCGATGCTAAATGAGTCGCTGGGTCTGAGTCCGCTGCTCCAGGGAGACTATTTCACGGCAGAGTAGACTAGAACACCCATACAGAGAATGTTCGAGAAGCGAGTGTCATCGAGAGCAAGCTCTGGGACAGCTGACCAGTGCAGCCACAGAGACTGAGAGTACAGAGAGAGCTTGTGGTCCCTCGGGGACCAAGCACAGGGAGGAGCGTGCCTCTGTGACCTTAACTAAGAAAAGTTGGCTATTGTTTAATGGCTAGCTTAAAACAAATAAGGTCTAAACACAAACTTGAAAGGAAATAGAGATGGAACGTGGTCTATGCCGGGACATCTAGATGCTTCAGTCTGTAAGAGCTGAAGACCTGTAGCCTTGTCTGACACTCTGTTTCACAAAGCCTTTAAAAAAAAATGGCCACATGAGTCCTTTACAGTATTTGGAATGACTGTAAAGTGAAAACAGACGGTGCCAGAGCTCCCTCTGTAAGATGATCTCCGGGAGGTTTCATGGGACCCCGCGTGTGGGCATGCTCACAGCTAGAATGCTACAGTAAAAGAGGGTCCAAAGCGGACTGAGTAAAGGAAAAGGCACTTGGGTTGAAACACACAACAAAGCAGACACATGCTTCCAAGAGGCCTCCCCTCATTGGGGGGACATGAAACACACTTAATTCCTCCCGCAGCGAGTTCTAACAACACATGTGAGAAGCTGTCTGTCAGGGAAGCTCACCAGAGACTCGGTACCCAGGGCTTTATGAGGGTCTGCTCATATGGACATACTCCGCCTCATGCATACCAACATTCCAGACTCACAGAAAGCAAGCAGGTTCAGGGAAGAACCACAGTTTATTTAAAACAAACAAACAAAAAAGAACCTGTAACATGGTAAGCTGCTACGCTTATTAGTCCATGAGTGGGAAACCTTCCTGAAATCTGTGTTTACAGCTGCCAGCCAAGGACTGGCCCTCCACACGAGCTTTTTCTAAGCCCTCTCAACGCTGGTATGTTACACAACCCCCCTGTTTCTTTTGAAAAAAGTCCAAAGCCTAGAAAAATTTACAAGCGTTGTTGGCACCAAGGCTCCATTGAAAATTCTCTGGAATGGACATTTGATTAATAAACTCTTTCAACTCCACATTTGGAGAGCGAATAAGCTAATTTCACCCCTGTCTGTAATGAGAGGCAGTACAGTCTGCAGTCAACCATCATGGACCACAGTATCTGACAGCTCGGCTTCTAGTCATGGTGTATGCATATCACCACCTTTCTGTAGCTCCACTTCTGATCACGAAAGCAGCCTCAGAAACACTCTCCACACACACATATCTTCTGGTATAATGGCTGCCCTATAAAAGGCATTCACCAACGCTGGTGGCGTTGGCGTCGATGCTAGTAGGCGCAGACTCAGTGTCGTACCCTGTATTTCTTTGGTTAGACATGCCGTTACTTTTCTTGGATTAATCGGTTGTAATATCCACCCTACCGCATTCTCAGCTAAATGGCTTTCAGTTTTTCAATTAAAATTCCACTTGAACAGTATCAGAGGCATTTTAATAAAAAAAAGAAGAAGAAGAAGAATTTACTGAGCTCGATTAGTTGATGAGCAGTAAATTGCTCATTTTTGATTACCACATTAACTCTTTCTGGCCATTAGGGTACCATTTAGTAAATTACCTCTTTTAGTACAGTACTCAAAATGTTCCCCAAGTGACCAGAAAGAGTTAATAATACACCAACAGGCTGAGCCATTTACTACCTTCTTATTGTCAGATCAGTCTCATTAGACTAAATGTTTTCCCCCTTTTAAAGTTGTCGTTTTCTTTAAAAATGAAATATTGAATGTGGTTATTTATTTTTGCAGACTCTTTGAGCTCAGCGAAAGGTAGGTTGAGACCAGCCAGAGCTTTATAGAGGGGTTTAAGGTACTAATATTTGCTGATAGCGTGGAAGTTGTATCTGATGCTGAGGACGGATGCATTCTGTACAAGGCAGAGGCCTTCACAAGTGATCCTGGGTTATTATCTGAGTACTATCAGGTCTTGTTACTATCCCTAAGTCCCTGTGTGCTAGACAGAATTGTATCTTCTGCTAACTATAGCAGGTGGGGTTTTTTGTTGGCGCAAATAATTCTGGATTTTTCTAACACACTCACAGCATCAGTCAGTAGATTGTTTTTATTGAAAACTCAAATCCAACGTTTACCTCTTTGTGAATGACCCCGACTTTCTTAGGAATAGAAGCTTGCTGTCCATTTTTAAAATGAAATCTCTAACATGATGTAACCTGAGAACATCACTGCCACATTCTTAGGCAGAACCCTTGACTGATATGTTAAGTAGTTACAGTCTAGCTTTGACGAAATACCCGGGAGAATCACTTACAGGAAGAAGGACTGATTTTGCTCACAGTTTCAGAGAATTTGGCCCATAGTTGTTTCAACCCGTGCACTTGAGCAGAACATTACAGGCCTGTGAACACATGGCAGCATGGCTGTTCACCACATGGTGTACAGGAGGAGGAGAACACAGTGAGAGATGGAACATAGGTCATGACACACTCCAGTGACCTACTTCCTCTAGATAGAGACCATTTTTCAAGGTTCTGGAACCACTCCGGGCCCCCAAGATAGCTTTTGCATCTTGGGACCAAGTATTTGTTGACATGAGTTTATTGGGGGCATTTCCTATTCAAACTGAAACGTTCCTCCAGTACTAATTTTGCAATATGCAGCCCCTCACCTCACTCTCAGTACAGTCCGATAAAGACTTAACTAAATGTTTGACTGAGTTACCACTGCATTATGCGGAATGCTACGTTAAGTGTTTTGAGTGATATAAAACCCGTGATGGACTACCACCCTGCCTCACTTACTCAAAAGATGCTTGCCAAAGAGAGTTGTGAGCGGCGTACTCTAAAAATAAAGCAATGAATAAAAACCTATCAAAAACCTTGAAGTCTGGTTAGGGAGATGATTAATGAGAGTGCTATAGGGTAATACCATTACATTTTTAAAGGGAGATGGTGGGGGAGGGGGAGAATACGCAGCTCAGTCAGAACGCTCCGAAATGGAGATGCTAACCCAGTTCAGAAGGTGTCTGAGAAATTTGTCTCCGGGAGATGAAGTTGAGCTGATTCTTCCAGAACAAAGTAAAAGCCTCCCCCAGGAAACTGGACATTTCTAGCAGAGAGCCTAGTGCAAAGGCTGGAGGCTGAGGGAAGGTTCGTTGTTGGTGTCATATGCAAAGCAGACAGCATCTCTGGGGAAGTCGGGGGATGTGTGGGTTAGATTTTGCTGAGGTTTTTAAACCTTATTTGAAGAAAAGCAAGTCATAAGCACAATGAAGACAAGAGGTACTTCCTATAATCTTCCCCCAAACCTATGGGAGAATGGAAAATCATTGTTTCCTACATTTTATAGATGCTAATGGCTTCTTTCCTACCCTGCTTTGCTTTCTGCTTGGCGGATAACATCGACAACTACAAACATAACATCATTAGCTCTGGACACCTCATCTTTTCTCTCAATCAAGAGATTGAGCAATTTGCTTAGGTGCCCTCTGTAAACTCATAAATCCAATTCACACCTCATTTTCTGGCAAAAGAACAGAACTGGAAATGAGTTCTATCTAAGCGGAAGGCCGGGAGGACTGTCAATGCTCAGAAGAATCAGGAACTCGGGACGAGGCCTGTGGGATGCAGTCATCTTGAAGACAGAGTAAGCACGCGTGCTGACTGCTCAGGAGCGGTTTTCTAGTTTGACAGCAAATTTCATGGTTATCGTAGGCAAAGAAAGGACTATAGAAAAATCAGGTTTTGTACTACCACAGAGGGTAGGTACCATCAGAGGAAACACTTATATAAAGATACTGGGCCCAACCGCAGAGATGGACCAGATCACAAAGGACTCTGTCTTCCTCATGTGCTTTATAGCTGTTGGTACCCATAATATTTATTCACTTGTCCAAGCAAGACAGAATTTGGTAGATTTTTTTTATAGCAAACTTAGTTTGATTTATTAATAGATTTGGGGTTGCTCTGGAATGGTGTCTTCTTGTCTTCTCCTCAGTTGGCTCTGTGAAGAAATTCTTCTGTGTATGTGTGTGTGAGAGGGGGCGAGGTAAAGCAACAACCAATAACCAAGCTATAAATTTACCTTAGATATATTTTTTGTCCTGCCCTGGAAAGCCCATAGAACTTCAAATAAAAATGTATTATTTAACTATTCCAATGGAAAATAAATTCTTCTTGTTTTATTTACATACCACCCCCCACAGACGTATTTTGGGAGGATTTTGATATTTGTCTTAAATTAACTTTTCTGTTTACAAAGGAACTCTTGGCATCTTCTTGTTTCCATAACATAGGGACACACTTCTTAAACCCAGGATTGGAGAGAAAGTTCTTATTACTTTCCAAATTACTGTTACTTCTTACTGCTACTTTATTTTAAGAATTTTTTATCAAGCACATAGAACAAATATATTTGGTGGTAAATCTTCCCGTTATCTATATGACATTTTTATAGTAATGGTATTTGATTCATAAGCACTTAAGCGTCTACATTGTTATATACAATAATAGAAGTTATAATTACTTCTCAGGACCAAGGTGAAAATAAAGTTGATAAAGATCTGTAAGTGTACGTGAAACACTTAAAATTGTGGCTGATCCTCAATGCCCCTATTCATTTATATGTTACCATCAGTTTTTCCACAACAATGGGTGACCCTCATGATGAAGACATCTGAACAGTGTTTAGAACATCCTACTAGCAGTTAATGCCTCAGGCAGGTATGTTTTCTTTTTCTTCTTTTCTTGAGGTTGTATGATATAAAGACAAGGTCCCATTCTGTTATCCAGGACAGCCTCAAACTCACCATCCTCCTGCCTCAGCCTCCAGGGCTGGGATCATAGGTATGAGCCCCATGTAACCTTGATGTGTTTTATTTTGCATCAGAATGGCCCAGTACAACAGTCTTGCTTTTTCTGTTACAGCAAACTGATATTACTAGTAGTATTTTTTTGTTTTCTGCACATAGCAAACCTTTCCTCGGGGCAGACAAGTCTGCAAGTTGTAATTATGCTGTGGCAACCAGAGTCAACTGCCACTGTCCCTGGAAAAGCATTGGAGTTTGTAGGGCATTCTTATAAAATTAACATCCAAATAGCTTCTCAAGTCTCTCTTCCATCAGTGTGGCCTTGTTCTAGCAGTAAGGCTTCAAGACCATTGAATGAAAATGTCACAACTGATGCCTCTAGTGGGCGTCCGAGCCAAGTGACTGCCAATATGCATGCCATGCTTTTTAAGCTTCAATGAGATTCCAGTTAGACATCTTGTAAGGTTTTTCAGTGGCTGGTGACAGCTCCTAAGAGGGTCAGAGGATCAAGCCCTGGCTGCCAAGACAAGTACACACATGGTTTTCCTCCTTTCCTCCCTATACCCACCAAGAAGAAGTGACTCGGGGGAAGGAAAGAAAACAGATGTGACTTCTGCTCATATTGGGCCAAGCTTTTCTGTGTTCCTGCTTTGATGGTGTTGAGGAACTCTCGCTGTGCGTAAACAATTCTGGTTACTTTAGGATTCTTTTTTAGCAGGGAGCCCATCTCTATCAGTTCATGATGAAAATGTCCATGTAATTGCTACTTCTTATCCCTTGTGTCTCCCGTTATCAGGGAGCATAGGTTCAGCTCACAGCCTTGCGATGCTTTGTCAAGAGCCACCTGTTAAACGCTTTGCCATTGTACACCAAGAAATCCATTTTCCCCCTACATGTTTGCTTACTGTGAATGCTGTAATAATTCACTAAAAGTCTGACAGTCAGATATGCTAGGTGCTTAGAGGAGTGTCCAGTTGGATGAAAGAATTATGTACAGCCAGATATGTTGGCACAGGCCTGTAAGCTCAGCAGTTGGGAGGTGGAGAGAGGAGAATTTGAGTTTGAGGCCAACCTGAGCTACATGGGTGGTTTCAAGCCAGCCTGAGCTACATAAGACCCAGCTCTTTAAAAGGTGGTGGTGGTGGGGGGTGAGAAGCAGAGAGGAAAGATAGTATACAGTATGTTTCCGTGAGGAAGAAGTAAGGTTTATGACATCACAGTGTAGTCTTAGAAAACTGATACACAGCTACTATTTCTTCTTTATAAGAATGATCTTGTCTGGTTTCTGGGGATTTTCCTGGCTCATCTCAACATCCTGGGAACTCTTAACATCAATCAAAGTATATAAGTTAGTACTGGTTTCTTAAGTTAGTTTTCAAAAGACTGGTTCTTCTAGTCAGCATGTGATAAAGTGTTACTTACAATCACACATGTAAGTCCTGACCTTTAGACACCCTTGACGCCTAGCTCTTCTGTGTACGGTCTCTCTTATCTAGTCCCACCTTCTAGAGATGACTTTCGAGCTCTTGCAAGCCAGTTGTTTGGACCGCTTACTTTATCTTTCTGATGCATGGTCCATTTCTCCTACTGTAAATCCTCAATGCCCGTTAAGTGTTTATTGACATTCTCGGTTCTGGTAGTGTGTTTTCTGTGATTCGTTGGCTTGAGTACTCAAGAACCTTATCCATTCCTGTGTTGTATGCACTATCCGGGGATTTCTGCCTTTATTCAAAAGTTCTCTGTGATAGTGCCCCTTCATACTCTTGTTGTGTCTATAGGATAGACATTTTCTACCTGAGCTAAACTGTGATTAGTTAATGTTAATTTTGTATTGGATGTCTGTAGGTTCATCAGTGTGGTGTGACTGTTTTGTAGTGGAACAAGATGTAGATAGGTTCCTGGAATTATTAACCTGAATACAAGTCAGATCCTGGTCCTTCTTTACTAACAATGAGTAGTGCATGGCTTTCTGTCGTCCCCACCCTGCTGCTTTCTGTCTGCTCTTATTACAGAGACAAAAATCTACCAAGGATAGGGTAATATGACATTGCCAAAGGTGAAATGGCCACTGGTTTATCTCTGACGTAGAAAAGACATTCTTAAACTATGAGGAAGACATTTCTTTTAAAAGTGCTGTTCTTTTAGACCATCCCATAGATAAAGCACTGGTTTGTGGGTTCTCATTCCTCTTGCCGGGGGTGAGGACGGCGGGGAGGTTAGCTTGAATCTTGTTATCAGCACCATGTCTTCCCAGATACCTTTCCCTTATCAATGAAACCCATTGCCTGGAAGATTCATGTTCTCTACTCCTCAAACTTTCTTCCTTTATTGCTAACCTGGAAGGTGCGATGTCCAAAGTTTCAACTCCACAGGCGTATGTTTTTCAGGCTGTCTCCAGTGCAAACTGAAGTGCCTATGTTTGCTTAAGGGAGCCCTGAGTTCGCCTTCTTGCTCCTTCCTGACTATGCTGGCCAAGCGCACCTTTTGTCATCTTTCCAGGATCTGTATTCTCTTAAGCAAGACTTCTTAAGCACTTCCTGTTTGCTTTTGTCTATTCTTTCTGAGCATGAGTAAAAAAGTTAGTGGTCCTGACATTTAGATGCTTAAATATAGAAATTAATTGGCCTAGAATAAACTCTTGTGTAGTGTTTGTTTTACTTCACATTTCATAAGCTTGTGTCTGTCCCTTAGTCAGCAAAGGAGAACAGGAGACTCGGGAGAAGAACTATACCTACTTTGCTAAAGGTGGACCCAAGAAGACTTTGATGAAGCAATTTCACCAACAATTATTTATGGGATGCTTGGGGCACAGGGCAGTTTGCTAAGTGCTGAGAAATCCAAAGAGTCCAAAATCTATATCAGGACCCATGCCTCAGAGTGATCATATAAGTGGTCATGCAAGACACATTGATGCAATAGTCACCCAGACAAATGTGAATTCACTATTGAGATGGTTTACACAGGAACGTTAACAGAGATTTGAGGAATGAGACGGGAGAATAGAGGAATGGGAGAAAGTAGGAAAGGACAGGTAAGAGAAAGCAAAGAGTATATGTATGGGCAAGTAGTAAGAAAAGATGAGAACTTGGGAAGTGTTTCTGGTACCCAGATAACAGTGAAGCATTAAGCAATGACGAGCTGTATTGAAGGACTTGAACCTTCATCCAGAGGCCCTAAAGAATGTGAGGCTGAAGAAGGATGCAACTCAGTTGATGTCTTCATTATTGCTTTGATGATACTACACAGCAAATTGGAGACTTGGAGGATGTAGGCGTGGAGTTGAGAAATAGTTGGGATGTCAGAAGACGTTTGTACACAGATACATTGGTGTCTGTTTATGGAGACACTGAACGTGAGAGTGTCGGGAAGGGAGATCTCCATGCTGATGCCTGCAGTTATAACTTATGTAGACTGTGAGCAAAAGTCTAAAATGAGCATACTGAAGGAGCAAAAGGCTTTAGCACTATAGAGAGATCATTCATGGTGCATGCATCTCTTTCTCTCTCTCTCTCTCTCTCTCTCTCTCTCTCTCTCTCTCTCTCTCTCTCTCTCTCTGTGTGTGTGTGTGTGTGTGTGTGTGTGTGTGTGTGTGTGTGTGTGTTTCTGAGAAAAAGTCTCTCTGTTTTATAGCCTTGGCTGTCTTGGAACTCACTATGTAGATCAGGCTGGCCATGACCTCACAAAGATCAGCGTGCCCCCACCTCTGAAGTTCTGGGACTAAAAGTGTGTGCCTCCATGCCTGAGTCATTCATTGTATTTTTTTAAATGTCTAATTTAAGGGACTTTTGTAGTACGTGATACCTCAACCAAGGGGAATGCCAGGGCTGTAGATAGAAACTGTAAAGTGGCTATTATGTAGATGATTATTGAAGCTGTAGTGGCGTTAAGAAAACTGCACGACAGAGGAGAGCTCTGAAAATTCATATATCTCGTTAGCTCAGTAAAAGGACAAGAGCCAGGGAGTCAAGGAGGAATTGCTGAGAGATTAAAACCTTGTAGCAAACACGGAAGAGTCCTCGGTCTAGAAAACAATCAGAATGTTAAGTGTGGGGAAAACTTGAAGTGCTTGGTTTGTTTCCACGCAGGCTGTTTGTTTATGATCTGGAATGCCTACTTTGTCTAGAGGGGTGGGGACGGGAGCTAAGCATCTAATGGATTGAGGAGTGAGTGGCAAGCCAGGGAAGATGCTGAGAAAGGTAACTTTTTAAAACGTTTCCCTGTGAATGGGAAAGAGGAGTCACGTGGTAGTGGCAGAGAGTGGCTACAGCATCTTCTGCTTTTTTTCTTAAAGCACAAAGAATTGAGTGTGCTCAAGAGTAGCCAGAAGTAGGGGAGATACATCTGAGTTAAGGGCAGTTAAGAAATCTTAAATTTTCACACATTTCATTTTCTTCCTGTATATCTGGTCCTTAACAAAATCCATTTATTAAACAAATATTTGCTGATCGTCTTCTGTGTGACAGGCTACAGTCTAAGCTTTGATAATATGTCAGGATTATTTGTTGAAATGCTTTTTAAAAAAATGTTGTGGGTGATAGTGGGTCTAGGGTGAAATCAAAAAATTGTGTTTTGACCATGCCGATGAAGATGTACCTGGGTTATCTGTGTAGAACAGTTAGGTGACCTATTGAAGCTTTCTGAAGAATAAACATCCATGAGAAAAGAAGCCTTTGCATCTGCATTGCTGTAACCCTGGGCACTGTGTGCTTGACCTACTTTTAAAATACTCATGTGAATTCATTAGTTTCGTTGTATTGGTGAATTCTGCCACTAATCTCATCTTACGGGTGCCAAAATGAAACGATTTTGAACAACTTATTTATAGTCAAACAGTTATAATAAATGGTACCTAGCATTCTGTTACAGGAAGTCTGACATCAGAGAGAAAATGCCAGTCTCTGTTTGGTCTGTAACAGACATGGCGTTCTTGTAACTGAGTAATGTAGTTCAAGATTAAACAAAAGTTGGCATGTGTTGTTAGGATGCAAAAGAATATGTCTAGAAAAGCAGGACTTGTGGTAGAGAAAGTTAATACCAGAGGACGTCATTGAGGCCAAAAAATATGCGGTGCTATTGTATGGTAGAATAGCAATTTTTGACTTTGTCTAAGAGGACTATGGAAAAGAATTCAGTTTTAAATCATGTGTGTATGCATTGCTTACAGTCTCATCATGAAAAGTCATCAGTCATTTGTGCATACCAGGTGCTTCACAACACCTAGCCATGCTATGATACAGAGAAGTAAATGCATACGTTCTATCGAATTGTCCAGACATTTTCAGTCATGGTGCTTATCACGGAAAGAATTTCTAGTTGAGCGGTGATTGTTTTTTCTTTTTAATAGAGCCCTTCCCAGTTTCCAGGAATGTTCCAGGGGCCCAGCCCATGCTGTCTTCCAAGCTGTGAAATAAAGCAGCACTTTCAGGCCAGAGAGCACTTCCCTCCCTGGAAATTCAGTGTGTGATATGGAGAGCATCAGAAAACAGACTGCAGTTGTCCACAAGTTTACATAGAATCTGTGGTTTAGTGATATTTGATAAGCCATCGTTAATAAAACTTGTATTCATACCCACAGAGAGTACCTATCATTTGTTACTCAATTCAAGAGTTTGACCCTGACTAGAGTTAAGAACTTTACAGCAAAGCTGCCTCCTTGGAAAACAAAATGGGCACCTGCAGATGCCTCCCTGCTTTCGAGGGTCTTATTGGTAATCTTTTAATGTCGCATTCATTGGAATGTGACCTGGGAAATTTCTTAGAAGCCTAGAGTTTGTCAACGGAGGTTTTTCCTGTTTCTGCCAGATGCAAAGGGCATATCTTATGTGGGGACTTAATTCCTCAGGTTGAAGATCTCAGACATAATGCCAACCCCATGGGCAAAGCTGTTTGAGGCCAACACCAGGGTTATAAATTCTCAAAGGACCAGTTTTTCTTCCTCCTACTAAGAGAAGGTCAAGCAAGCAAGCTTCTTAATTTTACTCTATTGAGGTTTAGATTTTTCCCCCCAGTTTTTCCCTGCATTAAGAATGCAGCCTCCTACTTTTTCTAGGAGGGTTTCTTCTTATTTTTTCTTTCTAAGGGCTGGCCCTAGGCTTTATCTTTACTCCAGGGATTCTGTGTACCCTTTAATAATGAAACATAAAGTCACATTCTTCTTCTTTTGGGATTGGCCTGATATTACTATTCTGTACATACTTCCTTACAAACTCGGGGATGCAAGTAAAGAGACTTTAAATTTTGTCTTCTGTACTTTTCATTTTAGTAGATTATACATATTACTGTAAATGATGGTCCTACGTATGAACTGTTGACTAGGGTACCTAATCCTCTCAGTAGCTCTGTAGAGTTGGTGGGAAGTATGCAGTGCCTTGAGGTTTGTGTAGCTCGTCCACTTTTAAGCATCCAGGAGGAATTTTTTTTCAGAGTTTGATCCAAGCTTCCCAACTTTAGATAATGCCAAATGTAGCAAAGTAATCTTAGGAGAATGTAGCTTGTGTTTGGTCTGTTGTATTCTTAACAGAAGGAATGAACCTAGTGGTACGGAAGAAATGGAAGAGGGTGAATGGATGGGTAAAGGGATGGATGGATGGATGCATGGATGGATAGTTGGATAAATGGATGGGATGGATAGATGGACAGATGGAAGTGTAGATGAATGGGTAGAAGGATGGATGGATGAGTGGGTGGATGGATGGATGGATGGATGGATGGATGGATGGATGGATGGATGGATGGATGAATGGGTGGATGGGTGGATGGATGGATGGGTGGATGGGTGGATAGGTTGGTAGGTGAGTGGGTGGGTGGATTATGGATAGATGGCTGGATGGGTGGATGAATAGATGGATGAAATGGATGGATGGATAGAGAGATGGATGTAAAATATCTCAATACATAGCCCAACAGAAGGGCTAATTAGCAACACAGAGTGTTAACTAATATAGCATTATTTATTTGAATAAATCTCAAAAGATGGGGGAAGAGAGGAAATGTTTTCTCTTAGGCATTATAAAATTATTCTGCAGTATCCCGTAGGGTCTGTGCTTTGGTTTGGGGGCCGAGTGTGTCTTCAGACATTAAGTTTTGTTTTCCTGTAGTTGGTGTGTATTAATGCTTGGAGTAAAGGGGTAAGTCAGTAGGGACTTGGGAAGCACACAGCACTCTTCGTTGTTATTTTTCTGACTCTTAACTGTAGACAGGTCACTGATGCCCAAGGAGGCCTCTAGTTCTTCTTGTTAAGACCAGAAAACAGTACTGATTTCAACTTTATTCCCCACCGCCACACCCAAACCCCTAAAAAGTTGATATCTGCAAAACTTATATAATATTATGTATACATGTCTTCCTAATGGCACTTCATATATCAGAAGGTTGATACTACAGTTAAATATGTATATTTTTAATCACCCGCTGAATTTGGGGTGCTTTAGATACAGATATAATATGGACTGTGGGGTAAGAATATTTATAAAAGTGTTTCTCTTTTCTCCTATTTTATTCTTGGAAATACTGACTCAGGTACTGTAATACTCAATTTAGTCTTTCTGGATTGGATGTAAAAACTATGTGGTCTTTATCTTTATATTTAAGATCCAAAGTATATGTAATGTTTTTTGCCCCAAACAGGAAGGATGCTGTAAACTAAAGGCAAGGGTAACGCACAGCCAGCTTTACTTTGCATGTTCCCTGAAGTTCTATCAAGGTCAATTGAAGAAGATCAGATTTGGATTTACAGCTTAATGAATAAGCTTATATAACCAATCACATAGGTTGCATTGAGAACATTCTATGCATGTCAGTCATAAATTGATCCTGCCAGAACGAAAGTGATAACTTGACATCCGCCATACTGTTTGGGTTCACCTTTTCATTTCAACTGCCTTTCAAGTTTCCTGACCACACAGTTTTGCAACCGCATCCAGCACTGCGTTGTGGGTGTTTGAACAGGCAATCGCTCTGACTTCACAACTCTCTGACCTCTTGCTATTACCCAGTTTCCCTTTTGCCTTCATTAGCAGGGAAAAGCTACATTTGCTCACCCTCTCCGCTCCTCCTCATTATAAGAAATACAAAGGTTAACGTAAGAAGACGGCCTTTAAGAAAGCTCCTTGGAGTGTGAGCTTGTGAATGTTGGGGATTTGATGGCACACAATTGCCCCACCTTACCCACTAAGGACAGTGTCTTTCACTTTAATTAGTCCTTATCTAGGTTCATTTGAGCACGTCTCTAAACAGGGCCCAGTATCTGTTTTCTAAGCAAGGGTTCTCAGCTAGCACTTGAGTGTCCCTAACAGATCTGGAAAATTTCCATGTAGGATCACTTTCAACTGAGTTTCCCTCAAGGATTTACTCTTGTGAGAAATCTCCAAGGAGCTAAGAAGTAACGGGGAATTGTTCCCCATAAGAGTCAGAGTTTTTAGTCAGGATGAATGGTAAGATGCTACCCGGTTTCACAACCATGGTGATAGAACTCTGTCAGATGATTGAAATAAAATTGAGACAAAGTTAATGCAGCAGCAGCAACAACAACAACAACAAGGAAATATTTGTGTGGTGTTTCTGTGGGATTGGTGGGAATATTTCTTTTGCTTTGGAAGAATTCATTGATAGAGGATAAGGCTCACTCACCAACAGTGTGCCTGTAGAACAGCACGGCACGGTTAACAAGTAGTACACCATTTTGGATGGGGGATTTGTCAGTATCCACACCTTTGTAACACATCTCATCTTGATGAGCTTAGCTTCAGCTCTCCTGCCCCGTGTCCACGTTCCAAGCCACTCTTTCCTGTAGCTCCTTCCAGGCATGAATTCCAGCCTTTAGGGCAGTGTTTCTCAACCTGTGAGTCGCAGCCCCTTTGGGGGTCTCATATCAGATATTCTGCATATCAGATCTTTAGATTGCAATTCATAACAGTAGCAAAATTATTATTATTGTGAAGTAGCAGTGAGATAATTTTATGATTAAGCATCCTGTCACGTGAGGAACTGTATTCAAGGATCACAGCATTAGGAAGATTGAGAACCGCTGCTTCAGGGTATTTTGAGATCAAAACTCAGTTCTTGCTGGTTCCCTGTTTAGATCCTCCCAAGACTCTACACAGCCTGGCCTTTGCCTCTCTTTCCAGGCCTGTGTTATCTTGTTCTATCTTCACTCTTACCCTCTGGCCTTGTTTGGATTAAAAACTTACCAAGGTCTCTCTCCTCAAAGATGTCCGAGAATCCATTCACACTTCCTGCAAGGCTCTGCCCATCTTGCTTGTGTAGCAGGCTCTTCCTCTGTCCTGATATCTCAGCTTGACATTGATTTTAAATATGAATGTTAAATATTAATACAGATGTAAGCTGCATAAAAGGATCTTCTTTCTACTTTAAAATGGGGTGTGCTCCCCAGCTACGTTCCTTTGCCCTGTTTGGCTCATCCCAGAGCAATTATATTAATTTGTTTAATTTTTGTTACTTGTTCTTTCTTGGAACAATGAGGGCAGATAGATAAGAACGGCGACTCCCTGTCTTGTCTGTCACTGAACACCTAGCACCCAGTACTCCATTGTTTAACACAATTGTTTAGTCTCTGAAAATCCACACTGTTCAAGTAACACAAGTGGTATATAAAAATGCAAAGAAGGAGGAAAGACTCCTCCAGAGTTAATCTGTCCACAGACTATCCTGAGGGTAAGTGGGTTACTTCTGGGCAATAAACAGAATCTCCATGGTTGCCTGCTAACATAGATAACTCTGAAAGATGTCCATGTCAGAGTCTGTGTGTATATATGCACGCGTGTATCTGAATATGTAAGATTAAAAGTCTCTTATTCATTTCATTGGTTGTAGGTAGAATCTGCTTGTCATGACAACTGCTTAGTTGATATTACTGTGTTAGGTTTCCAGATCTCGAATTTGCCCGTTGTTATTGAATAAATATCTCCCTATTTCTTCATACATCTCCGTGCCTAATCCTCATGGCCAAACAGGGATGCTGTTGAGCGGTTCCTTCCATCTGCGTGTTTGTTTTCTGGGTCGGGGGAGATTGTGATAAAGCAGAACAGTAAAAGTCAGTGTGTTTGCAAAGCAAATACTTCCCTCAATCCAGAACGCACTGCAAATAACTAATTATGGCTCTTCTTGAGCTTTTTAGTAGAAAGCAGAGCGCAATTCTTAGTTCTTTTTTTCTAAACTACATATCAGTTACTTTTTCTCAATGTGTTCTTTTTTTTTTAATTTGGTAAATGGTTCTTATATTGCCATGAATACCAACTCATAACTATTGAATCATAATAACTGAAATTCCTTCCAAATAGAAGAATGAGCTGGTACACTCTCCCTTCTGTGACATCCTAACCTATACCTCAGTGTTTTAGGTTTTGTTCTGTTCCTCCCGTGCCATCTTTACCCGATCCATTGGTTATCGAACACATACGTTCCCTCCACCACATCTGATCTCCATGGCAACCAGAGGTGGTTGCTAAGTGCTGGTTTCATCCAAGCTGTTTTGATGCCAAATGCTAAGTACCCTGTCACGATACGCCTATGTAATGTGCACTGATGCACTTTCCGGTTCCATCCAGTCCAGGGAAAGAAAATAGCAGCGTTTAGCTTTCTTTAGCTGAATCCTGTTTCTAACATGGTGTAAGAAACCAAATCATATTTTAAAATTGGAAATTGATATTTTCCTAAATTTCTCTCAGTAATATTTTATAATCACAGATGTTTATGAAGGCGGAAATGAGTGCTTTGAGCAGTAGCCAGTTTCCTGTTTCTAATCCAATCATTTGCCATCCTACCCAAGGACAATAAGGATCATCCCCCTTTATCTGATTGGATCAGAAAAAAAAGGACAACCATGTCTGCTTATTCAAAATTCCTCTGATCTAAATCTGATTTTTCTTTTATAAAAGAAAATATGACATGTCTGCAGATGTACCATATTCATGGTAGACATATGAGCTTTTGGGCCCTGAAGTGACCATATTTACAATACAGGCTCTTAATTCTAACACAAATTGCTGAAACCTTGGTGTGGAAAGAACGCTGACCACACTTCACAGCTCTGCCCAGGCCTTGGTGGCAGCCAGCCTGTTGACCCTTGTATCTGGTGCTTGCACATCTGATTTACATGTTCTGTCCCAGAAAACAGCTCACTGGAAGCATGTACACTGGCAGCGCTCACGTAACCTACAACAGATCTCAGTGCACCTTTTCCTGCTGCTCCGGAGGGCAGGTTGGACCCTTGACTATTTACTACTCACTACTGAGTGTGAGGTTTTTTTAAAATGTAAACAGGCAGCTTTTGTGGAAATTTACCAGCCTGAGTAGTCATAGACCTTGTAAATAGGTAGCCTTGGCAGATAATACCAACTTAGATAAAGACAAGTGAATCATAGGCAGAGTCATAGTGACCTGTCCCCTGAACCTTCACCCAGCCCATACCCTGTTCTGAAAGATATCTGTACTCCCCCTGAACACCCACGCTCCGGTGTCATCCCCTTCCCCACATCCTGCCTTTTTGTGTTTATAGCCCCCTGTGTGAATAAGTAAAAATTACGTTTTGATTTAAAGAAATAATTAAAATTAATAAAATATAAAAAAAAGAAAGGAAGAACTGCACTTCCTGAAAATTTCAGAGGTGCTGTTTCTCCATTCTGCCTTGTCTGTGACCCATTCCTACCCATACCCATCCCCCACCACGCCACCCAGTCTCTAATTCACGATTGTTGTAGCGTGTTTTATAAAAGATTTGGATTACAAAATATATGGCAGATATGTTCTCCCTCTTTTACTATGGAAACCCTGTGATAATGCAAGCAATAGGGGAGGGGAAGAAAGTAGAATATTTAACTTGGTTTTTGGGATCATAATATAATTACATCATTTCCCCTTCTGTTTCCTCTGTCCAAGCCCTACCGTATATCACTCCTCATTCTCTTTCAGATTCATAGCGTCTATTTTCATTAATTATTGGTGTGTATGTGTGTGTTTAAATATGTAAGTACAACCTACTCAGTCTGTATGATGTCACTTATATGTATGTACTTTCAGGATTGACTGTTTGGTACTGGATAATCAATTGGCGTGGTCTTCCCTGAATTTTCCCCAAGTCTAGACTAAATATAATTGTAGTGTATCCAGTGACATTGCAGAAAATATTAATTGTCCCAGAACTTTGTGTTACTTCAGTATGTGTGTGTGTGTTCATACATGGAAGCAAGATGGTAGGTGTTACAATTAAATCAGCATTTGCACCTTGATTATTGACAGGAAACTATACTTGAAAGACTTGAACCCTGTGCATAGGTAAATTCGTGCTCTGGAAATGCATTTGAAGAGAAACCATTTGTCCTTGAGTTCCTAACCAATCAAAGGTGCAAAAAGTTACCACTGGAAGATGTAGCCCATAATAGCATAAAAATCCCCATGGATAGAAAGGAGAGTGTTTGAGTTTTCTAGTTCATCTTGTGGGATTCCGGGATTCTTCAAGTGCTTAGCTGCTAGTGGTTTTGGATTAGGAGTGTGTGTTGGGTGAGTGCTTAGGACGGTGGGAAGGCAAATGTTAGGTTCCTCAGAATCTGAGACCCACAGAGAAGCTCTGCCATTGTCCAAGTCACGCTTCCAGGACTCAGCGCTCCGCACTGAGCAGCCAGCCCCACTTTTGAAGTATTTTCTGCACTCCTGACATCCTTTCAGAAGTATTTCCTTTTAAAATATCATACATTCTTCTCGAGAAGAATTAGTCTTTCAGATAATACAAAGAAACATAGGATACTTGTAATCTGTCAAGTATGGCAACAAACATTAGGGTATTACAGAGAGATAGAATACAGTTTTTTTCCCAAGAAGCTTGACTGTCTAATTATAAACCTGCCTTTTAATTTGGTTTTGACTGCAGAGAAGCACATCTAGGCGGAGGAAATGGGAGAGCGTGGTTTCATTCAGGGTTTGCAATTTGTATTTTTATGTGTAAGGGGGGAAATAAAAATGGAAATCCTCCTTTGGCATGACAGTTAAGTATTGGAATCATGCTTACATATAAAATGAGTCTACGGTTTTAGGAAAATTCTATGTGGATCTAATATTATGTGACTATTTTGCATGAAGTAACCGTGACAGATGACCAATAAAATTGTGTACAGTAGCCCAGTTGGCCAATGAGATGATTTAGGAACTTAAGATTTTAAAATGTCAGCACAAACTGTCAATATGGGATTCAGAGTGGAAATCGGGGCTTTCTAAAATAGGGTATGTGGTCATACGTATGTATGAGTGCATGCAAATGATCTGTGAATTTAAACGCAGAACTTATGAATTCGAGCATACTTTGATTTCACAAAATAACAGCAGCACTACCTTTGGATCTAAGGGCTGGGATCTAATCCATGAAATAATGGAATGTGTTGCCGTAGCATCTCTTCTGTTTAGCAAAGCTGGTCCCTAGAGTTGCTCCTTTTCCCTCACTCTCCCTCTTGTTCCCATACAGCTGTGACTTTAATCTCAGGTGATAACAAAACTGTGTCTCTCCTCTCCAGTGGCAGCAGCCTCCACGGATGTTAATTTCAGCATCTGGCAGGCTCATTCCTGATTTCGTTCAGTGAAACCTGACTTTAATTGTTAGCCTCCGAAGCTTGCTTCAAGTGTCTCAGGTTTCTTGACTTTCCATCACTCAAGACGAGTTATTAATATATCTCACACTGAGGGTGCGTGCAAGCTTGTCTATTGGTCTAGATCTGTCCTTTCTTAATGTGAACTATTTGGGGATGAAATAAAAGCTATCTATTCTTTTAACCTCCCGGTTCATGTAGTGTCTGATATGGAGCAGTTCTGAGAAGTGTTTGTTGAATGAAGATGTGTCCTGAGGTGCAGGAGACTAGGAAGGGAAGATGTTCTGTGACTGTGTAGTACAGGGGCTAAGCAGGGCTTCAGGGAATGAGTCAGTAGGGAAACAGTTTAAGTTGTCTCTGTTAGAAGGAGAAAAGACGATAAAGCCATCCCTGTTCCACAGCGCTCTCAGCCAACCTGACATGAGTTTTTAGTTTTATACCTAGCATTCAGTTCCCACTCATAACTCTCTTTATAACAATGGAAACCAGAGGCACAGGATTATTATATATACAAATAAATGCATGCTCAGTTAAGCATATTCTATTAAGAAATGACTTTTAAGCTGTCATGGTTAGAAATAGACCTAAAGTATAGCATATCTACTATAAAATATTTGAATGGTTGAAAGCATAATAATAATAATAATAATAATAATAATAATGCAAAGGTAAATTTTAAAAACATAAATTCAACTTAATGATAGCAAGCCAAAAATATCATTACCGGTTTACATGGCTTTGCATGGGCACAGCCTTGTCCGTTATGTACAAGAGTAAACTTTGGTAAGCATGCAGCGGTATTTTCAAGGTGGTACCTTTTGCTGTATTTAAAGTTAGATGATATGTGACGTTTGGGATTGACAAGAGTGTTTATCAGCTTGGGCCTTGGCAGGAATTTCTCCAATGTTAGCCTTTTTCTCTCCTACACCATCACTTAAGAATTAACAGCAAACAAAATGAGATCCTGGCTCAAAGAAAAGGTTTGATCAGGGAAGGAAACAAGAGGGCAGAATAGGGGATGGAGCCAAGGGTACACCATTTTGTAAACTAAAAATTTAAGTATAAGAAAAAAATATAACAAAAAGAAGAAAAAAGTTAACCATAATTCTTGATTTGCTCTCTGCTGGTTGGGTGACAGATAGATTTCCAGTCATGGCTTGTGCATTAATTCATCATTTATTGAACATCTGCTTCTGTATCAGCTAATTCAGGGGCACACAAGAATCAGTCCCCATTCCCAAGGATCTCTGTCTGGTTATGTGATGTCTAAACATTGTATTCTGCGTCGGTCGGAGCTTCATCAAATTCAGTTTCTTCCGTACTCCTTGGAAACTTGAAGACTGTTCTGAGAGCCACCAAGCTAATTAAAGGATTAGTAAGTGAGACTCGTGTGAAAGAAAGCTCAAGAAGGACTGAATTATTTAGCAGGGAGGAAAGAAAGCCAAGGGGACATATATTAATCGTTTTGAAAATGTAATGGAGGTGGCCATCTGGTCTTAGTTGGCCAAGGTTGGGCAAGAAAATGGTGGACGAAAGTCTAGTACAAGGTATTTCGGTTAGAACTGGAAATTAAAGACCATGTGAGTTAATTTAATATGGATACTATTAACAAATGGGCTTCTGACATTTCATATTATATTTAAATGACACATGTTATCTTTGTTCACCAAAGTTGAATTTGAACTGAATTTAGGGATCAAATGAAGAATGTTAAAAAATTACCAGTCGTTTTTCTAAAGATGTTTAGAGCTTGCCTGGACAGGAGCTGACACTTCAGGACACGTGTGATACTGAAACAGTAAAACCAGCAAGCTGTAGCAAGGGCAGTCTTGTGATAAGCATATTCTAATTGCCTTTATAATCTTTCCTTTTCCTCAGTACTGGGAATTGAACCCAGAGCCTCATGTGTGCAAGCCATGGGTTCTCCCATTGACTTCTAGCCTCTTTGCTGCTTTTATAATCTTCATAAATCATTAGAAAATTGAGACTCATTTACCCAAGAGCAAGAATCTAACCCTTCAAATAACTGAAGTTGGCTTGTAAAATACGCACACACACACACACACACACACACACACACACACACACCATTGTTTGGCTCAGTTGAAAGGTATATGCTGAGAGTTAATGCCTTCTCTAATTTGAGTTTGAAAACCTCCTTGCTGGTAGACTGAACAAGACTTGCTTATGCCACAGTAGCTTGAGAACCTGACTCGGGATCGAACCTCCAAAGAAAATGGAGATTTAGAGTCCATCTGCTTCCTGATTTCATTTATTTCAAAGCCTCTAATTTTAAAGCCCGTTCATCTCAGGTGCCAAATTTCCTCAAACTGAAAGAGCTCTTAACTCAATCTTTTCTCCTTGCCAAATGAGTAATTTCAAGTCTCCCTCCTTACCAAATGACCACTGTAATTCCTTAATCGTCTGAGGAAGGGGTCTCAATTTTTTTCTCTCATAAAAACTTTATGTACCCTATTCCCTATGCCCAATCCCAGACACTAGTGTATGGCTGAATTGTGTTACCTGACTAATAAGAATAGCCTGGGAAAATGAATGGATGGCTCTTAGGTGGCAAGTTGTTCATTTTCATTTAATTGTCTTTCTCTTGGTTTGAGGAAGTAAGAACACATAGGTTGTGTGTGTGTGTGTGTGTGTGTGTGTGTGTGTGTGTGTGTGTGTGTCTGTGTCTGTGTCTCTGTATGTGTATGTGTGTGTATCTGTGTCTGTCTCAGTGTCTGTCTGTGTCTCTGTATGTGTATTGTTATGTCTTTCTCTGTGTGTGTGTGTGTGTGTGTGTGTGTATGCCTGTCTGTGTCTATGTGTGTGTGTGACTGTGTATGTGTGTATGTCTGTGTCTGTGTGTATGTATCTCTATTTATATGTGTCTTGGTGTGTTTTTCTCTGTGTGTGTATGTCTGTGTATGTGTCTCTGTGTGTGTGTGTGTCTGTGTGTGTGTGTGTCTGTGTGTGTGTGTCTCTGTGTGTGTGTGTGTGTCTGTGTGTGTGTGTGTGCCTGCCTGCCTGTCTGTGTTTGTGTGTGTCAGTCTGTCTGTCTCTGTGTGTGGCTGTCTCTGTGTGTGTATCCATCTCTGATTTGCTTAATTGTTTTATACATGCTTTCAACCTTTCGTGGCAATGTAAAAGATGTGTTTGTGATGTTCTGTTAGTACAGAGAAACATACATTTGCTCATTTTAAGTGTTTTGACTTTTGATAAGAGGGAATGAACTCTCCTGGTTTTCGCTGAACATTGAGTTCCTTAAGTCAAATTTTACAGGGTGTTTGAACCACCAATCTGACTACATCATCCTTCTAGCTTGTATTTCTCAAAGCGTTGCTGACTTCCACCTTCTTGTTGTGGTGCGGGGCCTCAGACCTTCTCACTTAGTCCTCAGGTTTGCTGTCTCACCAATCAGATAGACAAGGACCATCACATTCCATTTGACTGGTACCTTTCAGCATTCAGAGAACAGTGGCCTTTACCGTAGCCATTAGATACATCTGTCTCTGGGAAAGATTTCCTACTATTCACAATTGGGTGGATTTCAGTGATTCCCTATAGAAGGATACAGTCTCCCAAATGGCTAACCTGCTTCACATGTAGCATTTCTTAAAATGATGGTATCAGTGGTGCCAGCTGTCAGCTCAGTGAAAGGATGAGAGGTCAGGGAGACTCTGAGGGGCCAGGGTTGACTCTCTAGAGCCATGGTTCTCAACCGTGCTAACACTATGACCCTTTCATACACTTCCTCACATTGTGGTGACCCACAACCATAAAACTATTTTTGTTGCTGCTTCATAACTCTAAATTTGCTACTGTTATGAATCGAAACGTAAATCTCTGTTTTCTGATGGTCTTAGGCTGGCCCTGCGAAAAGGTCTCTTGACCCCATCCCAAGGGGGTCACCACCCACGTGTCGAGAACTGCTGCTCTAATGGGAGAGATGAACGTTTAGAAACACCTGAAGCAAGACGAAGCTGCCTCAGACTCTTAAGCTAGCTGAGGACTGGGAAGTTTGCTGCCCCGTGGCTCTGGCAAGCAGACAGTTAAAGCGAGGTGTGCCTGCACTCTTTGTCATCTCTGTGCATTTGATGGAATTTGAAATACTTTGAAACACACAGTAAACAGCCCCCCATACACACACACACACACACACACACACACACACACACACACGGAGCCAAAGAGTAAAGGAACTTCATAAATCTCAGTAATTTGTGATTAAACAAATGAAAAATCAGCTCAGCTAACTCTGTATTTACCATCTGAACTCAGTGTGTGGATCAAAGGTAATGCTTCTGCACTCTTCCTGAGTTTATTTTTAAAGCTAGATTAAAGAACTCTAAGCCTTGCCGTTGTAAATGATGGATCCATAAATGTACGTGTGTGTGTGTGTGTGTGTGTGTGTGTGTGTGTGTGTGTGTTGACTCTTCTAACCCTGAGGATGTGGTGTCATTAGCTCGGTTTTACAGATGAAGAATCTGTGGCCCAGAAAGGTTAAGTAACTTGCCCAGGGTCCCGAGATTATTAAGTGGCAGTTCAAAAGCAATTCAGTCAGAAAAGCATGGAGAAAAAAAATAATCAAAAGAATTATGAAACAAAGCGTACTCCCTTGTATTATGCGTGCTTCAAGGGGACAGTGTTTAATTTGTCTTCTTTGCAGCCTTAATTTTGAGTTTCCACATCTCTTTCTCTTTTTAAACTCTTTCTCTCTTTTGGGTGATTTATATTCCTTTTTTTTTCTTCTGTCCTGGCGCTGTTCTAAACTTACTTCAGCATGAAGCTTGGAAGGTTGAGGAAAACGGAAAGGGCAGTGGATGGGGGTGGAACTAATAAGGTCTCTCTATAGTTTTTTATGCCCTAAGCATAAGCAGTACTCTCCCAGGTCTACCAACCAGTGAACATACTGACTTCCTTAGCTCGTGGCAGTGGTCCTGTGAGTACCCGTTGATGATCCATGGTCAAATGGAAAGTCAGGGGCATAATTAACATGATAATCCACTTAATGGAATTAGCTTGTGACTAACCAGGCAACTTTGATTCCAGATCATTCTGTAGTGTTCCGTGAAGTTCTCTTTTATTATCATATAAACTACAATTATAACTGTCTCAAGAACTAACAACTCACCCAGCAAGGTTAAAAGAACAGAAACTTGGGGCTGAGGAAGTGGATGGTTCAATGGTTATGAGCACTTACTGCTATCGCAGTGGACCAGGTTTGATTCCCAGAATGAACATGGCAGCTTACAACCATCTGTAAATACAGTTCCAGGAGCCTGACACCCTACTCTGACCTCCGTGGGCACTGGGTGCTCCTGCAGTGCAAATGTATATGCAGGCAAAATACCCATACACAGAGTAAAATAATTTAAAAAAAAAACTCAAAAAAATGGCATCTTACCCTTGCCCCTCTGTTAACTGCTGGGCTATTTCTGTCTAATTTAAGATAGTGCACTTCTGCAGTAAAACCTTGTGTTGGTAGACTTCTGTGAAAAGTCATTGTCCAGGATGCTTTAAAAACTTAGTCGGGAGCTGCGTCCTGGTGCACACCTTTAATTCCAGCACTCAGGAGGCAGAGGCAGGCATATTTCTGAGTTTGAGGCTAGCCTGAAAGTCAACAGAGCAAGTTCCAGGACAGCCAGAGAAACCCTGTCACAACCTCACCCTACTTTCCCCCCAAATTATTTTGGGCATATTTATAGAAACATGGATTTGGATCTTGAATACATTTAAAGCTGCAAAAGAAGGAATACAATTCTGTTTAAAGCAGGTGTTCAATGAGTGAGCACTGGAGTAACATATTAGTCAATAATGCATCGCTATGTGCCGTGTGACCATGTGAGGGATAACACTCTTGGCAAATGCACGTCACCTAGCCATGGAAAAACAAAAGTCAGAAATAACGAATTACATTAAAATGAGCAAATACCATGTCTGGAGAAACCAGTACTTCAAGAAAAAACATGTAGGTGCCAACCTAGATGGACTTACAGGTCTTGAATTGAAGCCCTGAGAAATGCAACAGTCTATTTAATATCTTGACTCATAAATTGTGAATTATAAGTTTATAATTTTATAAACATTGAATTTTCCAGTTACCAATCCAGAATTTTATTGCATATTTATAACATATATGTTCTATAATTTATAAAGTGTGTGTGTGTGTGTGATTTAAAAACATGAGTTTGAACTTTTCCAGGTCCTCATGCTTATGCAGAATGTAATAGAAACACTTTTCTTTTCTCTTCTCTTCTCTTCTCTTCTCTTCTCTTCTCTTCTCTTCTCTTCTCTTCTCTTCTCTTCTTTTCTTTTCTTTTCTTTTCTTTTCTCCCTGTTTAGCATCTCTCTGTCCAGATGCAGAGCCTTGAGTCTCTTGCCCTTAGCATTAAGAGCCTCTGGGTTTCCCCTACTTCACTGCCCTTTTTGAAGGAATGTAAGAATCTGGCTAGGGGGAATGGCAACCTCCCTCCTTCCTGGCCAACCAAGGAATCCCATTGTCAGATGCAGTGGGCATGAAAGCTGCATTTTACAGCACAAAGGCTCCAATAACATTTACTTCGGTTGGCTGAGAATGAAATGCACGCAGGCACTGCTCAGTCTTGGTTGCTTAAGCACCAGCTTCCCTTGGCTTTTTGCCATTTTGTGCATTTCAAAGAGACAAGTCCTTTAAGGAGAGAGTGTTTTCCTTGTAGCTTGCAGTGGCGTAAACAGACCATTCAGGCATAGTTTATTGCATTACAAACTCAACTCAGCAAACTGGTCCAAAATTGAATACGACAAAGTAATTAGTGGCATCATTTGGTCCTTAGAATTCATAAACACAAACGGGCCTATGTATAAAGTAAAATTGTTCTGTTTTTAAAGAATCACCAAGAACCCTTTTATATTTACAGAATCATAACTTAAATTGTATTTTTTTTTTACTTACTAAAGATAATTATCCCACTCCCCTTACAAATATTTTTCCCAGCATGCTTATGACAGTCTTTGTTGGATTAATACGGAAAAATCACAGCATTGTACTTTAACCTAACCTTGAAATGGCAGTGACCAAGGTCTCTAAGATGAACACTTGTGCAGATGGGTTTTGTGGGAAATGACTTCAGATTTCTGTTGCTTCTCCCTTTACCGCCAGTGTGCTGGTTCACAGGTCTATCCCACTATGCCTGGCTTAATGCGGTCCTAGGGATTTTACCCAGAGGTTCTAGCATGCTAGTCAAGCACTCTAAAAACTGAGGTAGATCCCCAGCCACCCCATGCTGTGAGGAAAGAGAAAGGAAAATCAAAGCAAGTGGCCATAACTTTAAGTAGCCTGACCCCACTGGGCTAGGTAAAATGGGAATACATGTTGCATTCTTGTATTTCCTCTGAGTCCCTAGGACAAAGCAAAGAAAGGCATGGCTAGTGTAGAAGTGGCAGTCCCTGAACCAGTCCTCCAGATCCAGATTCTAAACATTATGCTTTCTCCATCATCCATTGTAACATGTTCTCAGAATGAGTTTCCCAACATGGCTGCCGGACGGTCCTTGCTGTGCCTTGTCCTAGCCTCCTTGCTGGTGGGTTCTGTTCTGTTTTGTTTTTTTGTTTTTTAATGAGAACCTGAATTTCTAGCGTCATGTAAAATACTGTATGAAAAGAATTCTTATACCAGTTAGATCAGACAGGAAAAATTACAGGGGGATATTATCCATCCCATATGAAGATTAAGGCATTTATAACTGGAATTTTATTTATTGCTTACATGCCAGCCCAAACCACTTAATTGTTGTAAACTGAGCACTACTTTTGTAAAATTGTTGTAAACTTCACTTTTATCTATAAATAAATTATAATGCGTTTGACTTTCTGCAGTTGCTTCTTTCCACAATTTGTTGAAAGAGCTAGCTCTCAGCTTTCAATAGTGAGTGACTAGTGTCTTATTTAAGGTAACAGATGAGCCGTCACTCACAAAGAAACCTAAAGAGGACCTTGTTAATCCGTGTCATTAGCCTCCGCATTGATGACCTGGGTCCCTGCTCAGCCTAACCTACACATTGTCTCTATCCAGTGATGCTCAAAGAAAAGCCACGGAGCACTCAATGACAGGATCTCCCCCTGTCCCTGCACCCCACAGATTGTAATCAGCACCCTGGGGCATGCAGGTGCAGACACACTTCTCTCTGTTCTCCCCACCCACCTCCAAACACTGCACTGCATCATGGGTTGAAAATCAGAATCCCTAACTGACCTGGTGGTCCCTTGCATAGGTTGAGGTACGGAGAGGCGTTTACCTGCATTGCAAACGCTTTTGCCTCTATGCCTACACCATCCATTACATGTGTACTTCCTTCCCTCCGTATCGGTGTGCATGCTGGTAAGATTCCTGATCTGCCCACTGTTGTCCTCATTCACTTCGGGCCTGATCTGATTGTCTCAGTTTCTTCGGAGCATGAGAAGAGAGAATTGGAAAGAGGCTCGGAGCGCTTTGCCTGGTACCTTGTCAGCCTTTCATCCTTGGTTCCAGCCTGATTTCCCTTTCATGTATTACAGAAGGGCTTAAATGGCATCCGAGGTAATCTCAGGTTTCTGGGTTACTTTTCCAGGAATTTGCCCTCGATGGAGTGCAGAGGAGAGGAGACTGGGGCTGACCCTGGCCTGTCGCTACATGCCCATAGCAAAACCACTTCAGAAAACAGGCGAAGCGCCCCTAATGAATTGTGCTTCTGGTTCTTTGAGTCTGCACAGCGTCTTCCTTCAGGGTTTTACAGCTGGACTCTAGCTGTAATTGCTACTGGGGATGAGATGCACACCATGCAGTGTGGAAGCTAAGTACTTAGAGTGTTTTAGTGGCCAAAAATACATGGCAGGGTAGGAGCATCAGGCTTCATGAAATTCACACTTGTATATCTTCCTGTTCCTCACCCGTTTCTGACATGCTGCTGATCTGCCGGCAGGCACTCTAGATGAAGGTGATAAAAATGGCAAGGCTGAAAGATGTTGTTTCTTAAAAGATACTGTACATCAATTGAGTAAGGGGAGGCGCATTGGGGGCGTAAATGGGAAAACAGCCCCTGTGGCCATTCCTCAGTGAAGACACTTAGTTTTAATCTCATCCATGTAACAGAAAACAAGTGACCACCGTTTTAATCTTATTAGCATACGGCACAAAGTGGCCCATATTCAGATATTTCTCCTGCCTGTAAACAGTAATTCTGTGCCTTTTAAAAAGTGCATTGGCTCTCAGACCCCTTACTCTGACTTGTCATTAGATAGATATAAATCAGCTTTTATGCCCTTTCCAGAGAAGCCGTAAAGCCTAATGTTTCCGTACTTGAGACATTATAATTCTAAAGAGGGTAAAATTGATGGTTTTACTGGAGGAAAAGTATCATATCCAAAATCCTAATGTGAAAGAGTAAGGAAAACGCCCACGCTGATCCGCCCTGATGGTTATTTAAGGCATAATCAATGAGGCTTGGAATTTAATGGAATCTGCTTGGCATTGTAATCCTCAAGGTGTTAGCTGGGCCTGTTACCATCTCCAGCTCCTGCTGGATATTTCTGTATGATGACTTTATTCATTTTCCTTTTCAGGGTTTTTTTCTTTTCTTTTTCCTTCCTTTCCTTTCCTTTTTTCTTTTTTGAGATCATCCTCCTTGTGTCTATCCAGCAAGATGGCTTCATCATGATCAGTTTACATGAACTCACATCCTAAAAGCAGTTTCTGTGTCAGTACATATTTACCCACACTACTTATTAATTCTGGAAACAATGGAGTAAACTGGAGACAATTATTTAAGATAGTGAGAAATGATATAATGCAAAGATTTCCCACAAAACTCCCTGAAGAAATAATTGCCCTTGTTTCCATAGAAATGAGGAGTTCCTTGGGTTTTGGTCCTTACATGAAACTAGGTTTTTTTTTTCATAATCACAATAAAATTGTAAATATTCATAAAAAAAACCAACCTTTGTTCTGTATAGAATTCAAAGCTTTTTCCCCTGAACTTGTTTATCCACCTTCTTCAGCACCAGCTCCAGGATAGCCAGAATTAGAAAGAAAAGTATGCACCTTGTGTAAGTGTCTTATATAAACTTTCAAAATATCGATTTGTTTTTTAAGGCTCAAAGTTTGTGGTTTTGTTCCTTATTTTTTTCCACCTCATGGTGGTTTGCTTTAAGTCTTATTTCATTCAGATTTACTTTATAGTGTATGTGTTTATTGAAACCTTTAATCTGAAAATTTGAGAGTTAAGAATCTCTACATTCTGTTGAGTTTTCTACACACATATGTATGCACAAGCACATGCACGTGCACACACACAAACACACAAGACATGGTGGCTTTCAGTGCTGACAGCCTTAAATTCAAGGAGTGAGTGAACTAAACTGCCTAAAATACTAAAATGTGAAGCACATGCATATATTCACACATATACCTCCTCCATTATAAAACAAGAAGAATAAGCTAACAACTGAAAAAAAAACATAATGGAAATTGGAATAACAATACATACTACTGCGCATTCTTTCTCAAATTTCTTCATTCACATTCAATCGAGATTGTAGTCTACTTTGCCAGGCTTGAGCCATTTCATATTCTAAACCTTTGGTTACTCCCTGGAGTTGAATTTGGCTTTCCCTGCTTATGCAGATGGACAGACGTCCCACTTTTGCCACCAGACTCAGCCGTGAGATATATGCAACTAAGAGGGTAAGAAAGAGAGCCTTATTAAATAAAGAACTATTTATTTAATTTATGCAGAGGAGTACACTGTAGCTGTCTTCAAACACACCAGAAGAGGGCATCGGATCCCATTACAGATGGTTGTGAGTCACCATGTGGTTGCTGGGAATTGAACTCATGACCTCTGGAAGAGCAATCAGTGCTCTTATCTGCTGAGCCATCCAGGAAGCCAAACCAGTACCCTTGGTTCTTGCCTACTGGCTAATGCCATTGGTGGATGGCCATGCCTGCTTAGTCATTCTGCAAAGGGCGTTCATCTCAGGAACAGCAGGGATAAAACTGGTACTATCACATCTGCATCACGATGCTCCTTCCATACCCATGGGCTGGCATGGAGAATCCAGCAGTAATCCTAATTGTTCCTCAGGGAGCCGGCAGCAGGACACTTTAAATGAGCAAATCCTACTTGACAGAGAAAGAAAGGGTGGGGAAAAATCCAGCCAGTGATTGCATTGCAAGAGAAAAAGACACGGGCAAAGACCTACCTCGTGGGAAGACAATCTCTCAGAGTCTTTGCTTTTGATTTAAAAATTGGAGAGATGATGTTTGAACATACTTTAAATGTAGTACATACAAATTCATATCCATCTTTCTCATCTTCAGGCAAGGAACTGCTCCTATATAGGAAAAATGGCGGGCAAGTTTTAAAGATGGGAGGGGCTAGCAGACAAAAGCGGAAGATAACATTGATGGGCATTTGTTTTCCACAGTGACTTCTCATACAACCGTAAATGTATTATTTTTAAAATTGCTGTTTAAATTCATTGTAATTTGCAACTCTGCATTTATTAACATGGTCAGTAAGTTTATTGATTCAACTTACAAAATCACAGAATAGTAGCTAACTAAAAATTCACTCATCTCTGGAGCTTTTGAAAAATACCTTTAGAATTCACACAAAAATACAACTTTAGCTTGATGATTCAATGAAATTACAAAGTTAAGCCATTAGGATTGTGGCTCTACTTTTATAAACAAAATTTTAAAAAGGAAGAAAAGGAAGGAAGGGAGGGAGGGAGGGAGGGAGGGAGGGAGGGAGGGAAGGAAAGAGGGAGGGAGGGAGGAAGGGAGGTGCCAAACTAAATATGGACTACAGAAGGTTGTTGTTTTCCTTTATTTATAGTTTAATTTTTCTGTAGTTCTGTATTTTGGAATTTCTATCTATTTCTGTCTAATGGGCTGATGATGAAATCATAAGCATTTTAGTGAAAAAAATGTGTTGATATCTATCACATTTGCTTACGTGGATAGGCCATGTCTGTATAGTTTATTCTTTCAGTATAGCTTATGGCAATTACATAAATAATTAAAATATAAATAAATATAAATAGATAATAAATATATAATAAATATAAATAAAATATAAATAATTAAAATATAAATATAATATAAATATGACATGGATAGTAGAAGGAGATTCATATTACATAATAATATATAATAATAATATTTTCTAGTTATCATAAAAGGATGATTATTTTTGCCATACTGGGGAATCAAAATCAGTGCCCTGCCTATGCTAGGCAAACAGTCTACTAAAAATCCACACCCACTGCTCAAGAATGAATTTTTAAGGTATATATAAGTACTATTAGACATGTATATAGCAGCAGTGCTTATGCATTGAGTGCTTACAGATGTACACTACTTCAGAATAACCTATCCTGTATTAAAGAGTGAATGAGAAGGGGATTTGCCAAACTTGGTATAAAGATTGGTTCCACTTCACTAAAAATGTTTTTGTGAAGAGAGCCTCATGCTGCATGTGAGGCATTAAGTCTATTTAGTTTTTAAGAGAACTTTTAATTCTGATCCCCCATTCCACCATGTGGCTAAAACCCTTCAGATAGGCATAATCAATTCATGTTTATTATCAAGCTTCCAATACCACACTCGGAATAGCATCATGAAATTATCACAATATGGTAAGGATTAAAGACCAAATTATGCCCTCTAAAATTCAAATATGGAAACCATCAACACCTATAGTACTTGGAAAAGGAGCCATTGGGAGATGGTGATGGTCAAATGAAGTCTTGAGAGTGGAGCTCTGGTGATGGGTATAAGTGCCTTTAGTAAAAGCATCAGCTCTTATCTGCCCAGTGAAGACCTAGTAAGAAGTTATAGCTCTTGGCCCTCTAGCCAGAGGGCTCTTCCCAGGAACCACATGGCTGTCACTTTGATCTTGGGCTTCTAGCCTGAGGAACTTAAGAACAAATGTCTCTGGTTTAAGTCCCCAGTCTCTGGTAGTTTTTGGTTTTTGCTTTTTTTGTTTTTCCCCCAGAAGTCCTAGGTGAACATCACAGTGGGAAACATTGAGTTTTCTCTTTATAATTTACCGCCAATGCCTGAGAAACATATTCAGGAATCCATGATAAGTACCGTGGCCTCATGGGTCCATATTCATCCAAGAACTTTCTGAACTGTGTTCTCCCCAGTCATATCCCCCATTCTTATTCTTTTTGTCTCAGAAAATGTAGGACTGTCCCTCATGACTCCAAGCACAGGGAAGGCTGAGGAGTGGGCTGTCCCTTTCAGGCCATCTATCTTGACACCCTAGAGTCAGCTTAACCCTTTCACTACTTTACCACGCACGGGAAGGAAAAGCCTCAACATTTCCGGGGTCCTCTTTTCCTGTTACATCCTGCTTGGTGGGGACAGCTTGAAGCAGGAATCCTTCTCAAGACACCAGCACCTTGATTGAATCTCTTCCCATCCTGTACCCCTGGTCAAAGCCTGGAGGTTGGATGCAGAGAAATTAGCTCATGTTACTCAGCAAGCCTTCCCAGCCTCTTCAATACGTGCCTGTCTTAAGCATTTAAAACAGAAAGATCTGCAGTCCCTCTGGTTGTGAGCATTTCAGAATCCTACTCCGTACGTACAATTATATCAGAGTTGTAGCTTAGGGAAGTGAAGGTGGAATTCTTACTTTTGTCTTGATGTAATTCCACAATATTTTAAAAATAATTCTTCTTTTAAAGGAAAAAAAAGTCACCTTCACGTATTTTGTGTCAATTGATCTCTATAACAATACTACTGTAGTTACTATTATCTGGATTCTAACAAAGGCAGGAATGAAGTCATGCTCAAATTATAATTATCTTTTGATCTGAGACAGGGAAGCAAAAAAAAAAAAAAGGCAAACATGTAATGAGTCCCTTCGTCTCGAAAGGCATCTGCTAAGCGGGAAAAGAACCTGTTTAAAAATGACTTAATAAAGACTACTGTCTCTTTAAACCCTGGTGGAGTGAGAAGGGTTGCCAGTGCTGTAGGTTTTTAAAATTGATTTCTCATTTGAGATGATTTGTGCCCCTCCCCCATTCCCAGAGGTGTATGATTTCATATTTTCACACTACCAAGTCCCTCCCTGCCGAGCGCCTCCCCTGCTCCGTCCTGCACACCGATGGGGTTTGTTCAGACACTGTTTGGATCATCATTTCTTTATTCAGATGGGCAAGACTTCAGCCTTGTCCCCTTGAGTGGCTCTGGAATTTTTCCTAAAACAGTCTTGGCTTTTGAGTTTCAGCATCTGGCTGAACCATGGCTAGGGATTAGCTACTTGATGAGGTGGCTTGTCCTTCCAGCCAGTTTAACTGTCCCTCTGTTAACTGGCTCACTGCTCTACTGAATCTCTCCCTCCCGGTTGCTTCCAAACAAGAAGGTCCAATCTCTCTCTAATAGCCTGATCCTATACATATCTTTACATTTTAATTCTCCCGTCCAGGCCGAGCACCTCCAGTTCTTTTCGGGCCATATTTGTTGCGGCATCTCTGAGCCCAGCCCCATTTGTAGCAGGCAGTAAATACTTAGTTCATATTTGCTCCATGAGCTAAAGAATTGCTAACGTATGCGAATATTACAGCCTGTTAGTTCCTGATCTGTGTTCTATTAAAGAAGGCACGGGCCCATGCCCTCCATCTGGTAGGTGATCCGAGGAACTTCTATGATAGAACATCTGTTTTTTCTCTTCTTTTAGCTTTGCAGAAATGTCAAATATGTCTATGCCAGGGTAATTTTTAAATATGCTTGTTTTATTCCCCCACCCTGGTTTTATGTTTGTTTTTGAAGCTCACATTCCAGCATCGGATGCTAAGTACCGTAATTGAGTACATGGAGTCTTAACTTATCTCCTGGATTGGAAACGTTTCCCATTTGATTTGAGTTTTTATTCAGCAGTGTGTGAAAAGTTCCAGCTTTCATTAGTATTCACAGATAACTAGGCCATCACCAAAATCAGGCAGCCTGGCTTGATTAATGCGCTCAGTTATGTCATCACAGACTATATAGCATAGTGTGGAAGATGCCCATTCTTATGGAGTAAAAGGGACTCATGAAAGTTGTTCCTGGCGAAATGATCGTTTCTGTTTACCACCGGTTTTGATTACTTTGATTACTGCCCAGATTTTTTTTTCTAACCTCCAGGATAATAAGCCTCCCCCCAAAGGAAAGAAAAGCAGAGAAAATAAGAAATGAGTTAATTATCTGAAATGGCTGTGATGTCTGAGAAGATGTTGACGTTCCAAATGAAGTTGTGTGTTCATTTTAGCTCCCTGTATCTGTAACATTATTTGAAGTTGCCATTTCAAGTCCTCTTAGTGATGATCCAGTACTGGAACTCTGTTAGTTGTTCAGCATTCGAGTATTCCAAAGACGAATATATAAAGTTGAATGTGTCAAGAAATAATCTTGATTTGCTGTATACCTTTGATATCCATACCAGTTATCAGCAATCAGTGTGTCTTTTCAAACTGACTCAGATCACGGATGCTGTGCTTTCAGTGCCGTTTCCCACACCCCAGATGACTCTCCATTAGATTAAACACCAAGAAAATTAGAGTTCTGGCCCACATACATAAACAGATTGGACATCTAGAATACTCTGCTTTAGAAAAAATTCTTGAGCTGCTTTAAGAAGGTCAGGGGGAGCTGGGCAGTGGTGGCACACACCTTTAATCCCAGCACTTGGGAGGCAGAGGCAGGCGGATTTCTGAGTTCGAGGCCAGCTTGGTCTACAGAGTGAGTTCCAGGACAGCCAGGGCTACACAGAGAAACCCTGTCTCGGAAAAAAAAACAAAAAACAAAAAACATACAAACAAAAAAAAAAAAGAAGGGTGGGGGGTGGGGGTGGAGGTGGGCGTTGGGATTTCCACATCTGTTAAATAAGCATTAGAATGTAGAATTGAATTCCATCTCCTTTTTTAACTGCAGCCCGGCTGTTGAAGTTACCTTGAAGGGCCCCTTAATTACTGCAGATCTCAGTGGTGCGCTGTGGATTCTGTTACTTAGTTCCAGTACTCTGATCAAAGGGAACTCATGTACTGTTATACACCATTGTTAGTGAAAGCATTCCTCATTTGATTGTTTTGCTTCTGCAGTGTTTGGTAAAAGGCCAGACAGATTTAATCATGCTTCCGAGCATGGCCTCTGCTACCAATCACGTGCCACTGAGATACCCCAGGTTTCTTTCCTTAGCCCTTAGTAGTTTGCTTTCGCCATTTATGTTGTTGAATTGGAGGTGTTTGTGCATGTTGCTTATTTGGTGCCTGTGGGGGGCCAGGACTAGAGAAAAATAAATAGATCCCCACCCAGCCGTTTGAAACCTGCTTTGGTAATGTGATCGGAAGAGCATTTGCCATGAGTTCTGTATCCCAATCAGAGCTTAATTTACTTTGAGCTCTACCTTATTGTTGCTGGATTCATGACTGTTTTTGAAGCCATGAAATGAAGCCCTTATCCTGGCAGGCCCTCAGCCCTGGGAACTAGCAAAGCTAAACCAGCATGCAGACTCAAAGAAGGGCTGAGAACAAACTATCACTTAATGACTGCTTCCAAGTAGATTGCAATCCCAAGCTATCACGGCAGCGTGATGCTCACGGTCCCTGCTTCCAGACCATAATATAGCATGTTAAATGGGCAAACTGCACAGCTCTCTCATCAGCTCTCAAATTTGGCTAAACAGGGGCGCTCTGCTCTGCCATTGTACACAGTCTGCCAACAGTCACTTAGAATTTAAAAAGATTGCATCTGTGTGGTACCTGCCAGTGCATCTGCAAAATTGCCAAGCTCTGGGTATAAAGCTGTTTTCCCAAATAGTATAATGGCGGGGTAGGGGTTGGGTAGGAGGGAGGCAGGAACCCAGTCACAAAAGGACCACAATCACACAGCATAGCCCCAACCCACCAGGCTAGCACTGAACTCACAGCTGTCCTCCTGCCTCAGCCTTGAAAGTTGTTAGGATTATAGACAAGTGCCACTACACCCCGCTTCAGAGAGGAGATGTAATTTATTTGAAATACTGTCCCAGGAGGTACAGGATGTACTGTGTGCCTGGGCTACAGGCCATAACAGTTCAGTCCTTTCGAAATTAAATTTATCTGCAAAAAGTGATAGGCTCTTATATATTTCTTTGTATAATGAAGGCCATGTTCTTCTTTGGTGTGATGGAAGTTTTTCACCCTATAAATGTAGCAAAGAAATGAATTATGTTACTCCATAAGGATATGTGGGGAGGAGAATTAAATACCAAAACGAAACCAAAATTATATACGTGCGCGCGGGCGCACACACACACACACACACACACACATATTTGTCTATACAATTAAACACCGTGTGATCCAGCATTTATACATTTTTCTTTATTAGAAGACATAAAAAATTGAGAAATATTTATAGGAACCTTACATCTAGTCTAGAGTTGGAACCAAGTGTCTATCAACAGAAGAGGTACAGGAAATCATGTGAGAGGATCTGTGGAACAGTAGAAGGGGACAAGCCAGTCACAGGACTGTACGTATCTCAAAAGCATACCATGCAAAAGAGCTCAGGGATAAAATGATACATGTTTTATGTTTCCTATGGCATGTATGGATAAATCCACAAACCACGCAACATACTGAAGAACTACAGCGAGAGTCTACCCCGGTGTAGAAAGGGGGACAGAGTTGTCTGAAAACTTGCAAGAGGACCCTTTTCTAGTAAGGGGGGTGTTCAATGTCTCGTTAGTTGTCAGGCGTTCACAGTTCAGAAACTCCCCTCATGAAACACGTCAGATCTAGGCACTGTATGCCAGTTATTGCATCAATAAGACTATGTAGGAGAAACCTGTGAGCCTGTACCATGAAATCCAGAGCTGAACAGGAGGGGAAAAAATCCAGTGGTTCAAACTTCAGAAAAGCGGGATGCCGAAGTCATTTCCTGGTCTTGAGGGGGAAGGATGGGCAATGGGTGTGTGTGTGTGTGTGTGTGTGTGTGTGTGTGTGTGTGTGTGTGTGTTTGTGTGTATGTGTGTTTGTGTGTGTGTGTGTGTGATTCTTGGGAATAAAGAAACATTAAAAATGAAAGAAACATGAAAACAATGCAGGAGAAAAAAAGCAATAGCAAATCACCGTGGGGAAACTGAGAAATGGGGAGCTGTGAAGGGGCTGAAATCCCTGTGCTGCTGCAGAGACAGGCAACATGATTTTGTTGCTGTGGGCAAATTAATGCCATGGCTGCTGGTAAGGAAGTCAGGGGGCCTCGGAAGTCTAGACATCCACGTCTTCTTGGGCATCCTGCTCAGAAGAGCTGAGATGTGAAGAATAGATCAAATTTTACTGGCCTACAAGTATAGGCCTTAGTTACTTTCTTGCTGCTGTGACAAAACATCTAGACAGCAGCAACTTAAAGGGGAGAAAGGATTTGTTTGGGTTCCCAGCTCCCCGTGACAGCCCACCACAGCAGGGAAGGTACAGCGACAGGGTCTTGAGGGAGCTGGTTGCACAGCACCCGCAGTCAGGAAATAGTGTAGAGTCTGAGCATGCTGATGTTCTGTTTGCTCTCTTCATCTGTACAGTACAGAATCCCTGCCCGGGAAGTGATCCCGCTCACAATTGACATAGGTTTCCTGTAGCAACTAATGTAATCAAAGAATCCCCAACAGGCATGCCCAGAGGCCTATCCACATGTAATTCTAGATTGACAACTAACAGTAACCATTGGGTGTGTGTACAGTTAAGTCCAATGTATTATTTTTTATTTTATTTAATGTATATAAGTACACTGTAGCTGTCTTCAGACACACCAGAAGAGGGCATTGGATCTTCACTGCAGATGGTTGTGAGCCACCATGTGGTTGCTGGGAATTGAACTCAGGACCTCTGGAAGAGTAGTCAGTGCTCTTAACCATCTGTCTAGCCCAAGTCCAGTGTATTATTACACTTCACTTTTTACTTTAATTTGGCTGCTAGCAGTGTTAAAACTATATCCGTGGCCTATGGGCATGTCTTTTGGACAGTGGGGTGAGTTGTCCCCATGGTTTGACATTGGGTGACTGTCCTGGTTCTAGGACAGTGAAGGTAGAGATCAGGAGGCACTGGCAGAAGAAAAAAGCTGTTTCTTAGGACAGAACTGACTGAGTCAAGGTTACTGATTATATTTGGCCTGCTGAGGGTTATGGAGGAGGACAAATCAAAGACTATTCTAGGTTTTTTTTTCCTTACATGGTATTGATTGGAAGGAGATGTCATCTACTGGATTAGACAAGACTTGAGAAGAAAAGTAGCAGAGTTCAGGGATACAGAAGACAGAGAAGAAAGCTACATATTGAATCCCGAGTATACCTGTCCTGCCACCTTCACTTCTGTGCACGTGACCTGTTAAGACTTAAGGTCATTTAGTTTTGTAAAAAGATTGGCCAGCTAGGCGGCGACTGAGCTGGGGTTCAGATCTGCTGTAGGGGTGGCTCTGAATGATTGGGGTTGCAGGCTAAATGATGCTTTGGGCTCTTCATAGGTCATGATGCTCACGGTCATTGCTAGTCACATGGTGGAATGGCTGTGGGCCATAATTACACTCCAGTATGAGCACTGACTGATGTGCCACACCTGATAGTCGCAAATGGCAAGAGTCATTTGGGAGGGGCATGATTCTTCAGGGCAAGGATACAAAATCAGACCCTTTTTATGCAAACAGCTCCAAACACACTCAAGTGATAGTACCTATGGGAAGTGCTCCACCCCACAGACATTGCTTTCTATGCTTCTTAGGAATGCAAAGAAACAGAAAGGATTGATAGCCCAAGAATACTTATATTTAAAAATCTGTAGGTGGTTTTCTTTTTTTTTTTTTTCAAGGTCTGATTATTTATTTGTTACTCTTAAAGACTTATTTTTGACTGGACTCAGACTTAGAAGTAGAAGCTCTCAGCGAGGACAGCCTACGTCTCTTGGCAATCTTTTCTTGGCGCTTTTCTTTGGCTTCCTTCATTCTCTTGGCCAAAAGTTTAGCGTACTCTGCAGCCTCCTCCTTGTTTTTCTTAGTGCATTGTTTCTTCAGAGCAATACGCCGGCGTTTGTGTTGCAGAACACTCGGAGTAACAAGACGCTGAATCTTGGGTGCTTTGGTCCTGGGTTTCGTATCTTCTTTGTTTAAGGGCTTTCTGACAACATACTGGCAGACATCTTCTTTGGAGAGATTAAAAAGCTTTCAGATTCTACTAGCTCTTTTAGGTCCCAACCGACGAGGCACAGTGGTATCTGTCAGTCCAGGAATATCCTTTTCTCCTTTCTTCACAATAACCAAGTTGAGAACACTCAGATTGGCGTCCACAATGCAGCCTCGAACAGACTTTCGCTTCCTCTCTCCAGTTCTCTTTGGTCTATAACAAGAATGGCCCTTACTCAACACCAGGCGCACTCTGCCATGGGTCAAAACGCCTTGCTTCATGGGAAAGCCTTGTTTGTCATTCCCACCACTGATCCGGACCACATAACCCTTCCACTCTTCACCAAGGGCATCAGCAGCTACTTCTGTGGCCATGCACTTCTCATAGAAGGTGTGCAGCTTGCATTCGTCATCGACTTAAATGAGTTTCTGACAGCCAGTGGCGGGGAAGGAGATATTCAGCTTCATCTTGACACAGCTGACCGCCTAGGAGGCGTTAAGAAAAAGAGTGTGGGTGGTTTTCTTTGTATCCTCTTTTCTTTTAAGTTTTCTCTTAAACACCAGCTAATAAAATTTTTACTTCCTTGAGTTACATTTTTTTCTTACTAATACATTTTGAGAATGCTTCAGAGAGTTCAAATTCCTATTGAAAAGTAATTCTATACAACAATGTTACAGTTGCTATTTAAGGAATGTATGTATTTTCTAGTGTGTGTTACAAACACATAAGACTGAGAATTTTGAAACAATACTACATGACTATAAATGGCTGTGAAACAGAAAGGCCGGTCTGGAACACAGCAATTAGAGATGATAAGACTCCTTTTTAAAAAAAGGCTTTGGATGGAGTGAATGACAGATTTGCATGCAACAGTATATTTCATAAACAGCCCCAAACCAAAGACATGGCTTAAAATGAGAACACCGTTGCAAGCCAGTTACTTGTCTGTCATATTGGTCTTTTCAGCCACTCATAACAGCCATCAATCTGAAGGAAAATATCTAAATGCCAAAGACAGTATTTTAGTGTGTTGCATCTCTTGTTAGAGTGGCTTCATGGTGGTCTCTACACAGGTCTAAATTAATTAGTGGTGCCTTCAAAAGTGACACATCTAAGATTGATTCCATGAGAGAGAGAGCTGTCCTCGATGACACAGTCTGTATTGAGAACCTACTCATTTGCAGATGGGTATACCAGTGGTTACTAGTGGCTTGTGACTCTTCCTAAATTGTACCAAACTGACACGTCAGTCAGCTCTACCTAGAAGTAGGGGGAAGAAATAGAGAAGCCAAGATAACACAAGTTAAGAACGTTCTTTTCGTAACTTTGAAGAACAGTGGAAGTGATGCCCTTGACTTCATAGAGAGGCTTTTGTGCAGATACCTATTTACTGTTAGCAGTTACAAGATTTTTGACCCATTTTTAGGAATTTGGTAGGAGAAGAGACTAAGACGTGCCCAGTTAATGAATGGTACCTGGGTCTGGAGAGATGACTTAGTCATGAAGAGTACTTGCTGCCCTTATGGAGATGGAGTTCCGGTCCCAGCCTTCACACTGAGTGACTTGGAACTGCGTGTGAACTCTTGTTCCAGGATGCCTGATGCCCTCTTCTGGCTTCTCTGGGCATCACACTCATGTGTTGCATATATAGACAAGCATACATATGCACACACCTAAATAAAATATAAAAACAAGCAAACAAACAAATGGACAGTGATAGCAGCTGACAGACTTGTGATGTGGGGGGGTGAGGGAAGCCATGATGACTTCACAGACCATCTCTGTTTCAGGGCGTGGCTTCTGTGATTCCATAGCATGTGGACCACCTTGTTTATTGGTCGTTTGTTATCAGTTAAAATTTTTACTTTCCTTAAAATACTAGAGGGAATGGCTGTTAATACGCATTTTCTACCATAGGAAAAAATGACGCTCAGAGTCAAAGCCAACTCTGACTCCGAATATGTCATTGCTCATTTTATATTTTTTCAGCATCTTTGGAGTATGAGTGAGGTTTGTTTAAATAATGATACGTGAATGTAGCCAATCACTTATATCTAAGTAGTTTTATGGAAAATATTCAGAGGAGGTTGGAGAGATGGCTCAGCAATTAAGAGCACTTGCTGCTCTTGCAGAAGATCCAGATGCAGTTCCCAGCGCCCACATGGTGTCTCAAAACCATCTAACACTCCAGTTCTGGAGTTCACACACGGTTATCCCGCATTCTCCAGTGCTTTGCTTATTAAAGAGGAGATGGTTGGCATTCACATCTCACACGTTATTGTGCCCTTGTCCGATCTCCATGGGCGCCAAAACCCACACATGGTACATAGACGTGCAGGTAGAACACCCATACGCTTTAAAACTTTACAAAAGCATTTCGTTATTTCCGATATATATTTATTAAGTGTATTTTCTGAAATAAATGTCATGTCTATCTTTGTACATATGTGTAAACTGTGTGTGCATTTTGTGTGTGTGAATGCAGATGTGTATGTGTGTGTGTGTGTGTGTGTGTGTGTGTGTGTGTGTGTAGGAAGGAAGGAAGACAATTTTGTACATTCATCCTTGCCTTCTGCCATGTTAAAGAAAGGCGTCATCACCTTGTGTACAGAAGACTAGCTGGCTTCTGTGCATCCTCCTACCTACCTGCCATCTCTCCATAAGAATGCTAAGATTACAGGTGTGTGCACTACTGTATCTATCTTTTACAGATGTATACAGTACTGTATCCAGCTTTTACAGATGTGTGCACTGCTGTATCCAGCTTTTACAGGTGTATGCACTACTGTATCCAGCTTTTACAGATGTGTGCACTGCTGTATCCAGCTTTTACAGATGTATACAATACTGTATCCAGCTTTTACAGGTGTGTGCACTGCTGTATCCAGCTTTTACAGGTGTGTGCACTGCTGTATCCAGCTTTTACAGATGTATACAATACTGTATCCAGCTTTTACAGGTGTGTGCACTGCTGTATCCAGCTTTTACATAGCCTCTGAGACCCGAACTCCCAGAACTTGCATGGCAAATGCTTTACCCACTGAGCCATCTCTCCAGCCATCTTTAAACTAAATTACTATAAACTGGTTTTCACAATTGCTCATTCATTCCTCAACATAAATGTTAAACAAGCTTTTGATAGAAAAGTCCAATTCCTCAATCACAGTTTCAGGGGGACATCACACGAGCCTACTGATGAAATTCTATGTGGGACCATCACAACTGTTTAAAAGAATCAAGCCTATAATACGAGAGAAAAGAAACGTTGAAAAATCTGGTTTTCTACATTCTACAAATGCCAAAATCATCTAACTTCAGTGCGGTACATGAGAAAGCTTAATTATTTTTTTCTCAAGGATTTGAAGATGGGTGCTTTAGGAGGGAAACACTGGGAAGTGGAGGGGGGTCCTTAAGCTTTATATCAAATGAATTTTGTATAATTTAATATTAAAAAGAAGGCTTATTTATAGTTCACTTCAAGTTATCCCGCATTCTCCAATGCTTTATTTATTAGAGAAGACACTTGGGATTCGAGTCTCACACATTATTCAAATGATTACACTCCCACAGAAATTCTTTCCACATTTGTTATTGTTTATTCCTGCTCATTTTTTTTCAGACAAAAAGTCAGTTTTATTCAAGAATGAAAATAAATAGATTAACCACAATGAAACGTGGAAAAGCAAAATAAATCTTTCTCAAAGGGAATTTAACTCAAAATGTTTTTCGTTTTATTTCCAAAGCAGAGGAGTATTTTGATTAAGAAAAAGAAAAGACTTCGCTGCTAAATATGATACCTTGTAGTTTTGAAATGCTTCCTTGCAGTTTATCCCAACCCCCCCATTTTCTCAGTAAAATGAGCCTGGAAATTCAGTTTAGTTATGGCAAGGTGGGGATTTGTGTTCTTTATAGGTCTGTCTTTCAATCTTTAGAGCTGACTATTTATATTATTCATCCTCCTAACACAGAGGCTCCTACTCCTATCAGAATTGCAATTTACCATGGCTTTATTATTTATTATTTATTTATTCATTAATTTATTCCTCTCTCCAGTCCAGGAGGGATGCTCGTAGGAAAGGCTTGCTTACAGCCTGGTGTCGTTTGCTATGCATTGCTTCATGCATCTATTCATTACCGTCCCTACTAAACTGTATCTTCGAAACTTTTTTTCTTAACTCCTTGCTTTAGAAATGAAGCATCTTTAAGCAAATGATTTCTCTAGAGCCCCTATACAAAGAATTATTTAAAATGTTAAGATGTTTCATTGAACCGTTTAGAGCTACTATGTGTTCTGTGTTTCAACTGAAAACACGCAAAATATATATTAGTTTGCCTTTCTGGTGTAATTTCCAATGATAGAAGGAGATCGCCTCTCAGCAAACCTAAAATTGATTACATTTCTGTTGCCTGTTACTCTTTCCCTCCCACCCACCCACCCCTCATTCTGTGTCCTGCCATATCTGCCCTCTGTAGCATTGGCTAGTTAGAAGGTAAAATCCTCAACAATATGTATTCAAAAATTAACTTTTGCATGGATCTGAAGTTGGTTTGTTTATCTCACGGATTTTTTTCTCCTCACGGTCATAAGAGTCATGTGTGTGTTTGTGTGTGTGTGTATGTATGCATAGATAGATAGATAGGTAGATGGATGGATGGATGGATGGATGGATGGATGATAGATGTAATGTTTTTTTTTTACAATGCATTCATAAATCTGATTGGCTTTACCCTCATTATAGCTCTTCTCTGTCCCTAACTTTGCTACATTTGAGACTAACATGACCTTCAAATACTTTACTTTATTACCAGATTTGTTGTATAAAGGATGAGGAAAAGGCCCTTGTTATAGTTATAGGAGCAATTAGTATATTTTTGTTTAAAACTGGCCAACATAAACATATTCCGTGCCATGCGTGCATGTGTGCTGGAACCTTGGTTAAGATCAGTGGATTCTATAGGTGCTTTCATGGTAGTTTGCTAGATGTTAGCTCTTGAGGGAAGCTGACTAAGGGAGTCCAGAATTCTGTTATTTCCTAAAACTTGATGTGAATCTATAATTCAATAAAGTTTTCATCTGGAAAATCAATCATTGGCAAAGTTTTTCTCAAAGGGCTAGGTAGTAACTACTTCAGATTAAGGGAGTCAGGGTAGCAAGAACTGAGATGCTTTGTTGTAGCACCAAAGTAATCAACTGGTGAAGGAACGGATGCCTCTCTGTTGCTTTGGAAGTGCAGCCACACAGACAGCTAGGAGCCACTAGTTTGCAGCCCCCTGGTTCTAAGAATACACAAGCTTAATTTCCGTGTGCTGGTAGCTCCAAGAGAAAGAACAAACATCTCACTGTATGTTTACAATGCTTTTTATCTTCCAGCCTCTAATTTTCTTGCTTGTATATAAAGAGAAACATGTTTCATTCATTCTCCATGTTCTAGGAAGCGCTACTTTGATACCGTACTTCATTATGTTAGGAAATCAAAGTAAGTTAATTTTGAGTGACTTAGAAGAAATCCTTTTTAATGGAGGCATTGTATTCAGAAAGGAGAAATAAATGGGATTTCTGAGTCTCACTCCTGAACATGAGTAGGAAGGAGTTAAAAGACTAAGTAAAATAACTCAGTCCAAATAGCCTTTCTCCACGTCTCCTCATTCTGTCATAGATTGAACCTGTACTGGAAAAGTTTAGGCTTCTGTCTATTATTCTCATTGTCTGTTTGCTGTAGAGCATGCATTGTGTTGCAGGAAATCTCTTTAAATAGGAGGACATTCAGGCTTGTGTTTAGAGATTGTGTGAGATTCGGGTATCCGTCTAGGAGAGTTTGGGAATATTATCATGTTTTTCCTCCATCCTGCTGTACACCATGAGCAAAGTTTCAAGAAATCAAGTTTATTTCCCTATCAGCAAGGAATCTCCTCCTCTTCTTCCTCCTTCTCTTCTTCCTCCTCCTCCTTTGACTCTCTCCCGTTCTGCTTCTTCATCTGTGTCTAATGTGAACAGCACATATGGACAACATCTTGATTATGGAATCAAACGAAAAGAAATTGGCCACAGAACGGCACATGGAGTATGTCTTCATTCAGTGCCGTGGGATGTCACAGATAAAGGTGTGGCTATGGAAGACGAGACAACGCAGACATTTCAGTGTGAAGATGGAGGGGGGATATCCAGTAAAACTTATTAGAAATGTCATGGTCCTCTGTAGATTTCTAGAGTGTTAGGGTAGTAACAAACAGGGATTTAAAGAAAAAAAAAAGATGAGATTTTTGCGATTTAAAATAGTTTTAAAAGGCGACAGGTAATTCTGAACATATTCTGGCCATCCCTTCCTTGATCCCTTTAGTTTTTTGCTTTTCCTGCCCTTTATTTTGTGTGCTGAGCATCAATTTAATTTAGAAACTCCCTTGGGAACATCAACAAGCCAATGGATCTACTCATTTGAAGTTCTGGAAACTCATTTAACCCAGGAGAAAATGCATAAATTCATGGGACATATTAACATTAATAGCCATGACTCTCAAACACATAAATAATAGAACTTAATTTGTCCAGTTTCTGTAATATTTGTGATCCTTCACTTGGAAGTCTATGAGTCTATGAGATTGATATTAGATCAGATAATCACTTCTAAACTATTATCAGCATGTCCAAAACTTATTTATTTTCTTTCCACCTCTAATATTTGTTCAAATATCATCTTCTCAACACATCCTGCTTCCATGACCAACTTCCAGTAGCTCACCCAGCAGTTTTAAACCCCATCAGTACCTCTGCTTTGTTTGTAATCGGCATCTCATGCCCCGTCACTGCCTTATTCAATGTTATTATATCATTATTTATTATGCCCTCTTCCCATTTTGCTTGCCTGCTACAATGTAAGCCCTGCAAGGGTACGTGTGTGTGTGTGTGTGTGTGTGTGTGTGTGTGTGTGTGTGTTTGTTTTTAACTAATGCGTCCCACCTGCTGTGGAAAATGCTGGCAAATATTTGTGAATAGACCATTGCCCACTGAGGCTTCTTGGCTCCAGGGCTCAAAAGGAAGGCTGGCTGTTCACAGCCAAATTGCTGCTGGTAGGTGACCTGTATACCCCGGAAGAGCACTCAGGTTCATTTCCCTCTGACTTCTCGGCTCAGAGTAAATCTTTTTGAGGAACCTCAACTCAAGAGATCATTCTTCCTCTTGAAGTCTAAGTCATCGCTTGCACTCATTTCTTGTTGTCTACCTAGAAGCCCGGACTTACAGCTGCCTTCTATCGTGGTGCCAGTACTGACACCACCTTTTTTATGGTCTCCAATGTAACAATGTAAATAATGACCCTTTGCTTCTCTCTTTAAAGCCTAGATAAATTGTAGCCTGCACTTCTAGCCCTACACACTAATTCCGAATACAAGACAACTTTTCCTGATTATCTCTCCCTTAATGCTTTTCTGTAGTTGCTAGAAACATAGCTTTGCATTGTAGCTGCTTTGAACATGCAAGGTCTGTATCCTCAGTTCGAAGATGGGCTCTGCTAGGTTAACCAGCCTGCCGCCTTTTATATCCCACAACACTGTAACTTTATTTCAGGAATAAAATTTGCACAGTGGGTTGGCAAAAGCAAACCATTGTTGAGACAAGAGAGAATACAATTAGAAAGAGGAAGTATCAGTTGATAATCAGCAGGATGGAGTGAATGGAGTCGGCAGATGCCGTCAGCCTTTTCATACACAGCTCGTACCTACTCAGCAGACGGGGATTGTCATTTGGTGAATGAACAGGATGAGGGAAAGACAATCATATGTAGACAGGTTATGCAATGACAATGCAGAAGAGATGTGGCTGGAGACCACTGAATAAACTGAGAGTCAGACAGGATTAAATATAAAGGATCATAGGGAGTAAGTCAAAACTGCCACCAAGCTTTGTGTCACAATATGGTGATTTCAGGGGAAATATGATATAACCGAGAAAGATGGGATGTGTTGGGAAAATGATGAATTTTTGTTTGGGACAGATTGATAATTTACATTTAGAAGACAAGAAATAGTTTTCCTTTAAGAAATTTTTATAGTTAGAATAATAACATTGCATTGGCTGTGTTGATTTTTTTTTTAAAGTTGTGTCTGTGGGTTGAGAATTTCTGTTTTCCCCTCTAGTATGGATAGCGAGATTCATTTTTAGAAGTCATCCTTTCCACAAACCTTTGAAAGTCACACTAGCTTATCTTAAAGCGAGGTGATTATGGTGCCTCTGGTATGAGAAAAGTGAAATTAATTGAAACATTCAAACCATTATAATTTGGGGTTAGTTCTCATTTCAGATTTAATGGATGGGTGCCCACTACCAGAGGGAGGGATTCACGGGAAACTCATTTACCTGGGAGAAGGAGATCAGTGGCATCTTGGTTATTTTGAGGATGTTGCGTGATGTTCGGGTTTGTTGTAAGAGCTGCTGCCTCGGCTGTAAGTAGGACATAACTGTGCTTCAGGACGTGCCTTGGACAGAAATTAAATCTTAATCAGGCTTTATATTTTATATCTAAAATGAAGTTCGAATCCACCCCTTAGCCCAGGGAGTTTAATTAAAGTAAGTGGAGACAAAAGTTCTCCTTTGATAGCTGTCGTTTCTTTCTTTGACACTATTAATAATGTGCTGAGGTGCTATTTTGGAAGCCTGGCTCTTGTCTTTTGTTCTGTTCTTCAATACTCTGAAATAGATGGGGCTGAAGTGCTGGAAGGAGGGTGTGTCTGAACCCCACCAGCCCCCAGATGTGTTCTCTTTGACCTCCGCTGATCTTCTCCGAAGAGATACCCCTTCAAGGCCCCCAGGGTGACTCTCTTTCACCAACCACATGTCCCGGCTTCTTTACAAAGATTTTCATTTTCTTCCTTTAAGATGGAAACTAGATGACGATGTGGCCATTTCACTGGGGGTGGAACTTCTTACGTGACAGCTCCATTAGGCTCTTTCGAGTTGTAAATCTTCCTATTTCAGACTTTGAAATCAGAAAGTGTTTTCATGATGCTAATCTCTTGTGAGCAACAAGCGTGAATGAAGGCATGACAGGCATCCCAGCCCTTGGAGGAGTTTGTCTGATGTAGCTCGGTGCTGGGGGCAATATTTACTGCTAAATCTGATGAATCAGCTTGGATTGCTAATCACGTGTGCTACATTCTGAATGTAAACGACACGTCTGAAGTCACTTCCCATATCTTATACGTGTAAGAATGTGTTGTGTGCAACGGGTTTTACAAAAATTCTTTGTTTGAAAGTTAATTAGTATTCTCTTTTATGATACTTTCTCTCTTGCCGGAATAATCATTTAATTGCATTTGTCTGTCACTTCATTTTGGTGACTATTTTAAAGTCAAATTGTATATTTAAGGTGTGCTTCCTCTAATTGCTTTGACATTCAGAAACACATGGCTAAACATGTTAATATAAATTATCCTTTTAATCAGTACTAATTCTCTATTTTTTTTTACAATGTGCAGAAGGTTAACACATTTAAATTACCTGTGTTAGCTTAACGGAAAAAAAGAAAACTGCCATGAAAGAAACAGGTACCATTTTGAATATAATACATGAAATTGTGTGTCTATTTTGATCCCCTTACCAAAATAGAGACAAGGCAGCATTTGGTCACTTGAGGATTTTAAAGAGTTAACAGTTGTCTGAAAATGAAAAACAGCCATTAACATGTAATAATGTTGTCTTGAATATTTGCTAGGAAATAGTGGGCATGACTAAAGATGGAATCTTTTAGTGCAGTACTGCTTGATTTCATAGCGTGTGCTAACAATCCAATTATTCTGATTTTCTAAAATAACCTGCCAGCCCCAGTGTGACTGTTTTTATTTCTTTATTTACGTATTTATTTATTTAGTTGGTGGTTTGAGGCAGGGTTTTTCTGTGTAGCCTTAGCTATCCTAGAACTTGCTCTGTAGACCAGGCTGCCCTTGAACTTACAGAGTTCTGCCTGCCTCTGCCTCCCTAGTGCTGGGATTAAAGACGTGTGCCAACACTGCCAGGCAGAGCCTACTCTTCTTAATCAGTATTTTTAGAGTTTTTTTTTTCTTTTTGTAACATGTTTTGTTTCTTAAGAAAAAGATGTACTATCCTCAGAAAACTTTTAAGACGAGATAAGACGTTACCCACATGTTAAAAGTATTCCTCTCTTTATAAAATTAGAGAAGCGTTCCCAAATCACTGGAAGCACATCCTTTCGCTTCCCTGTACCAGAAGGGAGTTTGTGTCCTCACTATGGTATGTGAAGGCCACTCTGAGCTCACAGCTAATTAGTACTGTTCTTCAACTTCAAATTCAGTTTCTGGGATCCTATCTAAAACTCTTGATTTTCTCAGTCATGTGCTCCAAAGCAAAAATGACAACTTTGACTGTTCTAGAGAGCTACAGAATTGTGCTCTGTGTGGCCATTGCCAGATACCTTCATCTCCCTAAAACAGAAATGAATTACAACAGTTTGAGGTGACTGCAAGATTAATTGGGAAAATGTATGCTGGGCTCACTACACGCTCAGCTTGGGTGTCCTCTCCTCTGTGGAATTTCCTCCCTCTGACTTGTGTATTAAAGGTCTATACAGCTGCTTCGAGCCTAGAATTTTACATATTCCCTTTCTGTTGTCACGAGACAATTGATATGCTTAAATTGAGGAAACACCAAACAGGAAGACAAAAATGAGGAAAAACATACATTCCTTCGTTTATTAGTCAGGATGAGCGTCTTTTAAACACACAGTACTTTTGAGTATCAGGGGTTAAAGGAATTGTTACATACTGGATATGGACGTGTTGGGATGCTTTAAAAAAAAATCGATTCTAGCTAATGGAGCGAATGTTTTTAAAGTGAACTATCTCCATTCCTTCAGTGAACCACATACAGCTGGAAGGATTCAAGTAGACACTGAGGGAAAGATGGCTCTCCCCTAAAGAAGGAATGAGAATGGCCCCTAGTTCCTTGGGGAATAGGATCTGCAGAGCCTTTTCCATGTTCATGGTCCCTAATGTCTAGAACCAGATAAGTAGCCTCTAATTTTAAATGTACAGTTATCCAGAGAAGATGAATGCGCAGGGCAAGGCTGGATGAGAATGTCAATCTTAATGTTAATATTTTTAGTCTCCTTTCTACTAGACACATAGTTGGCAAAAGCCACATTTCTGCAAGATCCCCAAAGACTGTGGCTAACTGGGGAGAGATGTAGCCAGGTTTATGTTGCATCAACTATGGATCGAAGGGCCAAGGGAATGATCCCAGAATAAGACCCTTGCCGTCCCCTTTATAATCATTTTTGATCAGTTGTTTTATCTTGACTAGATTTAAATTTGATAAGTAGCAAACTGATACAGCATGACACATTTCAGACTAGGGTTAGCCACCAAAGCTTTCAAAATGTGTATTTTATTAACATACTGTAAAACTGTGGGATTTCTTTTCTTTCTTTCTTTTTTTTCTTTAACTGAAAAAGAAGACCTCAGCAGTCATATTGTGTCCCCTGGTATTAGTATTACAGTTAAAGGGAACCAAAACCAGACAAGTGAGGCACATTAGGGGGAAAGCCCCGACCTAAATAAATTGGTTTATGTTCAAAATATAGGGGAAAAAGCCAAATAGAATTGTCTCCCTTTTCCGTATAACCACTAATTAATGATTGTATACTAATTGCATGATTGCATACTAATAGTATGGTTGTGATACAGAGGTTCTGCATCCCAGATACTTGAAAATGAGGTGTTTTTGTTTCATAATTACTAGAATTATTGATAATACCAGCTTCCTCTTAAATTAAAATTTAAAAGCAAAATGTATACTTTGGGAGCACAAGCCCAGTCATAATTCAGAATTAATATATATACAATTCAGACATAACCTACTTACCATACGTTGCAAAGGGTGGGTACGTTTAATGGCTTTGTGGGCATGTGATTGTATGACTTCTCTAAACAACTAGATTAAAGCAGATATTTATGATTGGCTGTACAAAACATCATGGACAAATGAGGGCGTGGCAGATTCAAGTAGAAATTCTTTATTGACACAGTACCAGTTTCACTTTATTTTAAACTCATGACTTTTGACAAAGCGGTATAGTCATTGTTAAACCCCAAGCCATCTTTCTGAAGGATTAAAAAAAAAAAAAAAAAGAAACCTGAAAAAGATTTGTGAAAACAGCCCCGCAATAAAGCTCCCACATGCTTCATAAAACACTACTTGATAGATATCACTTGCACCATTAAGAACTAAACGACAAAGGATGTAATTTCAGTTCTGGCATGCAATATTAATCGAAAGCCTTTAAAACATCTTGCTGATGGGAACTACGACAACCTGACATTGAAGAATTATGAGCCGAACACATCTATCTTAATCAGATTTTCGAAGTAAATGCCATAAAACTTGGTGTGGCTTCATTCATCTTTACATTTGCAAATGTTTTGCATTGGAAGTGTAAATTTATGAATGCAAATAATACCAATTCAAATATTTAAAAGTGTGAGTTTGTAGGCGGAGCAAGTTTCAGCCAGAGTACCCTGAATATAAGATAGTCTTTCCAGTAATAATTCACACTGTTTCCATCTTTAGTGTAAAGGTCATTTTCTGAAGTATAAGCAGGCCTTTGTGTACTTTATAAATTTAGTATTAAAATAGTGTATTAATAAAAAATTTGATAAATAAAAGAATTATCATTTTTCTTTTGGTTTTTAAGACAGAGTTTTTCTGGGCAGCTCTGGCTGTCCTAGAACTCTCTCTCTGTAGATCAGGCTGACCTCAAACTCACAGAGATCCACCTGCCTCTGCTTCCCAAGGACTAGCATTAAAGGTGTGCACTACCACCACCTGGCTAAGAAAGTAATTATTTTATGGGCATAATAGCATAAACCTAAACCTCTGTTAGTTAAAAAATAAATAAAATACTTTGCTTACCTTATTTAACTAAATGAAAAATCCCCCCCAAATTAAGACTTTAACCCTTCACAATTTATAGGTATACATTGTTATAAGTGTTGTATTTTATTCTCCTGGGTAAGAGTTACCTCATTTTCACAGATGCGAAGCTAACAAATCTGAAATAGTACTTTGATTAACCCAATTATTGTGTTTGGGTGAACCCAGCTAGTAGTGGACTGAATGTCTGTGTGGTCCAAATTTAGTAAGTAGAAATGCTTAATCTTTCAATGATGTTTACAGAGACATTGGGCCCTTGGGGAAGTAGTGAAGTCTAAAGGGGTTCACAAGGAACTGACCTGAACCTATAGGGTTAACACCATCATAGGAATGGACACCAGGGTGCTGCTTGCTGCTTACCTGATTCCCAAGGGCAGCCATGGAGAGGCGCAGGCATTCAAGCCGGAGAGTTACCACCAGAAACCAACCCTTCCACACCTTAGTCTGGACTTCTCACTTCCAGAGCTTAAATGAAAGACTCTTAACTAAGCTTCCTGGTCCATGGCGTTCAGTTACAGATGGATGAGAGCTCACACACCAGGACGTCTAAACTGATGCCTAGAGACCGTTTACTTCTTTGGAAGTTTTTAAATAAGTTGATACTAAACTACTTGTGGGACAGTGGAATAAAAGATCAGAGAAGCGGTAAAACACTATGACAGGCATTTGTGATCCCCTGTGTTGGTGGCCTGGTCCTTGGTGGCTTTGAGCATCCCAACAAAAGTCACAAGCTTCCAGCTACACAAACGACACCTGCTGCTTCTTTAAAATGTACAGTGCAACCTTATCAGTTGCCCAACCACTGGCATCCTCTTCACACTTTACAGTCTATTCAGTGGATACACCTACATTCTATCTGTGTTCTCATTTTTGCCACTGGTCCTTCCTGTCTCTTAGATATGTGTTCTTACCTTACTGTCCTGCCATTTGTAGATATTAGCCAGTAAAATATTAGAAAAAGTATATGTTAAGGATGGATAGTATTTCATACACCTGCAAAATATTTGTCATCAAGATGTTAGCAGCAAAGAAGGGTACACATGAAAACTTCCGCTCTGACTGTTCTTAAGTCAAAGAACATCTTGCCATGGTGCCCATGGAGTGCTTCACCACAGTGCGTATGCCATGAACAGAGAAGATTTACTCGCTCTATGGAAGAGCATTTCATCTACATAATACTTAACGTTCACGATAGCGTAGCATTCCTGCCTGAAGCAGGAATATATAATTGGAAGGAATCCTTAAACAGAACATTCAACTCAGTTTCAGGCCATTAACAGACATCAATGACCCCAGCTATAGAGAACAAACAATATCAAAACTCTAGAGGAAAAAAAACTCAGTGTCAAAGTTAGATACTTTAGAAAATAGTTTCAGTAGAGCTATCTGGGAGTTTGCTTTCTAATCACTAATCCATCCTTTGGTTGCAGAAACATTTAGGAAATAAAAATCGGTAAAGTCTCCAATAAAGAAGCCGTAATGGACCAACAGTCCATTAAATAAAGTCTCTGTCCGTCTCCCACACCTGAGATTGAACCCAGGTTACATGCTAGGTACTCTTAACACAGAGCTGCGTTCCCTGCTCCAGATCAACTTGTCTTTTAAGGTTGAAGGGGATCCTGGCTTTTTCAGCTAATGTTTTTATTTGTGATCTTACTGTTCAGACTTGAATTAAGTTGGTATTAGTTACATGTTGGTGGTGTGATAGCAGACAGGAGCTAATGACTGAAGAGAGGACAGATTCATTGTGATCCACTGCTTCAGAAGGTCTTAGTCTGCTGGCTCTGTTCCTCACAGGCAAGGCAGAAGCCTCATGGTGGAAGAATGTTGCTCATGTTAGGTTATCCAGGAATGTCAGGGACAAGGTGAGGGGATAGCAATGCCATGATAATACATGCCCTTCACAGACATTCCCCAGAGACCCAGCTCCTCCACCTGTGCCTCACCTCCCCAGAGAGGATTGAACTCCCATGTGGGTGTCCTCCTGATGCAACTTTCTCAGAGCAGTACCACTAAACTGAGCCTTTCTGAGGGATACATCACACGCCTAAACCATAATGGAATGTAACCCTGATACAAAGTGATTTTTCCTACAGGTAAAGATATTACAATATGAGATTGCTGCCAGTGTTAATGGAGTTTGTTTTTAAAGTTGAAGATATCATTTTTAATCTGTGTCACTGAAAATGTTTTTATAACATACTATGGTGGATTTTCATAACACTCCCATTCAAAATAAAGCGTTTTTTTTTATTGCATGTCTGAAATGTTTTATATGTATGACCAAAGGTAGTCATATGGAGCTTTTTGTTTTCCTCAGTTTTAGTGTAAGATGAACTAACATGTTTCAAGGTTGTATTTTGCAATACTTGTTAAAATAGGGAGATGTTTTAAAACAGAAAATCTTTAGACTTCAGCTTAGGATACTTTCTTGGTCCTCACTCTACCCCCCAATTTAAAAAAAAAGAGAGACAATCTGAGGCCTAAAAGTTAATTTATTTACACAGAGTTACATTTAACGGGAGCAAATATTCGCCAGTTTCTCCTGTATCCTTTCCTAGTATCTTCCTGCGGTAGCAGACATTTTCTTTGATAAAGAGTGTGTTCACTGAAAGGCAACACAGATTCTGCGCTGTTGGGAATATTTGATTTGCTTCCATTTCTCCTAAGTCATATAATGATACAGCTTTCAGTTGCCTCTCAGTCTGTCTTGACCTATATTGTAAATGTGTTTTATTTATATCATACTGTATTCTCCACTTAAAGTCAATAAAAGTTAATTGCACTAAAATCAAATGCTCATTAGGTAATAAGGAGAGAGAACAGTGTCTATTGATTATATGCCAACCATTCTTTATTGTCAAAATTGAGACAGCTTTTTTTCTCCTTTTGCTTATTCTCAGGTAAAATATTATTTCGATGAGTATACCAATATCCCTAAAACAAACACAAAGGCTTTTAAATGTTATTTTTTTAATCCTGTTTTCTATTCACTTACAATAAAAAATAAAAAAGTTTCATGTGTGTTCCAATTAGAAATAATTAAGCACAACTGTTAATTCTATAGAGGATAATATGTCTGTGGCTTTGCTGGTGATAATTAAATGGCCAGATGAATTACTTTAACCAGCAAGACAAATACTTACACTTACTTCTGAAACACACTGAACTCTCAGGGCACTAACAGATGAACTGTATTTGAGCTCCAATCATAGAAGCCAGAATAAGATCCATCAAAGAGAAGTGTGGTGGTTTGAATAAGAATGTCCCCTACAAGCTCATGTATCTGAATACTAAGTCACCAGGAGTGGCATTGTTTAAAAGGATTAGAAGAATTAGGAGGTGTGGTCTTATTGGAGGACATGTGTCACTGGGAGTGGGCCTTGAGGTTTCAAAAGCCCACACCAGGCCCTTTTTCTCTCTGATCAGGACATAGAGCTCTCGGCTAGTTCTGCAGCACCGCCATATCATCTTTGGTGACTCTGTTAAATATATAATGTGTTTATGATTGTACATGGGATAGTTATATCATATTAGATGTAACTGTGACCTGATTATTGTTTTTCTTTGAGAATTAAGCATGGCATAAGGAGATATGATTGTTTGTCAGGTTGATAAGAGGTGGACTTGTGGTGTCTCTTCTTGGTTGTCAACTTGACCACATATGGAATTAACTAAAACCCACGTGCCAAGCACACCTGTGAGGGATTTTTCTTAATTAAATCCTTTAAAGTGAGAAATCCCCCTTCTTACCTGGCACTTTGAAGTGGGCAGATCCACTTTTAATCTGGGCCACTCCATCTGGTGTAGTCTATATAAATAAAGGCATGGAAGGGCCTTCTCTTTTGCTTGCTTGCTCTCACCCTTGCTGGTAAGTCCATGCCTTCACTGGCATTAAAGCCCACTTCTTCAGGATTTCAGTATATACTGACAGCCAGCTGAGGCATCCAGCCTTGTGGTCTCGCAGACATTCGGTTCATAGGCAGCCATTGTTGGATTAACTGGACCACAGCCTGTGAGACATTCTCTGGGAAGCCCCCTTGATAGATAGATTAGATAGATAGATAGATAGATAGATAGATAGATAGATAGATAGATAGATAGATAGATAGATAGATAGGAGAGAGATTTATTCCATAATTTCTATTACTCTAGAGAACCCTGATTAATATAGTGTTGGGTTCAAAAGTGGTTCTAGAGCAACAAAAAGAAGGATGAATGTTTTAAGTATCTGGATTAGGCTTTCCAATGTGCTAACACCCACAGTCACCAAAGCCTCTCCAGGTTACGGAAGTCTCTCCCGGAAGCTCAGAGAGTACTGAAAGCCCAAGCTAGCCCACTGTGTCTCTGTTCCTGCTGCTTGCTGATCCAGATGTAGACTTGTCAGCTACTGCTCCAGCACCAATTCTGCCTGCATGCTGCCATGCTTCTCACCACAATGACATCAAACTGAACCTCTGAAACTGTAAGGCAGCCCCAATGAGATGTTTTCTTTTACAGGAGTTGCTGTGACCATGGCATCTCTTCATAGCAACGGAACACTAAGACAAAAAAGTTGATGCCAGTCACGAGACATTATGAGGCATTATAAATAAAATAGAGCCTCCTATGCTGTTCCCCAACAACAAATAAGAAAAACAGAGATAGTCCTCTGAAATGCAAAGAAGTCTGTATTCTGTAGAACATTGCAGATCTTAGCGTGGTATTTGTAACTTTAGAGAAAGCTGTGGAAATCCAAAACAAGGTCTGTTCTGTCCTCCTGGAATTCCTACTGGGTGTACATTGTGCTCTCCTGGTCTTTCTGTCTTTGAATAATCTTTCCTAGGAAGGATTCTTTAACATTCTGCTGCTGTATGCATGATTTTCCTAGGTCTGTTTTCCAACCAATAGATACTCTCTACAGTTGTTTATTGTACATTTGATAAACTATCCAATGAAGATTTAATTCCAGTGGGAGCATTTCTCCCGGCCAAACTCCCTCATCACCTTTTTCATAATGTGCATGTTCAAATCTTCAAGTCCTTAAACATTTCAGATAACCAGCAGAATTCTTCATAGTCTACCCTTGGAAAATAGACCACATCAAGGATCAAGGCATTGCCTAGGGTGTCTGGTACAATTGAGGCATTACCCTGGTCTCTTCTATGTACATTAAGAATGTTCCGGAGCCTCACACGCCTCAGGAAGGTGCAGTGACAGCTCAGATGTTCTCAGTCCAACCTGTGCCCCTCTGCTACGCCTCAGCCCTTCTTCCAGGTTCAGCGATACTAATCTAAAGCAAAGGGTAAGGTCAGGATAATCTTGGAGTTTTTAAAGTATTTTTGATTTTCATTTAATTGTGTAGCTGCCTGATGTGAACTTACAGTGTGAAAAATTTCAAACAGCACTTTATTTTAGTGAGAAGTTTTGCAGAGGCATTTCAACCAACCATTCACATTCAGACACTTGGCCTCTCTGAGACTCTTAAGGTTAAGTGCTAAGTAGAGGACCAAGTTTGTGTGAAACTGATTCTCTGAGCGAGGTAGTATCTGTCTTTGCTGATTTGCACTGTGCCATTTTGGACAATTATCCTATTAATACCATATTTTAGGGCAAGATGCAAGGAGAAAAAAATAGATAACTCCAGACACTCCATTCTTGCTTTGATGTGGCCTCTGCTGAGTCTGTGGCATGGCTTTGAACATGTGTTCTCTGACTCACAGTCCTGCCCCATTTACAAGGAAGATTGTTGTTAACTGTTGTTGTTTGGGCTTTTTTTTTTTTTTTTTGGACTTAGTGAAGAGGTAGGGAGTTACCTGTTATCTATGTGATATTGTTGGGACAAAGGAAACATTTGTTTTCTTTATAATTTACTATTTCTACTGTTGTGGGAGTCTGTTTCTACCTCTGAACCTTGCTAAACAGAAATTCAGACATCTGCACACTGGCTCTTGGAAGACAGGAAAATCAAGTCATCCCTCTTGATTTTGTATACTAGGAAGTCTGACATGAAACCCTGCTCACGGGAGCTAAAATTAACATGGTCTTAAATTGCAGAAAAGCAGAGGGCCCTTCTGTGTGGTGACCTATTTTAAGAGGGAGGTGAATCCCAAGCGAAAAGGTTTGTTTATCTTGGACAGTTGGGGAAGGTGATGAGACAGGAATGTGAATCGAGAATGAATGGTTTTTTCCACCCGGTCTCTTCCCCACAAGCAGTCGTACTGATCAGAGCAGCATCAGCTTGTCCACGCTTAGCTGACCACAGATGCATGCTGTGACTCAGTTTGCTGGCTTAGTTGGTTGTACATAGCCCATACTCACTCCGGAATTTTGAAAATTAAAACAAGTTTCTCAGGCTGGGAGTATAGTTCAGTTGGTTAGCATTTTTCTCTAGGGTATAGGAGGCCCTGGGTTTGATTTGCAACATCAACATAAAACAGCATAAAAACAGGTGTGATGCCATAGGCTTGTGAGTCCCTGGAAGTCAAAGCAAGATGAGTAGTTCAAGGCCATCTGTTTAGAGAGTTTGAGTCTAACCTGGGCTACCTGAGAACCTATCCTAAACAAACAAACAAAAAAAAATAGGAGAGAATGTTTCTCTTCCTTCATCCTCACACTCTGAGTACCCACCGCCTGCCTCTGCCTTCTCTCCTGACCTCTCTCCCTCCACTTCCTGCCTTGCCCTCTCTCTGCCTTCCTTCTGCCATTCACCAGCACTCTCTCCTCAGACTGCAGCATAGCTGTATTCTAAAGCCACACAGTATTCCAGCCCCCTTCAAACAAAGGTATGTCTTCCCTGGGGACCCCTGCAAGACAAGCCTATTGAGCATGTCACAGACATCCCGGGAAAGAAGAGAAGAGAAGGTGAAGGAGAGGGTTGGGACAAAGCAGTTGCAGGGACTGTGGTGACTATTTCCCATCTGGGCATGTCTGCTCAGGGCAGGTGTCAGCCCCTCTTCTCCCCCCTCCACCCTTCTCCTCTCTGAGACTCTCACACTCAACTTTCACTTGCTAACACAGTTACTCAGACAAAAGGATTTCACCTCCCTTCAGGTGTTATTTTCTCTCCCAGCTTTCACACTCAAAAGTCCATTTCCGCTCGGCCCCCAGAGCGCCACAGCCTCTTCCTGTAAACCATAGAGGAGTTGCAGCAGAATTGCACACAGCACTGTGGCATGCCAGCAGCGCTTCAATTACACACACACACCACCTGCACACTTTAGCTGGGTGTGAAATGTGCCCCAACAGTCCCATTCTCTGGAGGCAGAGGGAAGGGCATTATGGGAGACCATGAATTTGAGGCCAGTCTGGGCGGCATAGCAAGACTAAGTAAAAAAAAAGTTAATCCATTGTCAGCAAATAAGCTTAAGTATGTCTGGGCATTTGGCGTTCTTTTTTTCTTTCCTTGGTTTGATTTAGAATGGGCCGGGGGGTGGACCATCATTTGGTATACCTTCAAGACTCAAGATCAAAGTCCTTCTTGGTAGAAAGGGCAAGAGTTTGACTTACCTGTGTTTCTTATGACATTTGTATGAGGGTTTTTGTTTTGTTTTGTAACTTCACCTGTTGGAGCTTCCCTTCAGATACTCTTGGCTAAGGGATATTAGTTCTTCTGACTATAGCATTCATGGCCTACAAGGTTCTCTCTTACTTGGGTTTTCCCTCAGAGTAGTTTACCTTCCCCGAAAGGACTTGTTTCTTCTTCAGTTTCTTTCACAGTTACCTCTAACACTGACTGCTACATCAGGCCCTGACTTTTCGGTCCTTAGATGGTGCTCAGACCAATTGACACTGAAGACCATATTCCATGAAAAAAATAAACACCCAGTTTATTGTTCTTTGTCAAATGGATTTAACATAGAGTCAGATGGCCTTAAGTGACAGTGTTAGCAAGCATTCCTTGATCGCCAAGGATGGAGCGAAGTGACCGGAGTCTTTCCGGTCTAGCTTCCGTGTTTAATCGGAGTTTTAAAAGGCATCTGCCATCAACTTCGATCAACTTAACAAATGAAACCAAGCAGTTGTTGGGTTCTCATGGAAGTTGTAAAAGCAGTCTGACCACGAGAAAGGTGAGAAAGAAGAGAGGATCAAGACATGGCAGTGGTGGAGTGTTTTAAGCAGAGAATAGTTTTAAATAGGTTATTTTCCAAAAGACAGTTACACAAGCCTGTGTGAGCGCACATTCACACACACACACACACACACACACACACATTTATTTATTTGGAAGCATTTATAATAAATAAGCCTTAAAATATAAGGAAACATGTATTTGATGAACCAGACCATTTAATAACACAAGATTTTATATATTGTTTCATGTTTGTAGTGTATAGCAATAGATAAAATATAAGCTCCTCATCTTCCAGATCTTTTTGAAAGAGTAGATTTTAAATGTCAAAACAGTTGATATGGTTATAAATCATGTTCCTAAGAACCGGTATTTAGAACAAGTGACTCTGTTCTCCGCCTCGGTGAGATGATCAAAGTAAATTGTATGAAAAAATTAAAATAAAAAGTATTTATCGCCTTAATTTAATTTGATAATTTTTATTAATTCTCACTTATTTGATTTAATAATAGATTTTTTATTTATTAAAAACAAGGTGTTCACACTCCCTCTTTGTTGCTGTGATTCGGTGCATGGAAGACAGCTCAAACTGTGAAGGTTGGAGCATGAGGCACATTTCAGAGGCCAGCACATCAGTGCTATCCCTCCGTACGTGTCATAGAATCAGTAACATATTTAAAGAGTCTTTAAAGCACAACACCGTGGGACGGTACTGTGAAATCCATATTGCAGTGTCTGTTTTTAAGGACCTTGGCATTAGTTGGGAAGCTAGACATCTTTACAAATCGTTTTTCAATTAGAAGCAGAATGGTAAGCTCTGCTCTGTACGAGTTTGATACTTCCTAACGTAACTCCTCACACTGTATATCCAATTAATTTTTTTTTTTTTTTGGTTTGGTTTTTAGAGACAGGGTTTCTCTGTGTAGCCCTGGCTGTCCTGGAACTCACTCTGTAGACCAGGCTAGCCTCGAACTCTCAAACTCAGAAATCCACCTCCCTCTGCCCCCCAAGTGCTGGGATTAAAGGCGTGCGCCACCACCGCCCGGCTCGAATTAATATTTTTATTAATTTTTTTCATACAATGCATTTGGATCCTGTTTTACCCCTCCCATGATTCCTCCCTCCACCTTACCCACCCCACTTTATATTATTTGTCTTGCATTCTCTCTTTCTCCAAAAAAAAAAAAAAACTTAAAAAAAAAACAAAATATCTGCAAAACCAAAAATCAAAAGTACAAAAACAACAAAAGCAAAATAAAACAAACAAACAAAATCACATGGAGTCTGTTTCATGTTGGACAACTACCCCTAGGCAAAGGGGCCTGCCCAAGTGTGGTTTGTACACCAGTGTCACTCCACTGAAGGAAACTAAGTTTCCCCTTTCTTAACAGGTACCACTTACAAATAGCTTCTTATGGGTGGGACATTGTGCCCACTTCCTCCTGTCAGCCCTTCCCCGCGCCTCCCCCCTCCCCTGTGACCTCTATTGAACCTGTGTAGGCCGTATGTGTGCTGTCACTGTCCCTGTGAGTTTATGTGTACCTTAGTCCTATTGTGTCTGAAAGACACTGTGTCATCCATCCATCCCCTCTGGATCCTAGTCTTCTGATGGAGACAGCCTAGTTAGAACTGAATGTCCCAAGGTCTCTCCCTGCACGTTGTCCACTTAGGGGTCTCTGCATTTGTTCCCATCTGCTGCGAGAAGAAGCGTGTCTGAGTGAGGGTGAGCAAGGTACCGATCTTTGGGGTTAGCATGAGCTCATGTTGCATTAAAGCAGTTGAAGGGGTCACAGGACCTGCAGAATTAACTGTGGTACAAACGAGAGAGTAAATGGAACTAGGAACATAGACCAGATAACGGTCTAAGGAGAGTCAGAGATGAGGAAAGTGATTTCCATCTGGGAAAGTCAGTTACCTCTCTTAGAGGTTGAAGCAAGTGGTATTTGTATATAGAAAAAGGAAAGACAATATTTTAAACAACAACAACAAAACCAAACCTGTAACTCAGAGGAAAGATCCATAGAGAGGATTTTTTTTTTTTTGGTTTTTTTGGTTTTTTTATTGTTATTGTTGGTTTGGTTTGGTTTTCTGGCTTTTTTTTTTTTTGATTGTTGGTTGGTTGAGGGTTTTTAGTCTTTAATTTTTATTTTATTTTATTTGTTTTGCATGCATGTGTGTCTGTGTACCACTTGCATGCTTGGTGTCCAGCAGAGGCCAGAAGAGGGTATCAAATCCTGTGGAACTGGAGTTAGGAATGGTTGTGAGCCATCATAAAGATGCTGGGAATCAAATTCGGTTCTTCTGGAAGAGCTCTGAACCACCCTGCTATCTTTCCAGCCCCAGGACAAGCTCCCCCTCCCTTCCTTCCTTCCTTCCTTCCTTCCTTTCTTTCTTTCTTTCTTTCTTTCTTTCTTTCTTTCTTTCTTTCTTTCTTTCTTTTTTTCTTTCCTAAAGGAGTATTTATATTATTTTAAAATCATGTGTGTGAGGATGGTGCATGCGTGTTAAGGGACCCATGAAGCTCAAGGGGTCACATCGCTTGGCAGCTGTGAGCCATCAAGCACGTACGCTGGGAACTGAACCCAGGTCCCAGCACCTGTTCTTAACTGCTGAGCCATCTCATTCCATTTAGAGTTTTTCAAAATCACAATGGCACCCTCACCTCTGGGTCTCTATGTTTGTCCCACATCCTTGAATCCAAAACCTTTTCTTAAGTCTGGGCAAAGCTTGCCCTCAGTTCAAACCCAAAGGCTGAGTTGCAGGCTGCATTGTTCTTATGAAGATCTACCTACCAGAGTTAGATTCTCATACATTTTAATAATCCCTAAGTCTAGACAGTGTTCTCTGTTACTTTATGACCTTGGACCTAAATGTTTCCCCTGAACATTCAGTGGTTCTTTATGTACAGACTCTAAATAGAAATCTCTCTGGTCTCAGTATGAGTCAGACTTACATTTGTCTCCAGCAAATATTATGGTTTTGAAAAATATTCCAGGTCCTATAACTGATCGTGTTTATTCTTTGTGTTGGAAGCTGGAATATTGACAGCCAGATTTTTATGCCACTTTAAAAATGTAGAGAGCCATGTAACCCTAGATCTATCTTTATCTTTCCCACTCTTGTTCTTTTATTCTGGCGTGTTTCTAGCTGTGTTTAGCTTTATCTCATTTTTATAAGATTTATATGCTTACTCCACATCGCTGAGATTGGTGGAGATAAACACGAACTCCAGCTGTGTCCCAATGCCCAAATCTTGAGAACCACTGTGAATTCCAAGCCCGTGGTTATTGTTTCTGTCCATGACATGCTGTAGAATTTAAACTTGGCTAGCCCACTCAGACTCTTCCATCAAAGTTTGTAGAGATCAGGGCCTTCAACATCTGCTTGCTGTGTAGCCAGATGCAAATCGGTTCCAGTGCAGTTTCTGCATAGACCACAGGAAGTACTGGTGTTTTGCATGATGGCTGGTTAAAGTCTTTAATAAATGCTTATAAATTGAACAACTGGACCCAGGATAATTCCCAGTAGCACATTCCAGAAACCTTAAATGAGAATTTTCCATAGTAGTTGTCTTAGCTAGGGTTTTACTGCTGTGAACAGACACCATGACCAATGCAAGTCTTATAAAGGACAGCATTTAACTGGGTCTGGCTTACAGGTTCAAAGGTTCAGTCCACTATCATCAGAGTGGGAGCATGGGAGCATCCAGGCAGACATGGTGCAGGAGGAGCTGAGAGTTAAACATGTTCATCTGAAGGCTGCTAGTGGAAGACTGACTTCCAGGCAGCTAGGATGAAGATGTTATAGCCCACACCCACAGTGACACACCTACCCTAACAGGGCCACACCTTCAAATCATTCCACTCCCTAGGCCGAGCATATACAAACCATCACATTGGTTATGTTTTGATTTGTTTTAAACAGAATCCTGAGCTAACATATTCATGCATGTCAGAGAGCATAAGTTGATTTAGCCTTTGATAGTAATCTTCATGTCTATACACTTTATTTGTACAGTGAGTTCAGTTGGCATTAACCCTGCACATCCCTGAAACACAAAGTGTAGTTATATGTTTGTGAAATGAATGGCCAAATGTGGGAGCATCGGACGATTGAGTAGGTTTTATTGGATCCTTAGAGTTGTCCTGAGATTATGCATTACAGGACTCTGTCGTGACTCCTCACAAAGGATTAGCTCTGATATTCCAACTCTTAGATGCCTGTTTCCCTCAGACACTAAAGTAGCATCTGTTATGAAAGTTGTGTGAAGGACAATACAATTCTTGGATGGTACCAAGCTAAAAGACATGGAATCGGCTGACCCCTCATGCCACTTAGGCAAAGTCTTCTGCCTCTCTCTGTTTCCATCCCTTGCCTCTCACAGCTGCCTCTTGCCACGACACACTCCGAGCAGCTTTCTTTCTAAAGGTGCCTCATGGTTTTCTGTGGTGAATCTCATCATGTGCACTGGTGCTGAGGAAGACAGCTCTAGTTAATTACAGGAGGCCTGTATCATGACTCCTGCATGGGGTTGAAACTGTTCAAGCTTTGTGTTGTGACCAAGGTTCAACTCAGTACCATTTTAGCCCTGCTAGTCCTTCGGAAGCTCATCACATTTGAAGTGAGACTCAGACCTTCATTTGTCCTTTTCACAAGGCCTTGAGTCAGGGAAGATTTTTTTTGTTTCAGTTTTCTAGTGTGGGGTGCTTCAGAGCCAGAACTTGTACAAGGGATTCCGCTCTGTTTTCATATATTCAGGTAATGGCTATGCTTTTCATTTCAAGTGTAAGAGATTGTTGGTCATTAACTTACATGATAGGGACTATTAGACACCGCTAGAAAAACATAATAACCCTTGATGTTGTCTGCTGTGGAAGGAGCTATTTTTGTTGCTTATCTGCTAAAGAGGTTTGATAAGATAGTCACCCTATTATATGCATCATGTATTCATTTCATAAAACCAGAATTACAGTATGTGACTGTATTATTTACCTTAATAACCACCGATGGACGTCACGGTCTATGAAAGATAGTCATTCTGTTTCCAATTCTCCTTTAATATAGGTATTTATATTAATAGCATGATTTAATAAGACATTTTGAAATTATGTTGCATTTTAAACTATATTTAATAAAAAAATAGACATCTTATGGGTGTTTGACATTAAATGAAGGAATCACCTTTCTGATACAATGCTGTATTTGTCAATTCAGTAGCATGCGTGTCCCAAGCTAAGTTGTACAAAGTAGAACTTAGATGTTACAATGACTTGTGATATTTAACAAATGATTTACTAGCTCTGGAGAATTTTCCCATAGAGTTACAATGTAATATTGTGTTCATATTTTGAAACCAGTGAACCCCTTATGATTCTTGTTTGGAACAAAGTATTTGTGTCACGGATCTAATGGCAGGAGTCGCTCTGGTCACCTACGACTTCACTCCCAGAACTGTGGTTCTACTGCGCACTGTGAAATTGGAAAATCTGTTCTGTGTGTGTTCTAATGGATGTAACGGTCATTAAGTATATGAGTCTTCTGACGTTGTAATCAGATGTGATTCAGTCTGTTAAGTATCCACGAGACAACATCTGCTTCCCAGAGTGACCTTCTGCTGCAGAGTGCTTAGCATCTATTAGTGGATCATAGCACGGAGCCGCCTTGTTTGAGGTGCAGTAAACTAGAGCCGTCTACTGCTGTTTAGCAACTAGCTTGTAATAATTTATTGCTGTTAAATAAAGCTTAAAAAAACTCCATTAAATAATTACAGGGATTCTATGCATTTCGAAAACCTTTGTGTTCTACCAAAATCACCCATTTAATTTCAGGCTCGGTTTGTTTAAAAAAAAAAAAAAGAAGAAGCTGAAATCTAAAGACACATTAGGGGAGCTGTCAGTTGATGTTTTCTGTAGGTGTTAATAAAGCCAGATGAAAAAAAAAACTGAAACAAATTAAAACCAAAAGCAATTTTGCCATCTGTTGTATATTAATTAGAACTTTGCGTATCAAGGGTAAACTTGGTCTTTGAGAATGTCACTGAGCAATCCCTTAATAGAATAATATGCAAATGTGTTAGGTGGTGGGTTTCTGTGCAGTTTTTGATTCTAATTTATCTGCACCAGCTCAACAAGAAAAGTGGCAATGTGTATGCACACACATACACACAGAGATGTATAATGAGTTTCCCTTTGTTTCTCTTCTCTCTTCCACAGAGCAACCTGCAAACAACCAAGGGCAACCTACCCTGCAGCCTTTGCCGCCTTCCCATAAGCAGCATCCTGCCCAACATCACCCGTCCATCACTTCCCTCAATAGAAACTCCCTGACCAATAGAAGGAACCAGAGTCCGGCCCCGCCGGCTGCTTTGCCCGCCGAGCTGCAAACCACACCCGAGTCCGTCCAGCTGCAGGACAGCTGGGTCCTTGGCAGTAATGTACCACTGGAAAGCAGGTAACATCTTCGCTTGAAGCCTCACATCATCTGATCATTAAGACCACTCAGGGCACAGGCAGGGTGTGTGCTACTACGATTGTCAACGGGGCACGTTTTGACGCCTCCGAAATTTAAAAATAAACTAGTCCAACGGTTTTCTCACTAACAGAAATGTATCGTAATTATATCCCCCAGTGTTTTGCCTTTTTTAAGATCAGTTCCAGATTGTTGGAAATTTCTTACATGCTGAATCAGTGAAGTTTTTCATCTTTTCACACATTTCGTTCCTTATAAGAGGTGAGACTGCCACTTCTGTGAAACAATTCGCACCTGCTATTTTCTCCCACAACCCCCCCACCCCACCCCACCCCCGATCGGGCAGGTGGGGAATGGAAGGGGTGAGAAACAGTGACTATAACAGGTCCCATGCACCTTGACTCACGTGGACAGCTCCCTGGTTCTAGACTTCCTCCGCCTAGATGTCACCCATGGCTCCTAAACTCCTAGTGCCCACTCCCCAAGTATAACACTTAAACACTTATGAATGACATCCTGTTAAAAAAATATCTTTACTTTCTTGAAGTGGGACGGGGAACAGACTCAGTCTTTAAACTTCATTCTTGCATTATTTTCAAAGATACTCAAAATAAAAGTCTCTGGGAACCTTGAAGTAATGCCCTTTCCCCCAAGACTCAGAGCCCACGACCAAGGAGCTTCTGGGTAAAGATGTCGTATACTTCTTCTTAGTTCTATTGGGAAATTCTTCTTTTACAGGAAGCAGAATCTGTACCCCTAAAAATTCTGTTCTCTGCTTGTAATCAGACAAGTGGTTATCTGGAACCTGACCCCCACCCCCTAATAAAAACCATTTTGATGAATTTTTTGTCTTCTGGATCCCATACTAATATTATTTTCTGAAAGAGGTTCTGAAATTAGAACTTCCAGTATGGGCCAGGTCACGGTGGTGGTCTGCTCATACGAAAATATAACTTGATGAAAATTATCATAAGCTAATCTACTTGGTGATTAAATATGTCCTGGCTGATAAAACTCAGGCTTTTTTTCTGTGGACAACACTGGGACAGTCATTGATCCCTTGTGTTGTGTATTGTCTGAACAAAGTGTTAGGCTTTTCCTTGTTAGCCTTTTCTGGGAAGCTTGGCAGGGGGCATCCTCTACCATGGCCGCCGTTTATTTCCGTGATTCACTAGCTTTTTAGTAGGCTCAGAGGAAATGCATTATCACCATATAAAAGCTCAAAAATAGTGACCTCTGAACCCAAAGAATGCCCTTCCCCTCCCATGCCAAATGCAGAGCCCATGGCTGACGTCAGCACTTCAATGAGCTGCTAGGTAGAGAAGCCATCGCATGATAGATACACTGTTATATCTTACTGTTGGTTGTGTGATCTATACCAATTCTGCCCCAAGGAGGAGCTGGCAGGGGTTTCTACTGTTAGTTATAAACAATAAAAAGCATTCTGTCTTTTCTTTCACTGTCGACCTTAACAAGGTTACAAGGAACTCGTAGTTTTTATCTGTACAGCCAGCTAAGAGTAGTTGAGTTTTATTGTTTATTTTGTATTTCTCTTCTGGGAGAAGCTAGGAAAAGAAATAGAAAGAAAGAAGAGTAGTGAAACAGAAGTGTCTCCTTCACCCAAGACAAAGAACCATGTACACGGATCTTTTTTTTTTTCTCCCAAGGTTATTAGCACAGGCCTAAATTTACCTGGCTTAATTAATTAGTACCCACTGAGCAACTAATCAGCACTGATTCACTATTGTCATTTTATAAATTTTATTAGGAAAAAAGTAATTTTCCAGTTGAGTCATCATATTGAATATGGATAATTGCATTGCAGTTGACAATAATTGTCTTGACAAAGATTTATGAAATACGCTGAGGTAAATCATCAGAAACGTGTTTAACTTTAGTGATATTGTGTAACACAGAAGAGTCACAAACTGCCAGTGAGCGAGTCAGCAATCCTTGAAGTCATGTGTTACGGTGACGAGAGACATAAAGTAAGTTTGAGAAAGATGCAGTGGAATTTCAGAAGCAAAATAGGTGGTTAGGAGACAATCCATCCTATCTGTGTGTAAAAATCATTCCCAAGGGAAGCAGCTACCAAGGTTTTTTGGTTCCACTTTGATACCATTATTGTGTCATCAATGAGATGACATAGTTTCGTGAATGGATATTGGGGAGGAGGGGTTGGGGCTAACATTATCTCACTAATAAGTGGAAAGAGTAATGCATTTAACAGTTGTGTGTCATGTTAACAAGCCCTAACCTGGAGTGGAGCTTTGTTGTTCTCATTAACCAAGGTTCACCCCTTACGGTGGTGTTAATAAAAAGAAATGATATTTCAACTTGCAGGCACTCCGTGAATAACCTTAAGCCGCAAAGTGGAAATCTCACACTGCACCAAGCCAGTACTACTGTGGTTTCTTTAATAGTCTCACTTGGTTGGAACTCTCAAGGTGAAGAAGCAGTCTTATTTATCATTGATTTTTTTTTCTTTTTTAGCTAAGGTCCCCTATTGAGTGCGCTTCTCAAGCTGGGTTTCAGCTTCTTTAATAACGTCATCCAGACCTGCGTCTGCCTTCAGCTGTCCTTAGAGCTGGTGTGCCATTTCATCCACGTAGCTTCTCCACACACTTGTTTGCTGATCATTTTTCTGTCATTTAAAAGTTATAAGCTATAAAGTATAAAAGTCAGCTATGAATATAGATTTTTCCTTCTCCTTACCTTTTTGCCTTTTCTTCTCTGTAGATATAGATACTATTTGGTAAAATTTACCAGAACCAATCCATGAAAAGGCTCAGTCATTTGTACATTTACAGTTTGTATGAATTAACAAAGAGAGAATAAAGGACTTCCTGCCCTGTCCTACATAGTTCAATATAGCTTTAATTTTGATTTATTAGGAAGCATTTTTTTTCACTAGGCAATTTCTTGCTTCTACAAAAATATGAATTTTCTTTCTCTGATGAATTTATTATTTGCTATTCCTGGAGACAATCAATACTGTCACCGACGCTACCTTTCTCCATGGAATAACTAGTTTTGCCCCTTTTTGCAACCTCCAGTGAGATTCAGATGTGTGAGATTCACACTGAGATCCGAATTAGCTTTAGAAGTTCAAAATTGCCTTAATCTGTAACAATCGGCCCCTCCACACAGTCCTGAACAGTGACCCTCACAGTGCCTTCCCCTCAGTTCAGTTGCTTGCACTTGGGAGCCTTAACTTTTAGGATGTTGATAGCCTACAGCCAGCCTATTGTTCTCTGGGTTGGACTTCAGCTGCTTCTGTGCATGATGACAGCTGCTACAAGAATACACAGAAGGCAAGGAAATGCTTAGATTTCACCTAGACCAACAAACAATAGCACTTCAAGGTCCAGTGCAGAAACTCATTGACTATTCTTGGCCCTCAGTGATTAGAAAGTTAATTGTCTTCAAGCCCCTAGTTTCTTTCTATGAATTAAGGAGCTTAGTAGTTACCTGTTAGATATTAACAAAATAGTTCATTTGTAACCATTTTATAAATGATTTATTAAAGTCTCACTTTCTTATGATGCCTATTTTGGCATTGATAGTTCATTAGTTATCTTCCTGTAGCTTTTTATCTAGCAGTTCAGTACTGTTTAGCTAATTATTAATGCATGAAGTTGCATATTAAATTACCTCTTTATTAGTGCATTTGTAATTTGACTATTGAAAGCCCTGGGCTTCTTTAATGTAAGATCAATGGCAATGCATTTTTTAAAAAACAGAATACTTAGGTAGAAGTACTGTTTGCTCACGACATTATCTTTTTTGCTCTTTTTTTTCTATACTTTTAAATGGAAAGCCAGACAATCATACAAATAGCAGGCTTGAGTCGACCTTGCCTGCAAAAACTAGGGGCAGGCTCTCACACATCGTGTGACCTTATGATGCCAAGAGAAGAGTTTCCACCTGAAAAGTTGGACATCCACCCCCTGAGCAAGAAGGAAATGCTTGTCATTAGTTAGGCAGAGTGGAGTAGACCCCTCTGTAGTTACAGCTGTTGCTGCAAGTAAAATATGCCTGGGCAGGTAGCCCATTAACTTAAATTGCCTGGCTGAGGCCTCTCCTTTGTTGAAGGTAGCTTGGGGATAGCCAGGGACTCCTGTGGGGAAAGAGAATGTCACACTCTAGAAAAGAAGTGTAAGAGACAGCCCAAAGTTATTGGACACACATTTTAAAATTCAAACCTGGTCCCAGGCTAAGAAAATCTTAACCAGAAAGGGTTTCACCATCATTTTCTTTAAAATAAGCTTTTCTAAAATTATGACATAATTAATAAAAGTCAGTTTACATCCCCAAGCAATATGGTGTAGTCTTTTACAGTAACTGAGAGTACTCCTTAAAGGATCTATCAAGTGGTGGGATAGGCAGGCATTTGTGAGAAGGAGAAAATGATGGGTAAGAAGATGCAGTGCAGAAGAGTCTGCTGGGTGGTACTTGGAGCATCTTTCCAGCTGCCATTTAAACTCCTTTTTCTCTGTGAAGGGAGGTAACACAGAACTAATCTGGTGGTTCACCTCCATGTTGATTACCCACTTCACCCAAACAAGGACACTTCTCCAACATAAACCTCTGTTGTTCCCAACATGCAAAATTGCATCCCAAAGGATGAAGTTCATCGTAAGCCTTGGTCCTGGGATGAGGAGTGTGGGAGATCAAACGTGAAGGTAGCCTGCAGTGGAGCACAGTTGTTAACTAAGAATTGGAATGTCTCTAGTTTCTGTTTGAGTTGCAGAAATTATTAAAGCCTTGATCGTTTGTTTATTCATTCACACAGAAGCGCCTGCTGTACGGGACTCCCAAAGCAATGTGTAGAGATTTGTTTATTTGTCTTTCCCTTGCAATATCAAGAGAACATCAGGTGAAGTTAGAATATCAGTTTGGGGATGTAGTTCAGTGGCGGAGCTCTCGCCTAGTGTATGCAGAACCCTGGGATCTGACCCAAGCACTCAGAAAATGAAAAAATGGTAGATTAGAGGAGTCTTCATTAGAGAAATTAAAATTGAATCATTAGAGTAAAAATATTATATTGAAGGCAGACTTGAATTTATAAAAACATAAAACAAAACCAAAATGTGGTTCTGAAGATACTCAAAGAATGATTCTATGTGTCTGTCACTAGTATAAAAAATTTGGAGTCTCCCAGACATTTTTTTTTCATATTGAAATAAAGGATCCATTCCAAGAAAGTCTAAGCCCAAGACTCAGGAGTGGTTACAAAGATTAGTGAAAGCGAAGTCATGATTTGTTTAATATGATATTATTACTAGCCTATCATAATGCTATAGATTTAACTTGGTTGCAGAGCAGGCATCATGCCAATAATTAAAACACAGAAATCAACTGTACACTAACAATAGCTATAAATGAAAGTTGTTAGGTGAGTTGTATTAGAAGGCAGTGAGTGTGGGAGAAATACAAACCACACACAGTGCAGCATCACGGGAAAAACGAACAAATAAATGCCTTTTTATTCACATAGAGCTAGCCTTTAATCGTAGACCAAATTTTAAATTAACTAAACTTGCTCCTTTGATAGTTTCATATGTCGATGTGATGCATTTCGAGGACTTCCCCCAAACACCACACACACACCTCATCCCTCAAGCCTCATGCTTCTGTTCATGTCTTCTTTTGTTTTGTTTTGTGATCCACGAAGCTTAACCAGAGCTATCCTGGTGACCATGGGATTGGAACTTTCACTACTGAATACATAGTAGAAGACAATGACTTTACCTTTCCCAGAATTCATCAGTAGCCAGTAGTTCTGCAGGGACAGGTAGGGACAAGTGAGCTTCTCTCTCCTATCCATGGCTGACTCGTGACAGACTGACAGCTTATGCAGACCCAGCTCAAGCATCCACGGCTGCTTTGAGTTGATAGGCTGGGTCATGTGCTAAGGATAGGATTTCACAGATTTTTAACTCTCTTTTGGCTCTTTAGACTTTTTTTTCTGCCACCTCTTTAGTAGTTTTCCTTGAGTCGATGTTGGTTATAGTAGAAATGTCCTATTTATGACTAAATCTGCAATTATCCCTTATTCTCAGTAACCTGAATAGCCAGCATTGTTTCTGCATTCACCGCTGTTCATTACAAAGAGAAGCTTCTCAAGATCAAGACTGAGAAAAGTATTTGTTTACAGGTATAAACAAAAATATCTCAAAGAATTTGATATCCTATCACATTAGCTAAAGTGAGTTTTTTACTTTATTATAGTGGTGTGTGAATTCACTCCTGTCCAATGGGTCTCAAATCCAAGTATTTGGTTGCCCATGTGACAGTGGTACCATTATTGCTGTAGTGTACACAGCTTGCCTAGCTGGCTAGTGTTATACGTCAAACGGGTCACAGATGGATTAGACAACTGGTGTCTTTTCTTCCCTACCAGCTTGCATGGCATTCTTGACTTTAGGGAAGTTTTCCAGCAGGAAGAAGCTGCCAACTCAGTTCTAGCTTAACTTCTCCATTTCTTACAGTCACCGTGTATGCAAGCACTGAAGTCATATGATCTAGTTCTTGTGGGAAACCAAAAGGAGTACTGGCAGCCCGCACTAATGGGGTCTCTGAGGACAATTTTCAAAGTACTAATAATATATACTCAAGATAATGTTGTTTTCAGGATATAATGTAAATCAAGCTCCCAGCACATGAATTTTCTAGTTTTTTAGATAATGACCAAATGACAGTAGCAAGCATAGACATAGGATAAGGACACCTAATTGGTTAACAATTGAAGGAAAGTAATATGTAACAAAGTATCTCTTTTGTTTTCCCAGAAGTTGAGAAATGTATTTGTCTTACCTGGGATACTCATGTCTCACTATATTTGGGAGGTAGGCCAAACATAAAATTAAATCATGATTAATTTTAGCAGAATAAGGTCTCTTGGTTCTTTTCATGTCGTTGCACAAGAAATATGCAGATCTGTTTTAGACAGGAGCCCCAAGGGTCTTAAGTTTGTACTTAAGAAAATAATTAAGTTTGTACTTAAGAAAAATAATCTTCCAATAATAAGGAAAGGCAAGTATTCATATGCTTGAAACATTCAATTAACTAAAACAGTAGATGTTAGGAGTGACCCAGTAAAAGCCTTCATGCACCATCAAATGTTTCCACATCATTTAGAAGTTAGAACACAGTTGTGAGATTTATTTAAGATGTGAGGTGACTTTGCATGATGAAGCTACTCTATGACCAAGTGGTATTGTTACTTGTATTAATTGGAATGAACCATTTTTGGTTTGGTTTTGTTTTTTTTTTTTTTGGTTGTCTGGTTGGTTTTTTGTTTTCTTTTTAGTGACACATTAAGATACAAAGAAAATATACGTTAGCGATTATTTATTTATCTATTTATTTATTAGTGTAATTCATTTTTGAAATAATTTCCACACATTGTAATATTGTATATTCAGTTAATATTTGATTCTGGATAACTAGTAGTTTTTACACAATATTCATGTATGATAACTAATTCTCATACTATCTAGGGAAAGAAATTCTTAGTAACTTCTAACATATTTCTAGTCACGTCTGTGAGCATAATCAAAGGAAAAGGTCATCGAAGTCCTTTCCTTGGTCATAGCTGATGACAGGGACTTAGCTGTGCCCTTGTTGTGAATATGACCTTGTCTTCAACTGCTTCTTCCTTAGCAGCAGCCTCGTCAGGTTTCCTGTTCCCAGTCTTTCACCCGCCTCACATTGTGTGTGGAATTCTGTCTCTGTCCTCTTTGTGTGAAGCTAGCGTGTGTGTGTGTGTGTGTGTGTGTGTGTGTGTGTGTGTGTGTATGTGTGCATTTAGGTATTGATGAGTAGTTTATTTCCACTTACAGTTGCTACATGATGAGTCTATACAGAACCGTTTCCTAAAGTTCATGTTTCTTCAGTTTTACCACTGTGTTTTTCCCAGAATTCCATCCTCTGGTTTCATTACCATCCAATAGTTACCCATGCATATCCACTTCTCCTGTGGTTTGCTTTTGCATCATTGTATCTTTCTCCTCTAAATTCAAGCCTGAGGAAGAGCCTGCTCTCTGCTACACCGTTCTGAGAACCCTTTCTTCTTGGACATGCCTTTAACCAGCTGAGCCTCACTGATTCCATTTGATAACCTTCTGATTCTGATGTGATCCTCCTTATGATTGTATATCATTTCAGCTCATATGAGAACCACTTAAAATGCAAGTACTCAAAACCCCCTGTCACAGCCACATCCCCAGTAATGTATTCTTACCACTTTCTGGTCATGGTGTGTGGAGTGGAGCTTTGGCTTTGAGACAGATCTGGGTGAACATCTCAACATCTGATGAACTACATCACCTTGACCTTGGTACTCGATGTGGTTTATCTGTATTTTTCCATCAACTAGGATTGTTCATGCTTCCATAGGCTTTATAAAGTTTCACTGAAATGGCCCATGCAATGTTCATGACCTTACGTTTCTTTGCTTTCCTTAAGTCCTTTCTTCTCTCATGTGTTTCAAACAACTGATTGAGCACTGTGTAAGGCAAACAGCTACCACCAATGCAATAAAGAACAAATAAAGTCATGTCCATGACCACAAAAGATCATGCCGACAAATCTTTGAACAGTTAGATAGTAGCCACTAAAGTCTCAGCTGATCTGGAGTGACCTCGTAGATGAGGCCATTTTCAAGGGTGGGTTTTTATTTTACATAAAGGCAACAGTAATATGAGGAAGCCTTTACTTGAGATATGTTGCCATAGTAGATCAGAAATAAAGCCTAAACCTATTCATTCATTCATTCATTCATTCATTCATTCTGCAGTATTATTATCATTATTTTCAGTTATCATCATTACATTTTTCACAGTGAAACATTGGGAAAAATGGTTTGTTATTGAAAACCTAGAGATATCGTGACTGCTCTATGTGTGTGTTGTGTATACATCTGTAGGTACAGGTATGTGTGCACATGTGTGTTCCTGTACATGTGAAGGCCAGAGGTCAAGTTAAGTGTCTTTTTCTGTCAGTGTCTTATGTTTTGAGAAAAAGACTTGAAAGATTGTCTCAAATAAATAAATGTGAGAGCCAGGGAGATGGCTCAGTCCTTTGCGGGGAAAGCACCCCCATTTTTGCCTCTGTCCATATCTGAATTTAGTAGACTTTATAATTCCCATAGTAGGGAGTTTTGTGACATTTAAATCTTATCACATGTCATGGAGGCTAGGATCCAGCTAGGTGTGAGATAGGCCTCGCCTCAACTTCTTCCAGCCCTTGAACTGTTTGTTTTCTGTTGTGTTCTGTCATCCTTCTCTCTCTCGTCCAGACTGTCCTGGTTCATACTGAGGTGCTGACAGCATAGCTTGCATTTCAGATGACTCTTATTCTTCAAAAGCTTTACGTCTATAGCTGAAATCCTACTCTTCATCTGCCCTCAACTTCCTTTCCAAGGGCATTGAAAGAACTTTTCTGAGCAATTTTAAGCATAGATGACTTTTAAGCATAGTAATTAAATGAACCAATAATAAAGTCCTGTCCAAATAGCACATCATCTATTTTAAGATGTTCTTTCTTCCTTTCATTTGAACCCATTTGTCTCATGCTAACTGCCCTCCGTAGATGCAGTTGATCTACTAAAACGTAAGGGTATCTATAACATAGACTCGTATGCTTGAAATCATGATGATGCTATTAAAATAACTAAACTGTGAAACAAGTACTGATCGTCTGTTTGAGCCTTAGTAATGACAGTATGAAATTAACTTCTTACCATCTTCAAACAGAGTTTGTAACATCCTCACACTTGATTACAGCATTACCTAACTACAATAGGTTATAAAAAATATATGGTGTATCGTACAGTTGATTGTGTTAGACTTTTTGTTTTATTTACTGGTTTTTTGTTTTTGTTTTGTTTTGGTTTGGTTTGGTTGTTTGCTTTTGTTTTTTTGTTTTTGTTTGGGGGCAGAGTCTCTTTATGTAGCCCAGGCTTGCTTACCACTGACTATCCTTCTGTCCAAGTCCTTCTCCCAAGTCCTGTGATTCAAAATGTAGGCCTCCTTACCTGGTAAAGCCCCATATATTTTCTATAGCCGTGATTGTGTTTAAGTGTAATTGTAGGTATCTCTGCTTGCATAGGAGTATGAGAACTGGTCATGGCGCTAAAACATTTCCTAATATTTTCCCCAGTTACCTTCACAGAAGCTATAATTATTCTTCATTGTTTGCAGAGTTTGGCCAGCACATCATGTTGTGCTCAATAACTATATGTTCCTAGTCAGTATAACTATATATTTAATATATATAATTAATATATAATTAACATGAAGGCACTTGCTAATATTTTTATCTAAAATATCCAGAGCTTTTTATTTCAAACCATTTTTGGTACACTTGCTAATAAGTCATATTAATTCAGGTAGCAGTAAGGAAACTACCTTGCTTAGAAGCTTTTCATTTAAGACATTTTTCTTCCAGGGATCACCTCCTGGTGTGAAAGATGTCCAAAGATAATAACACATCAGTTCAGGAGAGTAATAAATTTGAGATCCCAAAGTGTTCTCAGCATGAGGGGGCCGTTCATCTGCTTCACCAACATACCATATCACAGCTAGAATCATTACATATTTGTTCTTTTCTTTTAATGTCAAAATAGAGAATTTACATCCTTATGTCAACTGATTCCTTGCTTAATTTTCCTGTTTACAATATTTTTATTCAAAGTCTGTAACAAAATTAGCTTTCAATAATATTAAGAGACAGCTTAGAATCTAAATATCTCTATTTCACAGTTGCATAGTATATTACTAACTATAAATGTTTTGCAATTAAATTTATTACAACATGACCTTCATATTAGCAGCAAAGCAGTCCATTGTGAGCGAGCCAGTTCTTAGAGTATTCACGTGGTCCTACTCATGCATAAATCTGCATTCCTTTTCTAGAAGTGTCCATTTTTAAAATGAGCGTAGTAAACGGTCAGGATGCGAACAAAACTCTGGAGTCTCCATTGACTAACAACAACACAGTAAGCATCTTTGTTGTTTCTGAGCTGTCTCATCTTCTCAGTTAATCCTCAAGACTGGTCCTTCAGCTTTGAGGTCCCATCTGCTAATTTGTAGTTTCAGCTATTGCTTGCATCAAATGCTGCCCCGGCTGTCGCACTTCTGGTTGAGAAACTTGGTTTTAAACTAGTCTTCTGTGCACTTCTGACTCTCCCCTTAGTACTTAAGCGCTTTGTGGCAGCTCCTGCTTACACCCTGGAAAGCATGTTTTAAGAGAAATTCTAAAGGATCAAAGGGAAGACTTGAACAGTAATAGTAAGAATTCACTCTGGGTTTTTCCTTTTTCAATTATGTTAGCATTCTCTTCCCTCTGAACTTGAGTGACAGAATTTTTTCGGTGCGTTGGTTTGTAGATCAGAAGAGACCCCTGCTGTGACCTCTGCCAGGATGTTGTAGTGCTACCTTGGTGGCCAGCCCTGGGAAGATGGCCTTGGTTGCCAGGGCTTTGTCCCCACAGGTTTCAAAGGAGAGAGGCTAGGAAAAGGCAGGGCTACAGAAAAAAAATGTTTCTGTTCTCTTCTTCTCAAAACGGAAATTAAAATGGAAACGAGGACACTGTTTACTTGTATGGAGGCATACACCGAGGATTCAAAATATTTGCAATTGAACTTTCCAGAAGAATCTCTGCAAGTAGTTTAAAAAAAAATTTTAGTAGCACCAACAAATTGACAAAGTTTTTAGGGGGAAAACACATTTAAAATTTTCCAAACAAAAAGGTTAATAAAGAGAACTAGTATTCTCTTCTCATTTGGTACATCGTGGAAAGTTTATACACCTCATCTGAATCGTTACGTGGGTTTCTCTGTGCTTCTTACGCCTCTGTAGTTCAGAAATCTTCGTGACAATGTAAGAATGGAGCTCCAACTAAGGAAGGCCTTTATGGGCGAAGAGGAACCACTGGTAGATGTTGCAGAGGTGTGTGGAGAGACACAGATACTAGAAAATCAAACTAGAGAACAGAATGCATCAGGTGCCCCGTTAGGTTGAAAAGCAAGGTGCAACTACGCGGTAGATATTTAAATATAACAATAATTTTAGAAATAAACCAAACCAATTATGGCAACGTTCTTAAGAGACAAACTCAAAGGTAAAATAGAACAAAAATTTAAGGATATTGAAATTAAAGAAGGGAAGGGAAGGGAGGGGGAGAGGAGGGGAGGAAGGAAGAAAGGAAGGAAGGGAAGGAGG